>NC_051413.1:32909497-32909835 GCF_015228065.2 Penaeus monodon
CCCGAACCACAACGCATATCCCACAATGATCCCAGCCACCGTCGTCCCTGCCCCTTTAAACGTCCCTTTTAAATACCCCCCCCCCACCCTTACATCCCACCCCCTCAGATCATCCCTTACTCAGCAACAATCCTTCCCCCCAAAACTTCCCCCCCCCCTTCGAACTTCCCTGCAAACTTCCCCCCTCAGATAACAGCCTGACACCCTCCTCTTCAGGCACATCACGTGACTTCAGCAGTTAACTAACTCCTGATATTCACACCCAAATTCCCCCGGGGAAGTTCTGCTACTCCGTCCGATGAGTCTGAGGTGTTTCTAACCTTTTAGGCAACGATGGA
>NC_051413.1:32910275-32910519 GCF_015228065.2 Penaeus monodon
CGGTACCCATAAAAACCGACACACTGATAAGCCCGAAGAGAAGCCCGGAGAGACCCGGGCCGTGGCGCGGGCGGGGAACAGGTGCCTGCAAGCCGGGCACGGGAGGCAATGCCCGGCAGTACTAAAAGCCATCAGGGCGATATCCCCTTATTGATTTCCTTCCCACGCTATCGCTCCCAAGGGCCAAGGACTGCAGCACAAAGATACGGGGCAATGATACTTCCTTTTCAGACGGACGGGAGGA
>NC_051413.1:32911540-32911700 GCF_015228065.2 Penaeus monodon
TGTGCCCGGTTCGCCAGTTTTATTCAAACAAGCCTTCATTTTCTTCGGCATTTCATTAAGCGGCCCCGCGAACCAAGCAGCCCCGACGCCCCAGTTCCTCCGGCAGGGAGCGTCGGCGGAAGAAAATAATAATCGCGGGACACAATGCACTGAAACGACG
>NC_051413.1:32911872-32911975 GCF_015228065.2 Penaeus monodon
GAAAAAAAATCCCGAGACAGGGTGAAGAACGACATCAAGGAACACTTAAGGAGATTGCAGTATCCTTCGTGTTGATCCGCGTCTTCGAAAGCCGTGACTAATG
>NC_051413.1:32912471-32912678 GCF_015228065.2 Penaeus monodon
TATCGACCCTCTTTCGCCTTCGCCACAGAGGTCAATATCCTGTCTCCACATTCATCGCTACTTCACGTCCCTCCGCTGTCATATTTGGTGTTTTTTTTTCTCTCTTCTTCTTCGCCTGAAACACCTTGGAAACACCTGAGTCGAAGAGGGAGAATAAAACAAGGGAATAGAGGATTAGGGGATGAAAAATATGAAAAGGGGTTGGTA
>NC_051413.1:32912917-32913393 GCF_015228065.2 Penaeus monodon
ACGAACGTGAAAAAACAACTACATGAAAAAAGACGGCGACTACCCATCAAGCAGCATTCACCCATGCGCCCCTAATCCACAAGACTCCATCTGGCTTGCCCGTCACACTACCTGAAGGCCGAGCGAGGTTCCCACGCACAATGAAAATGACCCCTAATTCAGAGCAACTTAAGACTCAATATCCCTTCCCCGATCGCCAAGCGTAACGACACCACCCAACCATCTTCCGGCGTAAAGGGAGGGGGAAGAGGGGGGGATAGGGGAAAGGGGGTTGGGATTATAACCCCCCTACCCCACCCATACACAGGAAAACAAGCAAACAATCCGCCACACAGACGCATAAGCCACCAAAGCCGGGACAGCAACGAGAGGCTTAGCGGGGGCGCCATAAAACATCCTTCTGTCGGTCCAAGCAATGATCCGATTACGTCGTTTAACCGAATTACTCGCAAATCATAAGCGTGTTTCGAGCCTGG
>NC_051413.1:32913572-32913817 GCF_015228065.2 Penaeus monodon
CCTCGAAAATCATAAGCATGCTTTATGCTTCGTCACCATTTCTCTGGTTCCCGTCCTCTTTCTCCCCTTCCCTCACCACTCCTCCCTTCTTTCCTCTTTACCACTACTCCCTCTACACTTCTATATGTCCCTCCTTCTCCCTTCTCCTCCACTTCCCCCCCAATCTCTTTCCCTTGGTCATTCCCCTTCCTCATTCCATGTTCTCTCTCCATCTTCCTACTCCCACACCCAAGCCTATAACAATT
>NC_051413.1:32913901-32914383 GCF_015228065.2 Penaeus monodon
TTCATATAAAAGCAACAATTAAACCAGCAATTAAGTCGTAACTCACAATGAACAAAATAAACATTAATCGGCTTAACGCCCACGACAACACCCAAGCAAAAGTAACGATGCTACAGAATTATCAGCACCAGTCAAAATACCCAACAAAAAAGAAAAAAAAAACGATAATGAGCAAAACAACAAAAACATTATCAACGAAATTATGATAAAAATAACGATATCAACAATCGGAATGAAAAAAAAACTAACAATAACAACAACAATACCCATACCAATAACAAACAAAAACAACAACAAAAGACCCCCCCCTCCCCCACCACCTCCTCCTTCGCCCCAAGGAGACCGCTCCCTAAGGGCGTCACAAGCACGACACTCGAAGGCAAAAGTAGATTCGCGCTGCTTCCGAGAGCATAAATAAATGATATGCAAATACGAAGGGGTGTGCGCCGAATGCTAGTCACCTCTTTTTTTTCTTTCCCTTC
>NC_051413.1:32914913-32915441 GCF_015228065.2 Penaeus monodon
ATTAAAAATTTTTAAATACAAAAGAAAAAAAAAAAAATAATATTAAAAAAAATTAAAAAAATTAAATAAATAAGATATAAAATATAATTAAAAAAAAAAAATTTTAAAAAATAATAAATAATTTTAAAAAAAAAAAAAAAAAAAAAAATTTTTATTTTTTTAAACCCCCTAAAAAATTAAAAATAATTTAAAAATAAATTTTCTTTAAAAAAAAAATTAAATTATGAATAAAATTTTAATTAAAAATTTTTTTTTTTTAAAAAAGAAAAAAAAAAAAATAAAAAAAAAAAGAAAAAAAAAAAAAAAAAATTATAAAAAAATATAGATTTTAAAAAAAATAATATAAATTAAAATTAAAAAAAAAATAAAAAAAAAGTATCAAAAAAAAAAAATAAATAAAAATATAAAAATAATAAAATAAAAAAATTTCAAAAATAAAAAATTTGGGTTTAATTTTAATTTTTTAAAAAAATTTTTTAATAAAAATTTTTTTTAAAATAAAAAAAAATTTGTTTTTTTGAAATTTTT
>NC_051413.1:32915480-32915567 GCF_015228065.2 Penaeus monodon
TTTAATAAAATTAATATAATTGTGGGTTAAAATTTATTGCTTAAATTTAATAAAAAAATTGATAAAAAAAAAGAAAAATATAAAAAA
>NC_051413.1:32916289-32916391 GCF_015228065.2 Penaeus monodon
AAATAAAACAAATTAAATTAACAGCAAAAAAAAAAAATCCCCCACACAAAAATATCTTTCATAAAATAGATCCCCACCTTCACAACCCCACCAACCGCTGCT
>NC_051413.1:32916419-32917147 GCF_015228065.2 Penaeus monodon
AAAAAAAAAAGGGCAAACACACAAAACTGCATAAACAAACACACAACATCCCCCTCTCCTGCACGCCCCCCCCCCCATCAGGCTGTCACCACGAAACTGTCAAAAAAGAGAGAGAGAAAAAAATGACACGCGCCCACGGGATTAAAAGTCTCCTTCCAGTCGTTTAACGCTGGAGAAATAGGGCGTGCGGGGAGAGGGAAATGCTGGAATAAAGGTGGGGAGAGAAAGAAGGAGTAGAGCGAAAGGGGGGAGGGAGAAGGGGAAAGGGGGGAAAGAAAGAGGGGAGAGGGGAGAGGAGAAAGTACCAAGAAAAAAAAAAACATCGAACGGGGGGTAGGGTTGTTTAACGGGTTTGCTCTCTTTTCCCGTTTATCAAATTTTCCTAATTCTCCGATTATATCCCCCTTTCCTTAGTTTCCCTCCCTCCCTCTACCCTTCCCACCCCCATCTCCCATCCCTCGCATCTTCCCCATCCCCCACTTCCCTCCTTTACCCTCTCTTTCCCCCCCCTTTCTCTCCATGAGACCCCGCCCCCTCCATTCCCCTTCCCAAAAGACCCCGCCCCCCGAGAGACCACCCCCACCGAGAGCGATGCCCCCCGGGGTAAAAAGTTTGGCGGAGGAGCGGGTCGTGGCGCGTGCTTTGGGGGGTCCAGCGGGGCGGGTAATAACTCGGCGCGACAGATGCGATCCTGGGCTATTCGGCTTTGAGGGGGGAAGGGGGGGGGG
>NC_051413.1:32917404-32917611 GCF_015228065.2 Penaeus monodon
TGACTCAAAAGAGAGATGATTGGAGAGGTGAAGGGGGGGGGGAGGAGCTAACCGCTCCACAAGGCCGGAGGCAAAGGTACCGTACTCTTTACCTTCGCCGATTCCCACCTATTCCTGCATATCAGACACAGCTGTTGTGGAAACGACCGCTCCTATTCTCACCTCTTCGTTTCTTCTCCTTCTCTGCATCTCTGTGGCAATACTAGA
>NC_051413.1:32917694-32917975 GCF_015228065.2 Penaeus monodon
GTTGCGTTCTCCAGTCCCTCTCCACTTCTTTCTCCTATTTCCCCCATCCTTTACCACCTAATCCTTCCCCATCTCCTTTCCTCCCTCCCTTCTTCCCTCTCTCGTCCTCATGCTCCCAATCTTCCTTATCCCCACCTATCCTCCAACTCCCTTCTCTTCCCTCCATTCCCTTCCTGCCTTCCCTCCCTTCATTCTATCCTTCCTTTCTTCCCTCCCTTCTTCCTTCCATCCTTCATTCTACTTCTCCATTCCTACTGCTACTACTCCTCTCCACTACCCCC
>NC_051413.1:32918036-32918116 GCF_015228065.2 Penaeus monodon
ACCCTCCCTTCTTCCCTCCCACACCACTCCATCCGCATGCGTGCACGGCCTCCTCCTTCATCCTCTCCCATTTATGGCTT
>NC_051413.1:32918385-32918472 GCF_015228065.2 Penaeus monodon
CACCGGCGGCCTGTCAGCTGGTGTCATTCATTCCCCCTTTAATGCAACGGGATCGTAATAAACGCCGGCGAATTGGGATTGCTCGCG
>NC_051413.1:32918746-32919294 GCF_015228065.2 Penaeus monodon
TAGAAGTTAAGTAGTTGAGCAGTACCTATGGGATGCACTACTGGAGAGAAAGTGATGATAATGATGAAATAAAGTAGCATTACATGGGAATAGCCTTGATCAAGCAGTGACAGTGACCGGTGAATTCTGTTACAAGGCTACTCAGTCAAATTACACTCCACACCCATGGCAGTGACGCGGATCATTACCTTAATTAGCATCGTTAATATCACTCGCTTTTATTAATGATTATCAACACAATCATTATTATCAGTATTCCAATATTTTATGATCTTAAATAGACTTCAAAGAAAAACAGTGATAGTTATAAAACAGTTATAAATACTTCTATACGATTTGTTTGTTTCAGGTTTAATCCACGAGCTGATGTGTATATACAAATTAGCTTTTAATAAAAGATGAAGTTTTCATATTCACTTATAACTAAAACTTGTTGAAAGATTTTACAGTTATTGTAGTCAATCAACTTCGTCTCAGAACTGTACGTTTTATGGTCATTTAGTGCCTACATACGCTGTATATTAAATATTTCACTCAAATCCCCCCCC
>NC_051413.1:32919704-32919975 GCF_015228065.2 Penaeus monodon
ACACTTCCTCATAAACGCCTCTCGCCTACCAACAATTCACACCCTTGCGCCCGACAAGCTTTTTTTTTTTCGCCGGGTCTGTTCACTGTTCAAATTATGCTGAACGACTTAGGCCTATTCCTCAGCGAGAAGTTCAGCCTCTCTACCCGGGAAGTTTTAGCCGTGCGCTTAAATTGAAGTTTAAGATTTGTTTTCGAGTTTATATAATTCGAGGCTGAATAGCGAGGTTTAGTTTAATCTCGAGGAATTTATAAAATAGGTGGGTAGGCGA
>NC_051413.1:32920289-32921260 GCF_015228065.2 Penaeus monodon
ACCAGAAGCGAGATGATCCGATGAAGACAGCGATAAACTGCTCACCAAAAAAGGAATACAGAACGAAAACAAGGAAAGAGGTCAACCAAGAGACGCCGTCTCTCGTCGGCCTCCCTTTGGTCTCCCTCCAGTCTTCCCTCGGCTTCCCTTGCTCCACCTTTCGGCTTCTTTGCGGCCTCCCTTCAGTCTTCCCTTTGAATCTCCCTTCTTATCCTTCTCTGTTATCGGCCTCCTGTCGGTCTCTCATCGGTCTCCCTTCAATTCATCAATCGGCCTCTTTATGGTCTCCCTTCAGCTACCCTTCGGTCTGCCTTCGGTCTGCCTTCGGTCTGCCTTCGGTCTGCCTTCGGTCTGCCTTCGGTCCCCCTGCCACGCGCTGGACCAGGCAGACGAGCACCGCACGTGAGTCCAGCGTCCCGCGGCATCTCGACGATCCGCTTATAAATAGCAGAGAGAGAGCAAAAAAAGAAAGTGAAAAAGACAGGAAAGATCATGACTCTCGCATTTGCTTAAAACTCGCGGCTTCTTGACTGGTCACGAACACCATTGCGCACCTCCCCCCTTCCCCCTCCCTGACTTCCTCCCCCTCTGCTCTTACCTAATCCTTCCCCAGCTCGCTTCCTCATCCCTCAGTCCTTCCCCCTCCATCTCCCCTCTCTTCCTCATCCTTCTGTCCTCCCCCCCTCCTTCTCTCCTCTCTTCCTCAGCCTTCTGTCCTTCCCCCCTCCTTCTCCCTCTGTTTTTACCCTTTCTTCTCCCCTCTCTTCCTCAATCTTCTGTCTTTCTCCCCCTCCTCCCCCCTCTCTTCCTTACCCTTCTGTCCCTACCCTCTCCATCCCCACTCCCTCCCCAACCCTCGCTCCTCCCACTGTCTTCCGACACCTATCATCCTCTCCCTCCCCTTTCCCCCTGTTCCTCCCTCACTCCCAGAGCCCCCTCTCCCTTTCCCTAAACATTCAACCCCTACGTCA
>NC_051413.1:32921326-32921467 GCF_015228065.2 Penaeus monodon
GAGGTGAGCAGCCTTTTCGCGCTCCGCCAGAGCCAGCGCTGATTTTAACGAGGGAATCAGGAGGCTGGAGAACCTTGCCCTCGGCTGTCGCATTAAATATTTACGACCATAATGCTTTCCCTAGTTTACAGTCTAAGCTAT
>NC_051413.1:32922244-32922458 GCF_015228065.2 Penaeus monodon
TAATTGAAAATATAATCACATAAAATATGGGAAAAAATAATCAAAACATAAAAAATAAAAATATCCACAATTAAATTTTAAAAATAAGACAAAGAAAACCCGAAAAGGAGAAAGGTAAACAAACAAAAAACAGGAAAAGAGAAAGAAAACCAGAAAAGACGCATGAAAAAAAAAAAAAAAATGAAAATAATGACCCCGAGAGCGACGCACAACA
>NC_051413.1:32923049-32923180 GCF_015228065.2 Penaeus monodon
AATGAAGGGAACAACAACAAAATTGGTAGAAAAAAAAACGCGGCGGAGGGACGAGTCCGACAAGACAAACAGAAAACGAGGAGCAAGTCGATCTCAAAACTGCCACTCGTTAAACTCCCACGAACACTGCT
>NC_051413.1:32923797-32923916 GCF_015228065.2 Penaeus monodon
CCCCCACCCATTGAGAAAGACACGAGAATCCACTCCAGAGTAATTTCCTCTCCCGAGACACCCTCTTCTAACCTACGACCTTTTACTCACTCTAATGAAAATAAACTTACAATAATAAT
>NC_051413.1:32924568-32924765 GCF_015228065.2 Penaeus monodon
CGCGAGAGAGCACGACGATGACGACGCCAGCCCCACAATGGCCCTAAATGAGGCACCTCCTTGAGCCAAGCAACAGGCCCGCACGCACTCACTCCGTCCTCGAGGTTAACAGTGCTTGCTGGCTTGTTATCTTGGAACTCCTGCGGGACGCCTGCATAGTCTCACTCTGCAGGCCCCCATGGCTCCCCTTGCATTCG
>NC_051413.1:32925260-32925381 GCF_015228065.2 Penaeus monodon
ACCATGGCCCGCCATGGTAGCGCTGACAGTTCATGCTCGGGAGAACCTTTTACGATGCCACGTGTGGCGCTGACCGACTCCAGATAACGGTGTTCTAAAGGCTGGTTTCAGTTACGCTTGT
>NC_051413.1:32925581-32925673 GCF_015228065.2 Penaeus monodon
GAAAAGTTATCTTACGCAAACTCTCTTACCAGCTTAAATCCCCCTATTACAAGACTCTCGTTAAAAATAATGTGTTCGTACTTTCCGCTCAT
>NC_051413.1:32925995-32926377 GCF_015228065.2 Penaeus monodon
CCAAAAATAATGAAGTGGGGTGGAAGAGGAAAAAAAAAACGCACAGATTTCGAGACGATCCCGTTCCCGCCGAGTGCCCGGGTCACCTGCGGCGCGTCGAAATGCCTCGCGCCCCAATATTACTTCCTGGCAACTCAACCCCCCCTTTTAACCCCTCCCTTCCCCCTACCATTAACCACCTCCCCCCCCACTAACCTAACATAAGCCGGCTGTGCACGATGCCTCATTACTGTATCTAAGCTGCCTTCAGCTGCAACCTTTGTTTAGGTCATCACACTTACATGCACAATCGAGTAACGTGAATAAGCGAAATGCTCTGAGAGTGATCTCAAATTACTATTTATGAACTTACCAAAATGTATACACTGCACGCACGTGTCGT
>NC_051413.1:32926463-32926755 GCF_015228065.2 Penaeus monodon
TTGCAGACGTACACATAATGAAAATAACACAAATAACCCTGCATACGCCACACGATATGCCCGAAAGCTTGAACAACGTTACTTTAAAACTTACGTCACTTCCCGTCAAGAGCGAAATGAGCGAACGGGCACTACGAGGAAACAATTCGTAGGCCTACCAAATAGCGCCACCTGTAGCCCACCCCCACCCGCCCACTCTGTCCACCCCGGCCCACAGCTGGTGGAAATGCTTAAATAACGGCTAATTTTTGCGTGAGTCACTCTCCACATGGGTTCCCAGCTGCCCTTTCTC
>NC_051413.1:32926945-32927229 GCF_015228065.2 Penaeus monodon
CACGGGACTTTGTTAAACAGGCTGGGGAGAAAGTTTTAATGAAAACAACAAACCAAGGCGTAATTCTGACATATTCAAGGCTACCCCGCGCGCTCGCCTTGGCCGGCCGGCTGGCTCCTCCTTCTGTGTATTCATGATCATCTCTTATCCTCAGCTTTATTCGCCGGCTTGCATTATCACTGTCTGTGTAGGTTAGTTATGTTTGGGTGTTGCCGACGTGGCTGCTGTCGCTTGAAAGCTATCTTTTTTTTATGTTTCTGTGTTACGGTTTGTATTTCGCGGTA
>NC_051413.1:32927299-32927562 GCF_015228065.2 Penaeus monodon
TCGCCTTTTATGTCACTACCTCTTTCCTTCGCCCTTCCCTTTCTCGTTCCCCATTTCCCTCTGTACTTCACCTTGCTTTCCTTGTCTTTATCTTGTATAATTCTTATCATAAAAACAAAAACTTTCTTTTCCTTCTCACACTGCTATCTTAATAACAACTAACACTGCAGTTCCTATTCCTTCGTTATTCCTTTAAGCATTTTCCTTTCATTTACAATCTTTATTTGCTATTCCTACTACTGTGAAATCAACTTTTGTAGTTA
>NC_051413.1:32927872-32928533 GCF_015228065.2 Penaeus monodon
ATGCACCCACCCACCGCTAACCAACTTACCAATTCAACTGAAGTGGCAACGTTCAAAAGCAACATTGGCGAGCGTTAAGACCTTCTCCGGTAACAGCCGTAACCATTTTTTTGAACACTTTCCCTTTATAAAAGTGCGACTGGCATGTTATCTTCCACCGCAATGCTAACCGCAAGACTCGCAAGCCATGAAAGGGGGGGGGGGGTTGAGACCTGGGGGGGTAAATACCTGGGGAGGAGGCCTGTGGGAGAGACCTGCGGCAGGGGAGAACGAGGAGGGCAGATCTGGGGGAGAGACCTCAGGGTAGAGAGAGCGAGGAGGGCAGACCTAGGGAGAGACCTCAGGGTAGAGAGAGCGAGGGCAGATCTGGGGGAGAGACCTCAGGGTAGAGAGAGCGAGGAGGGCAGACCCACGGAGAGACCTGGGGAGAACGAGGAGGGCAGACCTGAGGTGAGAGGTCTGGGGAGAGCTGAAAAGGGAGGCCTGGGGGAGGGGAGAGCTTTAGTAGGATGGGACACCTAGGGAGGGGGGGGGGGAAGGACGACTTCGGGGGGAGGATAGAACTAGGTGGGATCTGGGGGTTGAAACCTGGGGGGATGGGAGAACTATGGGGAGAACCCTTGGGGGGGGGGGGGACTTTAACGCACATGTATGTATTCCC
>NC_051413.1:32928713-32928825 GCF_015228065.2 Penaeus monodon
CAAAAAGTAAGTAACTATAGAAAATGTCCCAAGGTAGAATGTCAGGAATGAGAATTGCATTCTTATACCACCTCAAAGAAAATAATGAGGATCAAAAGAAGCTAGGTGTGTG
>NC_051413.1:32929058-32929216 GCF_015228065.2 Penaeus monodon
AATTCAAGAAGCGCCGAAAGTGGTGCGTACGCGGCGCGAGAGGCCCCTCCAAATGACCATTGAGCAAGATTACGTCGCGCCTGAAAAGACGTAAAAGGGCTTTCCAAAACGTTTATGACTGCGTTCAAAGTGCCAATGATCAAGCCACGCTCAACGGA
>NC_051413.1:32929241-32929325 GCF_015228065.2 Penaeus monodon
ACTTGACTACTTTTGTCGCAAAGTGAACGGAATCAAGAGGGAAGAGATATGGAAGAGGAAGAGAGGTAGTAAAAGATATACGCC
>NC_051413.1:32929371-32929436 GCF_015228065.2 Penaeus monodon
GAAGAGAGAGCGAGAGAGACAGGAATGGGGTGGCAAAGGGGATAAAAGAAACAGAAAAAAAAAAA
>NC_051413.1:32929586-32930938 GCF_015228065.2 Penaeus monodon
GTTAACCACACCATTTTTACCAATCTCCAAAGACAAAAACAAAAAGCTGTCTCACCAATTATACCAACCAAATCTCAATACCAACCCAATCAAAATCAACAGCTTCGCCCAAGCCCAACAATCACCAATAGCTGAACAGCCCAATCACACAAAGCTACACACCAATCACACAATAGTTTGACAGCCCAATCACACAACCGCTACACCATAAAAATACTACCCCAATCACACAATAGTTTGACAACCCAATCACACAACCGCCTAACAACCCAATCACACAACCGCCTACAGCCCAATCACACAATAGCTTGACAGCCCAATCACACAATAGTTTGACAGCCCAATCACACAACCGCCTAACAACCCAATCACACAACCGCCTAACAGCCCAATCACACAATAGCTTGACAGCCCAATCACACAAGTTGACAGCCCAATCACACAATAGTTTGACAGCCCAATCACACAACCGCCTAACAACCCAATCACACAATACTTGACAGCCCAATCACACAACCGCCTAACAACCCAATCACACAATAGCTTGACAGCCCAATCACACAATAGTTTGACAGCCCAATCACACAATAGCCTGACAGCCCAATCACACAATAGCTTTGACAGCCCAATCACACAAGTACACCAACCCAATCACACAATAGTTTGACAGCCCAATCACACAACCGCCTAACAGCCCAATCACACAATAGCTTGACAGCCCAATCACACAATAGCTTGACAGCCCAATCACACAACCGCCTAACAGCCCAATCACACAATAGCTTGACAGCCCAATCACACAATAGTACACCCAATCACACAACCGCCTAACAACCCAATCACACAATAGCTTAACAGCCCAATCACACAATAGTTTGACAGCCCAATCACACAACCGCCTAACAACCCAATCACACAATAGCTTGACAGCCCAATCACACAATAGCTTGACAACCCAATCACACAATAGTTTGACAGCCCAATCACACAACCGCCTAACAGCCCAATCACACAATAGCTTGACAGCCCAATCACACAATAGTTTGACAACCCAATCACACAACCGCCTAACAGCCCAATCACACAATAGCTTGACAGCCCAATCACACAATAGTTTGACAGCCCAATCACACAACCGCCTAACACCCAATCACACAATAGCTTGACAGCCCAATCACACAATAGTTTGACAGCCCAATCACACAACCGCCTAACAGCCCAATCACACAATAGCTTGACAGCCCAATCACCCAACCGCCCAATCGCTTAATCACTCAACCGCCCAATCCGCGCGGCAGCCCGAAGAGGAAGCGAGGGGCGACCCGGAATAGAAAGCACGGGCTTGCTTACGG
>NC_051413.1:32930966-32931151 GCF_015228065.2 Penaeus monodon
TTTTTTCCCCCAAGAACCCGCCGGACGAGAGGGAGGAGGAGCCGCTCGGACGCCGCCATCGCCGCCGCCAGGATGCCACGCCGGGGATCTTGCGGTGTCTGAAGGAGCGTCGGGGAGGCGGTCCTTCGCGGCGCCGGGGGGTCTTCGGGCCCTGGGTTTGGCTCTGCGCGTTTTTCCTTTTTTTT
>NC_051413.1:32931321-32931479 GCF_015228065.2 Penaeus monodon
AAATCCCCACCAGCCGCCTCCCCCAAGATCTAATGCCCTCTTTCCTTCGCATTCCCTCACACATCACACCTAAAAACGCCCTCACCGTCCACCTCACGCAAAGCCTCGTCTGGCCCCTCACATGTCCCTCACACTTCGGTGCGAATCGCGATGAATGA
>NC_051413.1:32931859-32932106 GCF_015228065.2 Penaeus monodon
TACAGGGGCATTTGCACGCCAGAGAATTTCAAGCGAGCGCCGCAAGCATATATAAACATCGTGCTTGAGGCTCGGAGACGACATCGTTGGGGGGGGGGGGGGGTAATGGACGCTACGGTAGGCTTTCCGGGTACAAATAGTAGAGAAAAAAATAACCCGAATAGAAGAAAAAAAAAATGAAAAAAAAGAAAGAAAAATAAAGACATTACGATCCACGACACAAACACAAATGTGTATATAAACAAAT
>NC_051413.1:32932212-32932325 GCF_015228065.2 Penaeus monodon
TAATACCCCGCCTCCCCCCCCACGAACAACAGCACATTATCCAGACATCACACAAACCAAGTTTAATGAGCTATATAACAAAATAAGAGATTGAGAAGTATACAAACCAGTAT
>NC_051413.1:32932475-32932737 GCF_015228065.2 Penaeus monodon
TACGCTTCCAGGAATATAAAAGGAGAAAAAAGAAAAAAAATATATACACCGACTTTGGCAAATGGAATATACGAAAACTCTCAAACGCATCGGCTCCAATAGCTGATCGTTACCCCCAAAGATGGACGTTTTACCCAAATAACATGTCTACACCGCTGGCTTGATGCAACAAACCTGTTTCCTCTCTCTTCGCAAGCTGACCTTTCTTTTGTCTCTCTTCCGCCCTTCCTTCTCTCCTCCTTGCTGTGACCTCGTTTCTGCT
>NC_051413.1:32932812-32932878 GCF_015228065.2 Penaeus monodon
TTCATTCTGTTTATCGTTTTTCTAATTACTCAAAAGCCTCGATTCGAATTCTCTCATTTTTTATCA
>NC_051413.1:32933229-32933766 GCF_015228065.2 Penaeus monodon
ACCCGCGTTCTCTAATCAAACTGCGTCTCTCTCCCTCTCCGCCTCCTTAAGCCACAACAACACACATGACACTCATAACAAGTGTCACCCACCCACACGCCCGCACGCCCACCAACGCCTCTACTTTCCCATGACGCTTCACAATCTCGGTTCAAACTAGTTCGACTCGGGACGCGTGGGCGAACCACACGCCCCGCCCCTCTGGAAGGAGGGTGGGTGGGGTGGGGGCAAAGAGGAGTCAGAGGGGGGTGGGGCCCCTCTGGAAGGACAGAGTGGAGTGGGGGCAAAGGGGGTGGGTAGAGAGAGCAGGGTCTGGGCACAAAGAGGGGGTGGAGTGGTGTGGGGGCAGAGAGGGATAGGAAGTAACGATAGGGTACTGGGCAGGTATGGGGATATGTGGGTATGGGGTACTGGGCATTTATGACGATATGGTAAGGGGTATTGGGAACGTGTGGGGATACGAGGGCATGGGGTATTGGGCACGTGTGGAGATATATGGGCTTGGGATATGGGGCAAGTATGAACATATGAAGGAAT
>NC_051413.1:32933890-32934207 GCF_015228065.2 Penaeus monodon
GTCAACAATAACGACCTCCCTCCACAGCCGAGTAGGAGGGAGAGGGGAGGAATGGGACCCCATGAGGGGAGGGGCAGAGGCTACTTACTCCAACAAGCGACCCGTAGAATTCGTTGTACATACCTGTAACAGAGAGAGAAAATAAACTGTGTTAATTAAAAAGACAAATAGAAATGTCAAGCGTAAAACAAAATACACACACAAAAAAACAGTATTCATTACACTGTCAAAAAAATAGTACAAAGTAACAACTCGCACAAACTCAATTAGCAGTCACAATAAAATCAATACCGACAACTGCATTAATAATAACGGCA
>NC_051413.1:32934959-32935544 GCF_015228065.2 Penaeus monodon
AGCATCTGCGGGAGGTCTGCCTTCACCGGTCCCGAAGTCCATATAAGCGCCGACAGCCTCCAAGGGCAACAAGCGTGTCTCTCGCCGCCCTCATCATCAAACACAAAAACGAATTTTACCCTAAAGCAAATAAGATACAAGACAAAAATATACATTTACCCTTGAGTAAATAAATAAAAAAACAAGAACAAATAAAGTACGAGACAAACACAAGATTTACCCCAAAGCAATTTGAATACGAGATCAAAAATATATTCACCCTTCAGCAAATCAATTACAAGACAGAAAAAATATACATCCGAAACATAAACTTCTTTAACGAAAGGCAAATAAAACGCAAAATAATATATTTAAGCGAAAGCCATTAAAACAAAGACAAAAAATCCCCAAAGGCAAACAAAATAAAAAATAAAACAAACATACCTCTCCAAAAATGTATAGATAGACATAAAAAAAAACACATTTATCCAAAAGCAAATGAAACACAAGGAAAACATAACGTGCCAGCCCCACCCCCTCCTCCCCCCGGATTTCCCCCAAGCACAACCAAGCATGACGTCACCAGAGTCATGAGTCAACGCTAAT
>NC_051413.1:32935568-32935832 GCF_015228065.2 Penaeus monodon
TTTGCCTCCTCTTGCATGATTTGCAACTGCATGTGGGAGGACGACTCTCAAGGCGGGAGAGCAACGACTTTCTTGCTTGGCAGCGGTGGCGCCGGTGCACATAACCCACTGGTTTGCATGACCTGACGTGGCAATAACGTGGCAGTGACGTAACAGTGACGTGAGAAGTACTGGTACCGATGTAGTGAATGTAGTGGATGAGACACCTGAATACAAAGACATAGATATGCACGTACATTCACTCATTAGTGCATGTACAAGCAT
>NC_051413.1:32936274-32936374 GCF_015228065.2 Penaeus monodon
CGGTGGTTACACATCATCATATATATAATTTTAAACACTATGCACGCTATACTCAGACAACTTCCTGTTTACTGGCCGCTGGGGAAAGGCATTAATGAAA
>NC_051413.1:32937009-32937129 GCF_015228065.2 Penaeus monodon
ATCACTTCTCCACCCACAGACGGACACCAACACCACGCCGTTCTTTTTCCATTTCAAAATCTGCATATTCATCACCATTTTTCCACTCTTTTTCCCCTCCATCACACATGCATCACGCTA
>NC_051413.1:32937221-32937289 GCF_015228065.2 Penaeus monodon
GCCTCATTAGTACCCAACCTCCGCCTAAATCAACTCATTCCCACACTTTTATCGCCTCCTAACGGGTA
>NC_051413.1:32938347-32938476 GCF_015228065.2 Penaeus monodon
TTACAACCATTCCAAAAAGTAAAGCAAGCTATGAATAAATTTTCCGTGCGCGTGAATGCCACTGGGCCCGCCGACCGCACGCTATCCCAACGCCAATCCTCACATAGCATTAATCCCCCCCCCCCCCCC
>NC_051413.1:32938505-32938705 GCF_015228065.2 Penaeus monodon
CATAATCGTTCCATACAGCCAGGATAATCGCACAATTCCACGCGCACGCAAAAAAAATAATAACAATAATGAAAACAAAAGTGAGAGCGCATGCAGATGAACTTTTTTAAGGGACATAATCCAAGCCCTAAACACTATACCTCCCCCTCCCCCCCCTTCATTCCGTCCATCCACCTGTCCAAGGTCATGGGCCCTGCGTT
>NC_051413.1:32939135-32939303 GCF_015228065.2 Penaeus monodon
ACCCGAAAGTCCCATTCCAAAACCCACATATAAATAAAGTGGACTGGGATCTCCAATAATTTCCGATTTACATATGGATGCAACGTCTCGTTAATTACGCATTTGGTCGCTTGGTGTCCGTAATCCCCCCTCGCAGTTGATAAATAAGATAATACGGGCGTAATCCTA
>NC_051413.1:32939407-32939534 GCF_015228065.2 Penaeus monodon
AGGGGGGGGGAGGAGTTTCTTCTGGCAACTCTGTGTGTTTGAACATCTGTGTACATATATGTTCAGCTTTATCAACTTTTCCGAGAAGCAGGAAACAAAAGCTCTCGAACACCGGCTCTTGATTTTT
>NC_051413.1:32939671-32939913 GCF_015228065.2 Penaeus monodon
GCTTCTGCACCTATGGCACCTTCGGCACCCTTTCACGTGTACTCCCCCCCCTTCCCCTTCCCCTCCTCCCTCCGTCTCCACGTCTCGTCCTCCCCAGCCGATCTCCCTCATCCAGGCTCAGACAACGCGTCAGGTCGAAGCGATTCCCACGCCATGCACAATCGTTCCCCGCGTCATGCATAAAACCACCCTCACTCCTCCAACCAACCCCTTCTCCTTCTCTTCTAGACTGCTTCCCTTAC
>NC_051413.1:32939956-32940278 GCF_015228065.2 Penaeus monodon
AAAACACCCCTAAGCACGCCATTCGTCTCGAGAAGGACGCGAGAGTGTGGGCGAAGGAGTTCGGGCAAGAGAGTGTGGGCAAGAGTCTTTGGGTGTTGGAGACTGGGCACGGAGGTGGGCAAGAGATGGGTGGGCTGGCAAGAAGTGTGCAAGAGTGCGTGGGTAGGAGACGAAAGGGGAATGTGGCAATGGGAGTGGGCAAGGAGTCTCGAAGGAGTGTAGACTAGGGGAAGGTAGAAGATTTTGGGCAAGAACGTTGGCAAGGAAGTGTGGCAAAGCGGTATGACGAAGGGCAGGAGTGTGGGCAGGAGTACAAGGGGTT
>NC_051413.1:32940840-32940989 GCF_015228065.2 Penaeus monodon
CCAGTAAACAAGACCATTAAATACCACGCCAAAATACCGTCAGTTCGCAAGAAGAAGAAAAAAATTACACGCGCATCATCCCCCATGCATAAGCGCTCGCCAGGCTATAAATACCGAGAGACCAAGGCGAAACCCAATATTAGCACCCT
>NC_051413.1:32941014-32941378 GCF_015228065.2 Penaeus monodon
GAGTCACGATCGTCCCAAAGGATTCGATTCACGCGCAGGATGATCCGATCCTGTACACGTCACTGGTCAGCCACGGCGCCCCTCTTCTCCTCTGAAGCCAAGGCAGTCATTTCCCCTTCCTAAAGTCATGGGACTCCTTCCCTCTCATTAAGCTCGTGGCACCATCTCATTTCCCTAAGGTCGTAGCACCCCTTCCCTCCCTGCATGGCACTCCTTTGCTCCCCTAAGGTCATGTCACCCTTCCCACCCCTAAGGTCATGGCACTCCTTTGCTCCCCGAAGGTCATACCAATCCTTCCCTCCCATAACGATTTGGCATCCAGTCCCTTAAAGTCTAGCCCCCCCTCCCCCCCAAGGTCAGGATG
>NC_051413.1:32941402-32941905 GCF_015228065.2 Penaeus monodon
TAAGGTCAATGGTCCCACCCCCTAAAACTCGAGCTAGACGAAAAACAGCTCGAGAAGTAGCACTCGGGGGAGGCTTCTCGTGGTAGCGAGACGCCTGCTATGCCTGCTGGGAATGGCGTAGCATCGTGCATATTATGCAACATGCAAAGCAACCACCACGGGAGAATAAAAAAACAAAAACAAGATGCAACATAAATGCACACAGACATGCAACAAACAGCAAGAAAGACCCGAGTAACAGGTGCGACCGCTGGGAAAGTAACGCGAAAAACATTCACACGCAAACTAATAAAGAAGAGAAACGAAGAGAGAAATGATAAAATGAGCTGCAAGAAACACCTCTCCCTTCCCTCCCTCCTCCCACACTTACCCCCCCCCCCTCCCCACACCGTCAGTAGAAAACGGAAGAGGCAATTCCAAAGCAGCGGCGACGGTTTGGGTCTCCTCCATTCCACCCCTCCCCCCCCCTTCCCTTCAACCCGTTTCTCTATCTCTCACTTTTA
>NC_051413.1:32942000-32942221 GCF_015228065.2 Penaeus monodon
CACAAGGAATGTCTGGCCACCAAATGTGACATACACGAGAGGTTACGACTAAGAACAGAAGGAATGAGAGAGTCGGATGAACAGATGCGAAGGGTGAAGGAAGGAGATAAAAGGAAAGAAGGGGAGAAGCAAGAAGTAAAATGAGAAAAAAGTAAAAGAAAGAAATGGAGGACCAGAAAATGAAGGAATGAATACGAAAGAAAAAAAAGAGAAAGAAGAAG
>NC_051413.1:32942277-32943062 GCF_015228065.2 Penaeus monodon
GGAGGAGGAGGAGGAGGCAGAAGGTAGAGGAGGAGGAAGAGACGAAGAGAAAGGAGGCGAAAGAAGAAAACAAAAAGAATATAAAGGAGCCTATAGCAACGAAAAACAAAATAATAAAAAAAACAAAAAAAAAAGAAAAGAAAAAAAGAAGAAAACCAACCAACAAACAAAGACAACAAGCAAGAAGCATCAGCAAGGAGGAGCGAGCAGGCATCTGACCCGCGGGGGGATCGTGTTTATTCTCGCAGCGGAAATGGGTAACTGATGTCAGGGGATCGCATGAAGGGAGCAAGGGAGGAGGAGAGGAGAGGAAGAGAAGAGAGAAAGAGGCGGAGAGGAAAA
The DNA here is from genome assembly GCF_015228065.2 of Penaeus monodon. Classification (NCBI taxonomy): domain Eukaryota; kingdom Metazoa; phylum Arthropoda; class Malacostraca; order Decapoda; family Penaeidae; genus Penaeus; species Penaeus monodon. The sequence goes on from NC_051413.1 coordinate 32,942,620, forward strand.
AAGGAGGAAGAGGTAGATATGAGAGGAGAGAAAGTGAGGAAGCCAGGAAGAGAGGAGAGAATGGAAGAGAGATGGGTAATTGATGTCAAGGGATCGCATGAGGGAAGAAAGAGAGAATGAGAGGAAGAAAGGATGGAAGAAAGATGAGGGAGAAATGAGAGGAGAAGAAGAGAGGATGAAAGAGAAAAGAGGGAGAAATCGTTAACTGATGTTATAGGGTCGCATACGGGAAGAAAGAGAAAGAGGGGAGAAGAGGAGAAGGAGATAAGTGAGGGAGAGAAGAAGAGAAGTAGAAGGGAGAAGAGGAGAGGAAGCGAAGAAAAGAAGAAGAGAGGAGGAGGGAAAATGGCGAAGAAAAGAAGAAGAGAGGAGGAGGGAAAATGGCGAAGAAATGAAAGAGAGTATATGGAGGAGCAAAGGAACAGAGGAAAAAAATTATGGGA
>NC_051413.1:32943103-32943435 GCF_015228065.2 Penaeus monodon
TAGAGGAAGTGCCGGAGAGCAAAATGGAGAGGTAAGGGAAGGAGGAAAGAAGAGGCAGAAGCTGAGGAAGGGTAATCAAGTCAGAACAGAAGGGAAGAAGAAAGGAAAGGATAAAGAAGGAGAAGAGAAGAAAGGTGAAAAATGAGAGGGAAAGAAACGAAAAAAAATAAACAAGAAAGAGACGGGAACAAGGGAAGAAATAACAAGAAAACAGAAAAAAAACAAGAAAACGAGAAAAACAAAGGAGAACGAGAAAGGAGAGGAAAATAAGAGGATGCTAGTGATAATAAAGAGGGGAATCTATGGCCGCCCGATGGGGTTGATATCTTAGC
>NC_051413.1:32943774-32943951 GCF_015228065.2 Penaeus monodon
CCAGACACTAAATACGAACAAAAATAAAGGCGGAGGTCGATCAATCAGCGGCGGGGTCAGCGGCCAGTGGACTGTGCTGTGAAACGATTATTAATGCAATCCACAACACACTACCCTTTAAAAACACGCCCATACTCAGATTCTGTGGCGTGGAGGGCGTGATTACGGGGTATAATA
>NC_051413.1:32944504-32944644 GCF_015228065.2 Penaeus monodon
ATGCGCGGGGAGCGAAACGAGGGGTGATAAAGGGTGCCAGAACCGCATTACGTTCGCCGCCGTCACACATGAACGGCCTCACTGAACGGCTCGGGGATGCGGGACGCAACACGCGGAACGTAATAACGAGTGAGACAAGT
>NC_051413.1:32945231-32945409 GCF_015228065.2 Penaeus monodon
GTGTTGGCCCTGACATCTCCTGATCTTCGTCACCGTTCATTAAATTCATTACATGCCCGAACGACGTCGATCACCTTTTTTTAATTGGTCGTCATCATCAACTGCCTGATCAAAGGTTGTCGTCGTTTATTCAAGATTATTGACAAACTGATCGCTTTTTCTTACTACCTTATTCTGT
>NC_051413.1:32946004-32946387 GCF_015228065.2 Penaeus monodon
CCCCAACCCCCCGACGCCCAAACGCAGCTGTTATTGGTCCCGAAGGAAGCTGGAGCGACGCGATTACTTGCGTTAAGAGACCTTGGCTACTTGGCCACTTGTTCGTCCGTGCGTGCGTACGGACGAACAAGCTACCTATGCCTCTTATCATCTTTATTATATTATTTTCTATTATCCTCCTATGCTTGCCCATTTTTATATTTCTTGTCTGTGTTCGTTTCTTTGTCTTTTTCGTTTATACTTATCCTTGTTTTATCTCTATTGGCAATATCAGTTGTTTCTTTATCGACTACGCTCTTTTCTCATGTTTTCCTCCTTATCATCTATGTCTTTTTTCTTTTTCTTATTATCGGGTTTTTTCGTCTTGACTTCCTATTTCACCC
>NC_051413.1:32946711-32947396 GCF_015228065.2 Penaeus monodon
TTTTCTCATTCTGACTCATACTCTTATTCACCCTTACGTTCACTCTTACACTCCCTTTTACTCTTACTCTCTCCCTCCCTTTCCCCCCCTATCCCCCTCCCCCTTTCTCCCTCAATCAGCTGCGGTTGCTCTCCTCACCATGCCTTTTTTCCCCGTTGACACTCTTCCCTTTGCTTCCCCGCGTGCAAGCTCATTCCGACGATCCCCTGCCGTTTCATTTGCCGTCGCCGATGTGTCTCCTTATTACCGTTCCAAATGCCCTTCGCTTCATCTGTCGTCGGGGCGTTAACGAAATCAGAGAGTCCGCTTCCATTCACAAAGTTTGGGTCATTTGCCTCTCCCTCCCTCCCTCCCTCCTTCCTTCCTTCCTTCCATTGCCCCTCTCTTGATTTTGCTTTCCTTCTCTAAATCCTTCCGTGGTTTGGGTCATTCCTTCCCTTTGTCCCTCTCTCTATATTCCTTCCAATTCTCCATCCCTCTATCTTGTTCTCCATCCTTCCCTCCATCTCTCCATAACTTTCTTTCTTCCCCTCCATCTCTCTTGCTTTTCTCCTCTTCCCACCTCCCTTCCCTCTCTGCCTTCCTCCCTCTTCTCCATCCTCCCCTGCCTTTCTCCTTCCTCTCCACCCCGGCCTGCTCTTCTCCCTTCCTCTCCCCCCCTAAAACTCGTTCATTCATTTCTTTA
>NC_051413.1:32947619-32947686 GCF_015228065.2 Penaeus monodon
GGGGGGCCCCCCCCCTGTCCCAAGAATCACATTTTGGAAAATTCCACCAATGGCGAACCCACCTGGA
>NC_051413.1:32948637-32948865 GCF_015228065.2 Penaeus monodon
TCGCAAGACCGCGGGGACAGCCCTCCGCCCGATCGCCGTCCCGCAAGCAGCTCCCAAAAAATGGGGTTTGGTGCGGCCCTCGGTTCTGATCTTCGCGATCCAGAAAACAGGGGGTGGGGGGGGGGGTCTCCCCTTTTTCGCCCCCGGGCCCCAGTCTGAAATCGATCGAAAGGGGCCCCCTTTTCTGTCTATCTCTTAATGTCTATTTAAAAAGGGGGGTTTAAGGTG
>NC_051413.1:32949146-32949265 GCF_015228065.2 Penaeus monodon
AAAGCCCCCCAGGGGGTTTTTTTGGGGGGGGAAGAGGGAGAGGGACGAACGGGGAGGGGTTTTTTTTTTAAAAAAAACCACCGGGGAAAAGGCGTTTTTTTCCCAACCGGGGGGTTTTT
>NC_051413.1:32949439-32949692 GCF_015228065.2 Penaeus monodon
CTCCTCTCCCCCTTTTCCCCCCTTTTTCCCCCCCTTTTTTCCCCCCCCCCCCAAACCCCAAAAAATGGGGGGGTTTTTTTTATTTGGGGGGGGGGTTTTTTTTTTTTACCCCCTTTCCTCCCCTTTCTCCTTCCTTCCCCTTCCCTTCGTCCCTCCTCTATATTCATTCCAATTCACCTCCTCTATCTTGTTCTCATCCTTCCTCCTCTCTCCATAAAACTTTCTTTCTTCCCCTCCATCTCTCTTGCTTTAT
>NC_051413.1:32950129-32950296 GCF_015228065.2 Penaeus monodon
TGTCCCTGTCCCAAGAAAGGTCACATTATGGTAAGTGATCTCACCTATATGGCGAAGCACCACCTGGATTCTTTGTTTCTTTCGTTCATTGATCTCTTCCCTTCTTCTCCTTATTTTGACTCTTTTCTTTTCGATTATATCTTAGTTCTCTTCTCCTCGCACACAAT
>NC_051413.1:32950599-32950881 GCF_015228065.2 Penaeus monodon
ACAGTGTCTCCCCTCTCCCCTCCCCCTCCTCCCCCCTCCCTCGCAATGACCGCAGGGACAGTCCTCCGTCCGATCGCCGTTCCCGCAAGCAGCTGCCGGAAATGCGGTTGTGCGGTCCTGCGGTTCTGATCTTCGCCGATGCCAGAAAACAGGGGGTGGGGGGAGGGGCGTCTCCCCGTACTTCTGCTCCCTGGCCAGTCTGAAATCGATCGCAAGTGCCTCCCTTCTGTCTATCTCTCTAACTGTCTATTTAATCAGTGTCGGTTTAAGCACGTGTTATTT
>NC_051413.1:32951281-32951556 GCF_015228065.2 Penaeus monodon
ACCGACCGCAAGAGGCAAAAAGCTCGAATGGCAAACTAGAAAAATTCCATAAACGCCGCCAGGGGGCTTTCATGAGTCTGCATGTGATTCATGAGTGTGTATGATGCATACTGATATCGGGGATGCGTTTCTCATCCTCCCCCCCTCCCCCTCCTCATCCCCCCCCATATTTTCTATCCGCATTCTCTTTCTTAACCTGCCTTGCTGTTCTCTCCTTTCCCTCCTATTCTCTTGTGAGTTTCTCTTTTTTTTCTCTTCCTCTTTTTCATTTTCAA
>NC_051413.1:32951667-32952374 GCF_015228065.2 Penaeus monodon
CCCCTATTCCCTCTTTCTTCCCCCTCTACCTCCCCACCCCCAACAGACACAGCAGTAGACGAGGTGGGGGGCGTGTTATGGGTATGGGGGAGGGATGAGTTGGGTCAGCGGTCCCCGAGTGCTGGGTGGCACAGTGCCAAGCGTGATTCTCGCTCTCCATGACACGGCTACTGTCGGCCTGGATGCTGCCGTTGCCGAGGATACTGCATCTGCTTTCATTTCTTTTGCTAAGCAGCCTTTATATACAAATATGTATATTCATATTTTCTCATATGTGAAAAATGTAATCTTTCTGGCTCACTTCACTATCTATTTTTTTTCTAAATTTCATAATTGAAGGGAAATTTTCTATTCATCTTTTCTATTTTATTTTTCTGTTTATCGCAGCTTCCTCCATTACTTACTTCACAAATTGCTCTCTATCTCAATATTTCTTATTGTACCTTGCCTCTCTTCCTTCTTTCCTCTCTACTTTCTTCATTCTATCCATCTATTGTATTTAATGTCATTAATTCTATTAACTTGTTTATCTATTCTTCTTTATTAGTTTTGTCTATTCTTATCCATTTTTTTATTCTTCTTTACTCCTTTTACTTATTCCTTCTTCATTCTCTCGCTCGTTGTTCTTCCTCTACAACGAAAAGCGTCCTCGTCTTCCTCATTCTTTCTAACCTTCTTAAGAGCCAAGTCGTATGTCTTATCTCCCT
>NC_051413.1:32952633-32952762 GCF_015228065.2 Penaeus monodon
GACACATACCCAAGGAGCCACCAGGCAAGCACCTCCATCGCCTCCAACACACGAGTGAAGCAAGGAAGGCGAAAGGCTCGTCTGTCGCTTCAGTCTTTCACTTCATTTGACCTCGTGTGATTTTGGTCT
>NC_051413.1:32953271-32953344 GCF_015228065.2 Penaeus monodon
TGCTCACCACCACATCCATCCTTACCCCTTCTCCCAACATCACACTCTCACCATACTCGCCGCCACACCTATT
>NC_051413.1:32953449-32953570 GCF_015228065.2 Penaeus monodon
GCAATCCCACCCCAATCACCACGACGAACCTCCGTCCCATCAGCTGCCACAGCAGAGGGGACGATAGCGATGTCAGCGGCAGTGCTTAGTAGTGTCATGAGTGTCAGCAGTGCCAGCAGCT
>NC_051413.1:32954331-32954402 GCF_015228065.2 Penaeus monodon
CGCGCGCGCGCGTATGCATATGTTTATGTATATTTTTCTGGTTCGTATGGAACAACTCTCTTATGTTGCTG
>NC_051413.1:32954511-32954628 GCF_015228065.2 Penaeus monodon
ACCATGGTCTTGCAGCCAAATAGTCCATTTTAGAAGATCCCATCGACTTACCTGGAATAGAAGGAAATCAATGAATACAAAAATGTATATAAATATGTAATTGGGGGACTGAGGGGC
>NC_051413.1:32954919-32955375 GCF_015228065.2 Penaeus monodon
AGAAATCAAGGAACGCCAGGTAGACGGTCAGGTAATGGATGGATGCTATAGGCTTACATGTAAGAAAAATGAAGGTATATCCTTTTAAATTGCACATACACATAGGTCTACGATTTTTTTTCTTTTTCAAAGGCCTCATAATAAACTGCAAACTGAGAGATGACTGAAAAATTGAATATAAAACGCAAAGCAAATTTTTTTTGCATGTAACATGGGGTCGGCCACGAGGAAGGTAAGGAAACAAAGAAAATGCGAGGCGAGGGTAAGTCGAGGGGAAAAATCAAACATTATTTACATCTTGGCAACCGCCCACTGGAGAGTTGCCAGACGTGCCCGAATCGTTATTTCCCATTCTTCGCGAGTGATCTGTCTGGACTCCCTTTTAGTTTTTCCCGGGGACGTTGTGGTGTCGGGCTGAAAGGGGCCGGACAAGAGACTGGGGGATCTGAAGAGGGC
>NC_051413.1:32955400-32955568 GCF_015228065.2 Penaeus monodon
GTTGACGAGAGTTCTATGGATTCACGTGGAAAATTAAATCAATTATTGTTTTAGCAGATAGGTGTAAACACTTCGTGCGTGTGCCCCGCCGGTAGCGCTACAAGAATCTTAATTCTGAGAAAACTGGGTCACTCCGAATTTCCACCTCGACCTCCTTCCACGTTATCG
>NC_051413.1:32955614-32955797 GCF_015228065.2 Penaeus monodon
GCACAAGAGAGAGGAACACGGAAGCAACCAAAAACAAAAGAAAGACATCTCTAATCTAAAGACAAAAGAAAAATCACTCAGTTCCTCAAAATTTATAAAAAAAAAAGGGCGACCATATTTCAAAGCTTGTCATTCAATTTCCTGTTTGCACTTAGTCTTAATGGGTTACCATGAGCCACTGCT
>NC_051413.1:32955842-32956197 GCF_015228065.2 Penaeus monodon
TCCTGAAGTGTGAGGTCGTCCTCAAGTGTGAGGAATGAGAAGGTGTGAAGGGTGGCGGAGAGGCAGGCCACTTTTTAATGAGGTTAAAAATATACCATGGAAGAAAGGAAGAGAAAATAAAAATTGGCAGATAAAAACAAAAACATTTTCTTTCTTCACATAATTAATAATCATAATATACACACTAAGAAATAAAAAGTAAACTAATCAACAAACCTTAGTAAACAAGTTATAGATTAATCATGAAGCTATAGTAAATAGGCTATAATTAAAGCTCGCATCATCAATAATGATACAGACCTAATAACCACCTTCTTAATTTCCCAAAGGTCTTTCATCCGGGGTAAATGTCAAC
>NC_051413.1:32957296-32957375 GCF_015228065.2 Penaeus monodon
CCGAGCTGGCCATAAGCCCTGCGGTCCACAGTTAGTCAGTTCATTCATTCGTGGGCAAGAGAGGACACTCCAGCTGACC
>NC_051413.1:32958190-32958415 GCF_015228065.2 Penaeus monodon
GCGGCGGCGGCGGCACACACTGCACCGACGTCATCAGCGCACAAACACAATGAATGGGGTGAATAATGAATTCGCTCGCGGCTGTCTAGGTCCACGTTCCAGTCGCTGGATTGTTTCATTCATTGTGGGTCCGCCCCTGCCACGGCGGCTCACGGGCGCTCGGGCGTGCGGACAGGGAGGTGTGTGTTTGGGGGAGGGGGAGGGAAGGAGAAGGGGTGGGACGGA
>NC_051413.1:32959516-32959654 GCF_015228065.2 Penaeus monodon
CCTTCTTTCTCCTCCTGCTTACCGTGGTCTTGCAGCCAAATAGTCCATTTTAGAAGATCCCATCGACTTACCTGGAATAGAAATAAATCAATGAATACAAAAATGTATATAAATATGTAGATTGGGGGACTGAGGGGC
>NC_051413.1:32959750-32960383 GCF_015228065.2 Penaeus monodon
CACAAAACACATGGACTAAAGATAGCTGGAAAAAAAAGGAAAAAAAAGGAAACACATGGACTAATAGATAGCTGGGAGGGATGGACTGACGGTTACATGGAATAATAGTTCGATAATTATGTGGGTTGATGGACACGAAGGATGGCTAGCCTACACGTGGATAAATAGATGGAAGAAATCAAGGAACGCCAGGTAGACGGTCAGGTAATGGATGGATGCTATAGGCTTACATGTAAGAAAAATGAAGGTATATCCTTTTAAACTGCACATACACATAGGTCTACGATTTTTTTTCTTTTTCAAAGGCCTCATAATAAACTGCAAACTGAAAGATGACTGAAAATTTGAATATAAAACGCAAAGCAAATTTTTTTTTGCATGTAACATGGGGTCGGCCATGAGGAAGGTAAGAAAACAAAGAAAATGCGAGGCGAGGGTAAGTCGAGGGGAAAAAATCAAACATTATTTACATCTTGGCAACCGCCCACTGGAGAGTTGCCAGACGTGCCCGAATCGTTATTTCCCATTCTTCGCGAGTGATCTGTCTGGACTCCTTCAGTTTCTCGGAGCACGTGTGCGTGTCAGGGCTTGAAAGGCGCCGCTGACAAGAGACTGGGGGATCTGAAGAGGGCT
>NC_051413.1:32960407-32960585 GCF_015228065.2 Penaeus monodon
GTTGAGAGATTTTTATGGTTTCGGGGAAAAAATTAAATCAATTTTTGTTTTTAGAGTGGTGAAAAACCTTCGTGGTGGCCCCCCGGGTGCGCTAAAAAAATTAAATTTCTGAGAAAACGGGCACTCCAAATTTTCCCCCTGCCCTCCTTCCCCCTTTATCGTCCCCCCCCCCTTTCCC
>NC_051413.1:32960616-32961232 GCF_015228065.2 Penaeus monodon
GCACAAGAGAGAGGAACACGGAAGCAACCAAAAACAAAAGAAAGACATCTCTAATCTAAAGACAAAAGAAAAATCACTCAGTTCCTCAAAATTTATAAAAAAAAAGGCGACCATATTTCAAAGCTTGTCATTCCAATTTCCTGTTTGCACTTAGCCTTAATGGGTTCCCCATGAGCCACTGCTGGGAGATGGGAGGGAGAGGGGAGGTGGGGGTTTTGGGGGGGGGGATCCTGAAGTGTGAGGTCGTCCTCAAGTGTGAGGAATGAGAAGGTGTGAAGGGTGGCGGAGAGGCAGGCCACTTTTTAATGAGGTTAAAAATATACCATGGAAGAAAGGAAGAGAAAATAAAAATTGGCAGATAAAAACAAAAACATTTTCTTTCTTCACATAATTAATAATCATAATGTACACACTAAGAAATAAAAAGTAAACTAATAAAAAAACCCTTTAGTAAAAAGTTATAGATTAACTGAAGCTATAGTAAAATAGGTATAATTAAAGGGCACTCAAAAGATAAGACCTAATAACCACCTTCTTAATTTCCCAAAGGTCTTTCATCCGGGGGAAAGTCAACAGAGGACGGGGGAGAGCTTCCTTGAGGGAGGGGGGGGGGGGG
>NC_051413.1:32962659-32962962 GCF_015228065.2 Penaeus monodon
AAAGGCGAGGAAAGGAAAAAAGAAAAAAAAAAAGGGGAAAGGGGTAAAAAAAGGGGAAAAGGTAAAAGGGAGGAAAAAAGAAGGAAAAAAAAACAAAAGGAAAAAAAAGGGGAAAAAAAAAGAAGGAAAAGGGAGGGAAAAAGGAAAGGGGGAAAAAGGGGAAAGGAGAGGAAAAAGGAGGGAGGGGAGGGGGGAAAAGGGAGAGGAGGGGGAGGGGGAAGGGAAGAGGGAGGGGAAAAAGAGGAGAGGGAAAGGGGGAAAAGGGATGAGGGGGGGGGGGGAAGGAAGGGGAAAAAAAGGGGG
>NC_051413.1:32963242-32963711 GCF_015228065.2 Penaeus monodon
GGGGAAGGAGGAAGAGGAGGAGAAGAATGACGTGAGAGCAGAAATACAAAAAAAAGAGAAGAGACGGGGAAATAAAGAGGACAAAAAAGAAAACAGAAAGCGGAGAACGGAGAGGAAGAGGCGGAGAAATTGGGTGAGACTCAAACAGGACAAGGATGGGGAGGGCAAAACAATTACAATAAAGTGAAAAAAAAAATCAAATAAGGAAGAATCCTGGGGGGGGGGAAAGCAGGAAGAGCAGAAAGGACGAAGGAGGCAATAGAGGAAGAGTGGGGAATAGGCAAAAAGGAGGAAGAAGGGGAGAGAGGAAGAGAAGTAGAGCCAGCATCGGAAGGCAATGCCTGAAAAGGGGTCAGGAACATGATTCTCTCGGCCATCACTTGAGACAAGGAGGAAGAGGAGGGGGGAGCGCGCACGGCGGAAGAGCGAAGCGGGGAAAGGAAACGGAGGGAGAGATAAAAGTGGGGAG
>NC_051413.1:32963937-32964203 GCF_015228065.2 Penaeus monodon
AAGGCAACAGGAAAGCAAGAGGGATAAATATGGGTACCAAAAATAGGCGCAAAAAGGTAACGGATGAAGATAAATCGGGAAAAAGGGGCAGATAAGACAGGTCAGCTGAAGGGGGTGGGGGGTGGGGAGGCTGATAACGAAGACAAGTCAGTCTCGGAGGAACCAAAGGATAAAGAAAGTAATGAAGAACAAAGGAACAAAAATTAAACTTAACGACCATGCGGGGGGGGGGGGGGGGAGAAACAAATAGAAATCAACAACCACTC
>NC_051413.1:32964377-32964473 GCF_015228065.2 Penaeus monodon
CACACAAAGGCAGGAAGGAAGGAAGGCAACCCCAAGAGTCAGGAACCCAAACGAACTCTCAGGCGCAGAGAAGCCCCGCGCCGACGGATGACACGG
>NC_051413.1:32964513-32964643 GCF_015228065.2 Penaeus monodon
GGCAGCCTTCAGAAACCCCGGCGATGTGTCAGTGTGATGGCTTTACCACCCACACGTGACTGGCTCGTGACGTCATTGGCTAACAGGGGTGGAGGGAGGCGCGACAATGCAAGGATACTCCGCGAAAACA
>NC_051413.1:32964991-32965404 GCF_015228065.2 Penaeus monodon
GGCCCCACCGAACGCCCTGAGTCACCATCGTGCACATCCTCCATCTTTAAACAAACAAATGCATTCGGTGTAAACTCTCCCAACCCAAAAGTTGCATTGTATTACACGCCACACGCCCACCATTAACGAATACGGTGCGTAACGCTATACACATACAATCTTCCCCCCCCCTGATCGATTGGACACCATGACGCGCAGTTAATTGCCGGCATACACGACAATAAACAAAATAAAATCCAAACAACGACGCCGCGCCATTAAACAAACACGCGCACCCGGAAGACAAACGACAAACGACTAAAACGCCGGTAGCTTCATCCTTGGCGAGAGGCACGCAAGTAAACATCCCTTTCATTGGGGAGACTCTGGATAGCCCACTTCGATAAATGCAAAACCACTTAGACCGGCGCCCT
>NC_051413.1:32965820-32965959 GCF_015228065.2 Penaeus monodon
ACCTACTCACACAGCCGCGTTAAAATTGCTCATTTGGCCCTTTTCCAGGTCGGGCTTCGGAGTATCACGTGACATAAATTGTCCTGGGCCTAAATGGGTAAATAATGTCTCGAAAATGGAAGGGGTAGGGATGTGGGGT
>NC_051413.1:32966438-32966547 GCF_015228065.2 Penaeus monodon
AAACAAAGCACAAGCAAAGAAAAATGGCCAAAAGACCATCACACCGAGCAGACCGATCACCTCGACAGCAATTAAGCAGCCTCGTTAAGTGAGCGGGAGCACCTGGCCA
>NC_051413.1:32966599-32966706 GCF_015228065.2 Penaeus monodon
ATATGTCAGCCATCGGCAACAATAACCGCAGATTACACGCAACTGCTGACGCTAAAAATAAAACTTAAAACCGGTCCATCGTCGACATCTGTTTGAGAGTGGTGGAA
>NC_051413.1:32967042-32967481 GCF_015228065.2 Penaeus monodon
AACAAACCTATGAAAGAAAAGGGGGAAAATTAGAACCCAACAAAGAGGGGGAAAAGCATGAAGAGGAAGAAGACTAACGAAACTGAACGAGGAAGTGGGGGAGGAGGGAAGAAAGGCGGGAGGGAAGGAGGAGCTGAAAATGCGGAAACAAACACCAGGTAAATAAACTCCACCTCCCAACTGGAAAATCGAAAAGTAAACAAGCCAAAATATCTATCCATAGTACTTTATAAAAGCCTGTGCCCCTCACTTGGCCTCCCCTCACTTAGTCTAATCCCGGAAATAAAACATAGGTTCCCCGGCCGCATCGAGCCAATGAAAATCCCTTAACAGCCAATAAATGCTTCCTGCCAATATAAAAATCCCCCCTAAAAAAATAAAAATAATTAATATTGAAATAGATATCAACATCCGTATTAGAGAAATTGATTGTAATTCA
>NC_051413.1:32967853-32967934 GCF_015228065.2 Penaeus monodon
CGGATCCACCAAGTATGCACCCAATTCGCACCCTCGACATACCCGACTCCGCGGCCCGAATAAAATAGGAAAAAAAAAATT
>NC_051413.1:32968408-32968715 GCF_015228065.2 Penaeus monodon
CCAAACCCAATCCTCCCTCAATAATCTAATCCTTCGCTGCGGATGACACGAGGTGCTCGCCCCCCCCCCCTCCTCCGCTGGGAACCCAACCGAAAACTCTCACTGAAGGAACGAAGGGACACAAAGACAAAAGGTTTTAAAGAAAAGATGGAAAAAATACTGATAAATAACTAATTAACATAAACAACTATACGAATAAAAATCCGGAAAACTTAAGTCAGAGAAACAAACAAAGAGAGGCAGCCACACGGAGCACAGAAATATTCAAGGGGAAAGAGATCGCCAACAACAATAAATTCAGAGGGAA
>NC_051413.1:32968867-32969058 GCF_015228065.2 Penaeus monodon
GGGGGGTTGAGAGAGAGAAAAGAGAAAGAAATGTCGAGGAGAAATTTCGCATGCAATTTTTCCCCGACTCCCGATGAAAGTGTTGTACTCTTTTCGACTGCTGCTGCTGATCGAACTTCCCACGCCCTTCTGCGCCGTTATGCGACACAATTTATATTCTGCCCTGGGGAGGATTGAGATTTTTTTTTTTT
>NC_051413.1:32969082-32969301 GCF_015228065.2 Penaeus monodon
TATTTGAAGAAACATGAATTATTATTTTCCTCTTCACTCTCTCAGTAACGAATTCCCAACCCTCTGAGAGGCGTTGGCGGAGCCTCTTAACAGCGTCTACCCTCACTATCCTCTATCCCCCATCATCCACCCCTTCCACTATCTCCCGTCTCCCATCCTTTACTTCCTCCCAATATCCCCCACTCTTCCCCATATCTTCCAGCCCCTATTATCCCTAAT
>NC_051413.1:32969345-32969477 GCF_015228065.2 Penaeus monodon
AACACGCCGTGGGAGGGAGGATCAGCCCGACAACAACTGCACGAGTAACCCCCCAGATCGAGACTCTCACGCATTTGTCCACGCAGACACGTCGCTCCGTGATGAAATTGGACGTAACCACATCTTCCAACT
>NC_051413.1:32969972-32970037 GCF_015228065.2 Penaeus monodon
CTTATCTGGCTCCTCGGTCTCAATTTGCAACTTCCCCTTCCCAACTCTTCCGTCCTCGCTTCACC
>NC_051413.1:32970210-32970657 GCF_015228065.2 Penaeus monodon
CGCCCCCTCCCCCTAGAACCTCCCCAAAGAAAAACAGAAAACAAAGAAACCAATCAAACAGTGGAATTGTCCCTTGAATCGAAAACGAATTTAATTTCCCTAAAGACAAAGAGAACGATCGCGAAGATGGACAAGAGGAATTGGCGATTGGTGCATGGGAAAAGGGGCAAAGATGCAGAAGAGGAAGGAATGGGAAAGCCGAGAGAAGAGCGAGGGAAGAAGAGAGAAGAACAAGAGGGGGGGGATGAAAGACGAGAGAAGAATGAGGGAAGAAAAAAAATAGCGGGAGAAGAGAGACGAACAGGGGGAATGGATAAGAGGAAGAAATAGGAAAGATGACAGAGGTATGAGGGAAGAAAGGAAGAATAATGAGGGAAGAAGAGAGAAGAATGAGAAAGAAAGAAAGAGATAGACCGAGACAAAGCAAGAAACCTGAAAGATATTTAC
>NC_051413.1:32970674-32970740 GCF_015228065.2 Penaeus monodon
TCAAAGCCTCCACGCAACGAAAGCAACCAATAACACAACCGAACCAAGAAGAAGACAAGCAAGAAA
>NC_051413.1:32970799-32970923 GCF_015228065.2 Penaeus monodon
TGGCGGACAAGAGTACAGGTCAATCGAGGGCAGGCCATGACCAATAGCCGTCAGGGAGCGAGTGTGAGAGAAAAGAACAAGTAAAAACGACATGCAAGAGGGAGGTGAAAAAAAATCGGATATA
>NC_051413.1:32971068-32971459 GCF_015228065.2 Penaeus monodon
AAAGTCCAGATCAACAAAGACCCTCGAGCAAGCCCTCTTCCCTCTGCCATCGAACCTTCTAAACCCTTCCGTAATCCTTCTTGCTATACCTCTAATCCCCACCCCTCCTCCCCTTCCTCCCCTCTCCCCTTCTCCCTTCTCCGCCTCTCCCCTTCTCCCTTCTCCGCTCTCCCTTCCTCCCCTCTCCCCTTCCCCCTTCTCCGCTCTCCCTTCCTCCCCTCTCCCCTTCCTCCTCTCTCCACTTCCCCCTTCTCCTCTCTCTCTCCCTCCTTACTTTCCTCTTCTCTCCCCTCTCCCCTTCCCTCTTCTCTTCTCTCTACTCTCTCACCTTCCCTTTTATTCTTCCTTTATCTCTTCTCATCCTCCCTCATCCACTCCATTCCAATTTTTT
>NC_051413.1:32971890-32971966 GCF_015228065.2 Penaeus monodon
CGGTGGAGAAGGTACTAGACCGCAATGCAGCTCCCGGGTGACTCCACTCCGTCGCCAGTCTAGCTGAGGGTGCCGA
>NC_051413.1:32972655-32973757 GCF_015228065.2 Penaeus monodon
GGGGGGTGAAAACAATAGAACCGAGAGCATGAGCGAAACACGCACGCCAGCGCAACGCCTCCATAAGCACAGAAAATGCCAAGTGTATTATATCTCAAGTATGAGGTAAGAAGAAAAAGAACATTAGCCCGTAACGTACAAACAGCGAAACATGACAGAATTTGTATATAAAAAAACAACTAAAAACAAATAAGTAAACAAGAAAAAAAATATTGAAAACTGAAACAATACAACAGCATGAAAAAATAAAGATAAATAAACAAATAACATTAGAATAAAAGAAAAAAATGCAACAATAGTACGAAAGATAAAAACAAGGAAATAAACAAAATAAAATTGAAATATAAGCTCAAAAAATTATTAGAACAAAAATAGTACAGATTAAAAAATACACAGATAAACCGACTGTGATAAAACAGCAATACTCTCGTAGCTATTAATCAACAACAATAGGCCTACGCTCGGAACAATTCCCGAACAAAGTTACCCTCATAACAATTAACCCAAAACAATACCCTCGCAACCATCCATCAACGACCCTCCACCCACAACACAGCAGCAACCAGAACAACTGAGGCAACCACAACAGTAACAACCACAGCCACTGACACAACCGTAACAGTAACACGTACAAGCACTGAAACCGTAACAACAGTACCAACCAAACAGCTTCAACTACAACAGCAGCAGCAAGGACCCACGGACACAAGAGCAACAACCCGAAACAAACCAACGACAGCTACAACTGAAGTAGTTGTAACCACAAGCGCGACAGACAAAACAACCAGCAAGTACCGAAACAACTACGCATGGCCATCAAAACAACCGAAACTGCAACAAAACCATCAGAAGTGCAACCTCAGCAGCAGCAACAAAAACACCCTTACTACAGCCCCATACTGCTGCTACAACAGCAACCAAAACAGCACCCACAGCAGCAACAACCGAAGCCAGCCCCGCCCTCCGCCACAGGGGCCCGGCGAGGAAGAGCCTTGTGGCGGGAGGAAGCGCCACGTCACGCAACGGGCGTCAGGCGCGTGCCACATATGGGCCCAGTGCCAGGCTGAGCGCGGCAGTGGTTTTGCAGATTCCAGTGTGCCAC
>NC_051413.1:32973970-32974067 GCF_015228065.2 Penaeus monodon
GTTTGCTGAGGAGAGGAAGAAGGAAGGATTGCTGGGGAGGGGGAGGAAGGAGATGACAAGGGGTGGGAAAGTCGCTCCAGGGAAGGTGCCAAAACGA
>NC_051413.1:32974212-32974433 GCF_015228065.2 Penaeus monodon
CGGATATAAATAACGGGGAAAATAATCCAATCTTTCGCATCAACATGACCCACCAATCAACAGACCTTTTCAATCAAACAAGAATTTATTTTCTTATGGCAACAAGGATATCAGTGACTCACTCCCGTTTATACACAACTGGATTAGGAAAGATCAGGGTAAAGGGGGTGGAGCTGTGGAGGGGGAAGGGGGGTGTTTAAGGGTAAGGGTGGAAAGCGAGG
>NC_051413.1:32974488-32974971 GCF_015228065.2 Penaeus monodon
GGAGGGAGGGAAAGAGGGAAGGGAGAGGAGGATGGAGGGAGGGGAGAGACAGGGTTGATGGAAGAGAGAGGAAAAGAGGAGAAAGAGAAAAGAGGTGTGGCGAGATTGACATGAAGGGGGAGGGAGAAAAGGGGGCAAAGAGAAGCAGGGCAGGAAAAAGGAGGAAGGGAGAGGGAGGGCGGAGAACAGAAACATGAAGAGAGGTTGTTGGGAGAGGCAGTGCAGTGAGGATGGGATAGTTAAGGAGACGGGGAGAGAGAGAAGAAAAAAAAGGATTAGGCAAGGCAAAGTAAAGGCACGTTTGAGGCAAGGGGGGAGGGGAGAAGGAAAGACGGGCGAAGAGAAGAAAGGTTAACGACCGGGGAGGAGGGGGAGGGGAGGCAGAGGGGGATGAGAAGGACTGTGGACGACAAGGTGCAGACATTTGAAGGTGTTAACGACAAGAACACTTGGGAATTCACTCGCCAACATTTCCACTAGTTA
>NC_051413.1:32974992-32975106 GCF_015228065.2 Penaeus monodon
TCATTTAGCCCCCCCCCCCCCATTTCAGTCTCCCTCACCTCTTCCTCTTTCCTGAACGCACTTTTTTGCCCACTTTCGGCATGAGCGCACACACGAGAATAAAACACGAATAGA
>NC_051413.1:32975386-32975810 GCF_015228065.2 Penaeus monodon
CTGCACGCAAACAAGCTGCGCCGTTCATAATGAATGCATCATACACCTCCTGCGACAAACATCCCGCACGCACACCGAAGCCAACGGGGAGGAGGGAGGGAGGGAGAGAAGGGAGGGAGGGAGAGGAGGGAGGGAGGGAGAGAAGGGAGGGAGGGAGAGAAGGGAGGGAGGGAGAGGAGGGAGGGAGGGAGAGAAGGAAGGGAGGGAGAGAAGGAAGGGAGGGAGAGAAGGGAGGGAGGGAGGGAAGGAGGGAGGGAGCAGTAAGGGGGAAGGAGGGAGGGAATAAAGAGTGAGGAGGGAAAGAGGAGGGGAAGGAAAAAGGTAAGGGAGAGGACAGAGGAGGGAGAGGGTGAGGGAGAGGGAAGGAGTGGGGGAGGAGTAAGAGGGAAGGAGAGGGGAAGGGAGGAGGAAGGAGAGAGTAGGG
>NC_051413.1:32975863-32975941 GCF_015228065.2 Penaeus monodon
GATATAATTAGGTTCGCTCATAAGCCAATGCTCCCGCCTGTGGTAGACTGATTACCTAATTAACAAGGTGTCCGGGAG
>NC_051413.1:32976877-32977026 GCF_015228065.2 Penaeus monodon
AGCGACGACGCGCAACACCTGTTCACGGACGAGGAATAAATGACACAACGAAACAAGAAAGAGAGGAAAGAGTAGGAACGAAAACGGAAATGGGGGGGGGGGGGAGATGGGTAGGAAAAACTGGGAAATAAAAAGAGAATGAGGATACG
>NC_051413.1:32977225-32977343 GCF_015228065.2 Penaeus monodon
TAAAAGTCGAAAGAGAGAGTGAGTTAGTGAGAAGAGTCAGCGGAAAACCACCCCAGCAGGAAACTGCTTGGCATCCGAGCAAGTGAACAGTCAGGGGAGGAGGGGGGGGGCAAGGAAA
>NC_051413.1:32978110-32978182 GCF_015228065.2 Penaeus monodon
CAACCTCTTACCTTCTTCATGCACACACACATATACACACAAAAACATAAATAAACATGAGCATATCAGTGC
>NC_051413.1:32978244-32978441 GCF_015228065.2 Penaeus monodon
CCCACAAAGGCGCCCTGAAATGACCAAACCTCGAGCGGGCGAGGTAGCGGCGCCGCGAGGGAGCAGGGCCGGGGTTGCACAGCCGCCCTGAACAAGGAACCGCGAAGTGAACAAACACGGAGGGGGGGGGAAATGAACAGTCAGCCGACCAGACGCACGGAACGGGTTTTCCTCTCCCTCGCTCCCTCCTCGCCCTT
>NC_051413.1:32978831-32978905 GCF_015228065.2 Penaeus monodon
TCTATCTTTCTTACTTGACTTCATCTCTCTCCTCTAACCTTCCTTGAGAGAAACAGAGGATGTGTAAGTACAAT
>NC_051413.1:32979252-32979425 GCF_015228065.2 Penaeus monodon
GCGGAGAAAACTACGAGATAAAATTAGAATGAATGGCCCGGGGAACACGCCTCTCCGCCCTCTCCCATTCCCTCGCTTTCTTCTACTCTCCTGTTCTCCCCTTTTGTTCCTTTTACGTTTTCAGCCAATTCCCTCCTCCGTATGCGCTGAAGGGGAACAGATACGTGTAGACC
>NC_051413.1:32979746-32980035 GCF_015228065.2 Penaeus monodon
TCACCTGAGAAGCCACGAGATAAAATTCCTGATGAGGCGCGGTAACCCGACTCGACCTGAAGGATGCTGTAGACGAGATCCTGGCAGGTGTCACGTGGCCGGAGGGAGTGTTATGAAACGTAAATATTAACAGGAGCCGAGGACGAACCTTTCAAAGGAGGAGACAAAGGGAAGGAAGAGGCGGTGGTGGGCCACTTCGCAGAGGATATGGAAGTGGAGAGGGAATTCTACAATTAATTTTTGGTGAGAATAACATCACCGGTAGATAGTGGTAATAACAGTAATTAAG
>NC_051413.1:32980780-32980918 GCF_015228065.2 Penaeus monodon
TCCGAAGTACAAAGGCTTAGAGAAATCTTGGATATTCTTAAGACAAAGACGCAGCCACGTGGACTATAGGCCTCCTACATGAAGGATTCCGAAGAAGAAAAATAGCTAGTAGAAGAGGGAATTGGTGAAATAAAGACG
>NC_051413.1:32981043-32981208 GCF_015228065.2 Penaeus monodon
CACTAAAAAGGCAAGAAGGGCACACGAATAGAAAAGTGAAGAATAAAAAGTACGATTAAAAGGGAATTGGGAAAATGCACAAAACCTATGACAAAGAACCCCTACCAATTAGACCTCGCCATGTTTTTTCGACAACTTAATTCAGGATCGACTTTACTTGCAGTT
>NC_051413.1:32981900-32982270 GCF_015228065.2 Penaeus monodon
GATATCTCCTAGTAATCTCGCGCTACGGAAGTGAAGAGATGAGGGCTGAGAAGATGCTGTCTCCGCCAATGTTTACTCTTATTCCAACATGCCACGTGATCGCGGGGGAGAGGGGGAGGAGGGAAGGAAAAGGAGAAAGAGGGAATACGCAAGGAAGGGGGAGGAGAAAGAAGACGATGGATGGAAGGGGAAGAGGTGAAGGAGAAGGAGAGAGGAGGGAATAGAGGAGAAACAGCGAAGTTGACAAGAAAGGGCCGTAGCATTAAATTGAGAATGAGAAAGAGAGGGAAGGCGAAAGGATAAGGCAGAACGGAGGTAAGGTGATGGACAGAGAAAGAAAGGAAAAGGAATGTTGTAAGGTGTGGGGATT
>NC_051413.1:32982550-32982991 GCF_015228065.2 Penaeus monodon
AATTACCTTCATATCCACAAAACTTTCAACTAAACAAACATTTAGCAAAACAAATGCAGCGTCATTACAGCGAACTTTTGCAAAAGTGATACAGCCTGTCAGTCAGTAGAGAATATATGGAATTCCGCAGCGTTGCCAACCAGGCCGCACTCTGACTGCTCACGAATGAAAACAGTAATGCCATTGTTTCCATAATGAGGCTAGTCATTACACATGCTATCTGAAATTAAATATCAAACTACAAGGCTTCAGCAAAGTTCTGAAGCAAGCAAAATAGTCACACATTGTTATCTTCACGTCAAATGAATACCGACAAAATACACTGGTTATCTCACAATGGCTAAAAATAGCTTTTAGTACCCAGAGCGGCTATTCAACTTAATGAGCAGCAATGTTTACTGCCAACTAATTTATCATTTCCACACACGCAAACACATGCGA
>NC_051413.1:32983206-32983298 GCF_015228065.2 Penaeus monodon
CTCTCTCTGCAGTCATATACGCGCGCAAGAAACAAGAGTACACAATAAAACACATCAATAATGAAGAAACCCCATTAACGAAAAGGAGAAGG
>NC_051413.1:32983343-32983580 GCF_015228065.2 Penaeus monodon
CCGGCCTTCCGAAAGCAACCACGCAAAATGCAAACGAAACACAGACGCTTCTAATCCATCTTAAATCTCAAACGTGCTTTAATCTTATCTACTGATCTATTTTTCTTCACCGCTTTCCCTTTCTGCTCATTTTTCGCTTTCTGTTCATTTGCATAACGACTTCGAGACTCGTCGCTTAATGTAGTGTACATTAATAAATAAACCGACAGACAAATAACACGTGCGTTTTCCGTGGTT
>NC_051413.1:32983927-32984020 GCF_015228065.2 Penaeus monodon
CTTTTGGCCGGTCAGTCCAGAGAAACTCTATGGGCAAGGAAACACGTCTCTACTGCAGCCCTTCCGCTTCACCAAACCCTGTAATTAAGACAA
>NC_051413.1:32984070-32984177 GCF_015228065.2 Penaeus monodon
GCGCCTTTCGCTTTTCCTAATGCCTGTTTTTGAAGCCATAACGCCCTCTCGCTTTCCACTCCCTCTGGATAAAGGGTGCTTGTTTCTCTCTTTTTGATACGCCTGCT
>NC_051413.1:32984385-32984522 GCF_015228065.2 Penaeus monodon
TCCCATCAGACCCATCTCTCACCCTTTTGGAAACGTGTACCACCGCTATCATCCACCGTTTTCCTTGTTTGCCCTCCCTCTCTTCTCCATAATTCCGGTTCCTCTTCGTTCTTGCCTCTTCTTCCATTTAACCTTGC
>NC_051413.1:32984766-32984883 GCF_015228065.2 Penaeus monodon
AACAGCAAATATCTGCAACAGATAAGCCTCGCAGGTGGAAGTGATCGTCAAGCACAATCTCTCTCGGATCAAGACGCAAAGTCCAAGCAATTCCTCTCCTTCAACCCCCTCCCCCCC
>NC_051413.1:32985287-32985433 GCF_015228065.2 Penaeus monodon
GCTGAAGCCCGTCGCGCAATTGTTGCCATCGCTGCTGAAGCTCAATTACCGATGGCGGCGGCGGCGGCTGAGCGCAGGGGAAGCCACACCGGGCTCGGGCGGCCCCGGGACGCCCACGGCCAAGGCTGCCTCCTCGCTCCTCTTCC
>NC_051413.1:32986411-32986555 GCF_015228065.2 Penaeus monodon
ACAGGTAAAGACGGAAACAGCTCGATTATCTTCAATATGTAAAAGCGCTGCTAATCGACCTCTGACGCGGCTCACCCTCAAGCCAAAGTGCCATGGTGACTGACGCAAGCAGTTCCACAACAGCCACACACGTAGGGGAAAGGG
>NC_051413.1:32986918-32987292 GCF_015228065.2 Penaeus monodon
GCGAGGTCATGCATTCCCAAATCTACCGGGAATAGGGGGAGCACTGCCATATCTCCGACATCCACTGCATTACAAGGGTTACAGACATATATACTGAAATTTATGGAAGGAGTGAAGAAGGATAATGAAATGTCGATTTAAAACGTACAGTGTAGGAAGATGGACTTGAATAATTTTAATACGCTACCTGGAGGAAGATACATTCTAGCGTCTTCATACACACACAATTTCAAAAACAATAATGGCCATATTCATCGGCCACGTAGGAACGGCCCTAATCACACCACGTAAAGCATAAAATACGAGACTCGTCACGGGCATAAAAGGACAACCCGCTAACATGCCTGTCACGGGAGCTTTATGACAGTCCTATA
>NC_051413.1:32987327-32987641 GCF_015228065.2 Penaeus monodon
TGTGGTGTCAATGCTGTGCCAGAGCTCCTGTTGGCACGGCGGCGGTGGCAGGGCGACATCACCTGCAACATGGCACGGCATTGTTGGTAAACAAAGGCGTCTGCCCGGGCCGCTGTCTGCTGGACGCGGCCCCACCGCACGCGTCAACGTCCTGCTGGGAGCCAAGCAAGCAAGCAAGCACACGGATAAATATTCGAGCGGTTGCATTCCGGGCCTCGCTTGGATTATGGATGAGCGATGGATTGCCTGGGGGATGTGCACAAGGTAGTTCGCTTGCCACACTGTTTCTCCCTCTTCCTCTTCTCCCTCCTAAA
>NC_051413.1:32987923-32989103 GCF_015228065.2 Penaeus monodon
ATCCTAAACAACAGGCACAACACTCTCTACTCGCTTCGTCCTTCCCTTTTCCCTCCTCCGAACCCACCTTACATCCAAATAACACCCACAAGCCAAGTGCCGTGAGCAAATGCACGACCGAATGCCAACCCGAAGTTCGAAAATGCAGTCTCTCACCGTCAGCCTGGGCAAAAATTCCTTCCCACGTGAAACCTCCAGTCAACTTTTCCCCCCTTTTCAAAACACTTCTAAAATCCTAAGGAATTTCGAGTCCCAGGGGCGCGTCCACGTGACTCCTTTGAAGACACTCTCCTCGCCTTCCTCCTCGTTCCCCCATCTCTCCCGTTCTCGGCCTGTGGGGAAGAATTACCAGAAGTTCCCCTCAAAAACAGTGACTCACTCAACCTCCAGTGAGAGAGTCAGTGAGGAAAAAAGTCGAAAAAAATAAGCGAGGACACACACGCTCTCTTAGCTTACCTTTCGCTTCCGCATTATTCCACTCTAATCCATAAGCGTTGGCTAGAACCGCACACAGTAACACCACTTGCTTGTGGTTGAATCCTGTACACATGTTTCAACCATCTAAAAAAGACTAGGGAATCTAATCACTGTAAAATCACCATCTGCCGCACAACACTTCCACTCTCGGCCACTGCTCAAGATGCACTGAGTGTCATCTGCAGAAATGCTCGGTTAAGAGAGACGTCAGTTGCCAAGTAGCCGAATTACCTTTGTTTATATTTCTCCTTGTGCCCGTTTGTAAACCTCCTCATCGACAGAAGCATTGGATACATGAGACGTTATATTTACGGTAGTAGTAAGTTGGGTGCGAGGTATGGATTTGTTAGAAATATTTTCGGTTGAAATAAAGTTATACAGAGTGCCGTGTATTGCCAAGTAGCCGAGTTTACTATTCTTATTTACTCCAGAGCAAAAAAAGTCTACGGGGAAAAGAACACGCATTGTGACGTACATAAGTAATAGCAACATGATCGCGGTGAAACATTCAGGTGTTACTATAGAGGAAAACAAAAGAGAATCGTCTGTTTGATTCAATGTTTCTCAGTCATTCACTTCCAACCAACCGATTGGCTTCACATGCGCTGTTGCCAAATTTCCGCGGAAAGTTGGGAGAGAAAATGGATTTTTGGAGAGACTATGTTATTCTCTCAATTAAGCCTCGTATGTATTAATGTCGACA
>NC_051413.1:32989157-32990407 GCF_015228065.2 Penaeus monodon
ATCGCAGTGTAGAGAGAATAGTGATCATCTTTATACAATAGGTAAGTGTCTTATCGTAAAATACGGTATATATATATATTTCTTTTTTATTTAGATGAACTCTATTGTTTTTTCAGTTAATCAATATTTCATTTCTGAGATCAGTTAATATATAGTGTATAGCTGATGTTATTAATATTGACAGATGCGATGGTAAATATGTATAAAATATCAAGTGTATTAATTTTAATAATGTTTTTTTTTTTCTTTGTAAAGCAGGGATCGATGAAATACTCAAAGTATTATAAGTCACTATATGTTAATACCTGACACTTTAAAAACATTTGCAACATTTCTGTAAATGACGATAGCAATCCAACTCTACAATTATAAATGCATTAACAGTTTACGATGAACTCAACATGAAATAAATATTACACAAACGAACCAAACACAGACACCCATTGAAATAAGAGATGTATATACACACATTCCAACCCTATATTCTTTGACGAAAATTCCCTTTCTCTCATCCCTCGGACGTATAGAATCCCACAAGAGAGACTATTCTGAAGTGTGTTTCTGCGACGTTTTTAGAGTAGATGGAGATCTCCCAAGCCACTCGCCAGCTGTGTCGTGTCGGACGAGGGTAAACAAGCGCCATATTGTCTTCATGTTTGATTTTTTTGCTTTTTCTTTTTCCATAGTGAGAGTACGAGTGCTTTGATGGGTTGACAAATAAGCGAGTGATTTGAGAAAAAAAGAAAGAAAAATATATGGCAGGTATGTCAGAAAGTAGAATGGGTTTTGTATGTCTTTTTATTAGGGGCATTCTAATCAAATAAAAATCTACATAAATAAAGCCTTTTTTTTTATTTACTCTCCTTCAATTGATTAAACAAGGCAAGACGTGTGCCTTGTATTCATTATTTATTTTTAAATCTATAGTAAATATTATGTACTTAGACTGCACTCTCTCCCTACACGAATCCATAAGGTAATCAGGAAATGCTTTAAGCCCGTCACCCCTAGTTTTTATTAATCTCCTCTACACTTTTATGCGCAAGCAATAAAGATAAACCCGGTGTCCCTAGAGCAAATATGATGCAAGCAGGAATTTGAGTTTTATGAACGTAAAATATTCATACGAAAAGTAAGAAAGTTGGATCTAAATATAGGCGCCTTCAAGCGCATGCGGCGGCTCCGAGATGCGGGGACAAAGTCAAATGCAGGATCGTTGCGATGGCATGGACCCCTTTATTATCATTATG
>NC_051413.1:32990726-32990820 GCF_015228065.2 Penaeus monodon
TCCTGTGAATCATGCCGAAAATACACTCACAGGGGAAGGCCAAGGGTTCAAAACGGTCCTGGAAAGAAGTGTCATCTTATTCGCACACATACTT
>NC_051413.1:32991174-32991391 GCF_015228065.2 Penaeus monodon
AATCCCAGTTGGTTATTTGCTTAAGAAGCATTTTAACTCTTCATCTTCAGGGATACACAATGTAAAAGGTGTATACACTTTATATATGATGAGAACGTTATCTTGAGCCGACATCAAAGCCCGCTATGATAAGAATAAAAGATGGAAAATATGATTTGTATAACTTTTTTCCTGTTCCATTATAACTTCCGACTTTTTCAACGTCTGGATTTGCATT
>NC_051413.1:32991872-32992090 GCF_015228065.2 Penaeus monodon
ATTCGCTATGCCCCCATCACACGTGCGGGTTTCTGTAGATTACATGTCTAAAACACATACTTTACACATCCTCATAACATTACGCGCTGCATCGGTGAGCAGTCCTTTCACGTCACATCGACAACCAAGATAGACTCTTACTTTCCATGTCACGTTTTCGCAACCCTTCCCTCACTTTCCCCATACCCAGTTCACTATTATCCCTAAACGATGCCCGA
>NC_051413.1:32992148-32992296 GCF_015228065.2 Penaeus monodon
TATACGGCCCACTATACCTAAACCCATTCCCACCGTACGACTTCATGTCACGTTTGCACATCCAGTCAGCCCCCACGCCAGTACCCCTCCCATTCCCCAACACATCCCCCAACTACCCTCTCTACCCACAACCGATCACCTCCCCCAT
>NC_051413.1:32992329-32992589 GCF_015228065.2 Penaeus monodon
GTCTCTGATATCCATAAATCTCATAACATCATCGCAATATGCACCCACACACACGTGCGGGGTCATGTAGATTACATGTGCATAAAAACCACATCACTTTACAACATCCTTCATAACAGATCTAACGGCAGACGTGCATCGGTGAGAGTTGCCTTGTCACGTCACAGGCGAGCAACCAAGATAGACTCTACTTTCATGTCACGTTTTGCAACATTCCCGTCAGCTTCCCCATACCAGTTCACTTTTATTCCCTAAAGTTC
>NC_051413.1:32992688-32992873 GCF_015228065.2 Penaeus monodon
TCCTCTCTGTTTACTGTACTTTCATGTCACGTTTTGCAACATCCCTGTCAGCTTCCCCCACGCAGTTCCTTCTCCCATTTTAACTCCCCAACTCTCCCTGATCCCTCCCTTCTCCCATTTATTCCCCCAAGCCCTTTACCCGCCTCTTCCTACCCACATATCCTTTCGTTTTAACTTCCTAATAT
>NC_051413.1:32993042-32993122 GCF_015228065.2 Penaeus monodon
TTTCTTCTTTACTCCCCCATCTAATCACACTCTCATATCCAATCTTTATTCCCCTTCTGTCTCCTGCCTCCTCTTCCTCG
>NC_051413.1:32993220-32993345 GCF_015228065.2 Penaeus monodon
GCTTTTACACGGGGATGATAATAATGGCGATAACGGTGGCCATAGATAATGTGATTGAAAGACAATAACGAAGTAAGGGAAAGATAATGGATACTCGTGCACACAATAAAGGAGACATGCATGTA
>NC_051413.1:32993629-32994018 GCF_015228065.2 Penaeus monodon
ATGAGAAAATAAAATTCAATATCTATGCATATATGGAAGAACTACAATAACAGAGACAGAAAAGGTTGTGTAAACTCATTACATAAAAATAACAAAATAAAGCTCACCAACAACAACGATTAAAATTAAATACATAAGTATATAGACTGATATGTGAGTAAATAAAACAAACAAGTTATTTATACACACTACATTTACTCTAAAATGAAAATAGTCTGCGGACCGTGCACTCCACCTTCCATCATACTGCTTCACGAGGAGAAACAACCAATTTCGGAAGAGAGATTTTAAGGAAACGTGAGCTTTTCTACGTCTGAAGTAATGTCAGCAAATCACGATGACATTGAGAGAATAAGCGCGAGTTGGAAAAGGAGGAAAAGATAGAGAAA
>NC_051413.1:32994190-32994464 GCF_015228065.2 Penaeus monodon
CTTACGCAATGAGAGCAAAGCATACATGTTAATTCATAAGCTAAAATATGCAAAATTCCCATTAAAATCTTCCTATTTACAGAAGCCTTCCACACACAGACAAAAGGCAGAATAAAATATGATTACTATGAATAAAAAAATGTTTATATTTTAATGAAGCCAAAGCCTACTAATGAACGATTACATGAAATAGTTACACACAAAGCTATTTTTCATAGGAACTCCATCCAACTCATATGAATATTATGAATAAAACATCTCAATTCAAGAGTGA
>NC_051413.1:32994973-32995452 GCF_015228065.2 Penaeus monodon
CACGTATATATATGATGTCTTCGAAATGTGAATTGGTAATTTAGACATTCTTAACAGAATGAGACAATTTATTTCGCTGTCATGTGATTTCATATCAATTGAACAAAATTTTATCATATAATGTTGCAGTATTGAAAATGAGAGAAATTAATGGAAACAGATTAAGGACACTTAAACAAAGTTCAGCGAAAAATATGAAATTAACATTCAAAATGTTATGAATAGATTAATGAGAATTACTTTTGACAAAAAATGAAATGAACTTTTAAAACAATCATGAAAATTATCCATAAATACATAAAATAAATAATGAAAATCATTAATACTGAATTACAGACAATAATGATAAACGTCAATAAATACATGAAATGTAATAATGAAAATAACACATAATTACACTATAGGCAATCACAATAAATATTAAATACACAAATTGCTGAAAAGAAACAAAATATTTTTCCTTTACCAATCGTGAAGAA
>NC_051413.1:32995476-32995610 GCF_015228065.2 Penaeus monodon
ATCGTGTGACCAAAAGCAGTCCCTCCTTCTTTCTCTTCCGGCTCGAGATTATTTCACACTTTTTCTATTCAAAATGGCTTCACTTTTTTCTCGCTGTTGCTCTTGCGAGTAACTTTTCCTCTCGTTGACCGTCC
>NC_051413.1:32997479-32997673 GCF_015228065.2 Penaeus monodon
TGGGGTAACTCCGCCAACCAAAGTACAAACATTTAATAACAAAGGGCCGAGTGTCCCCGCCCCCCCAAAAAAAAAGCTCACCATGCACAGCCAAAATCCACAGCGAGGCGCGGCGAAATTACAGGGCCTCAGCGAAGAGTGGGAGGTTATCAGCGAGAATGGGACAGGGCTTTGTACGGCGCGTAAGGGATACG
>NC_051413.1:32997764-32997889 GCF_015228065.2 Penaeus monodon
TTATCCTGCAAGAGAGAGGGGAAAAAAAGTTTTGTTGCGAGGTCGGGATTTCGGAAGGAAATGGCTTTATTTGGAAGAAAATGATAGGAGGAAAGGGAAGAGGGAAGCGGAGTCTGTATGAAGGG
>NC_051413.1:32998053-32998162 GCF_015228065.2 Penaeus monodon
CCGTTTAATAACATAGCACAGCTAAAATTTAACACAATTGATTCAAATCTCCGTAGTGTTTTAAAGTTCATTAACAGGAATTATTAATGTAATAAACCATTTTTATTTC
>NC_051413.1:32999674-32999956 GCF_015228065.2 Penaeus monodon
CAACTCAACAATTCTCTACCTCGTCGTTCCTGTCTCTCTGATGTACCCCCCCCCCCCCATCTCTTAACGTGCGAGCGATTTTCAAAATTTGAATGAAAAATTATACACGTATTCTCGGTAATTACAAGTTATCCATGCGCTAAATCCGGATTAACAAGGCGTGAGGATTATTAAAACGACTTTTGTTACGAAACGCGCATTGAAAAAGGCAAGGCAGGGGGACATGCAGCTTGATTCATGAGGAAATTAAGTGCAAGTGTTTTTAACAGGAATAACGAGTGT
>NC_051413.1:33000487-33000617 GCF_015228065.2 Penaeus monodon
AAAGGGTCCAGAAGGGAAATCCTTTGCAATTCCCCTCATAAGTCAGGATTGAGTCTTCTACAGCCTATTTCACGGCACGGGAAGATAACGCAGCTCCACAGGAGGGAACCGTCGTTTGCAAATGGGTTCC
>NC_051413.1:33001451-33001610 GCF_015228065.2 Penaeus monodon
AGCACATGCAAGGCAGTCCACCCTTCGCCTGAAAAGTGAAGCTCCACAGAACAACTGGTGTGATGTCTCTTCCTCAGCACTCACTGTCATTGTAAAATCGATTAGCCAAGAAAGCATTTTTCTGTGAAGATTCTTACTATGAGCCCTTCCTCGTGTAAG
>NC_051413.1:33001734-33001821 GCF_015228065.2 Penaeus monodon
GGGTAACACAAAATGTCGTTCAAGAGTGATAAACAGACACTGAGTACCGTGGTGTTTTTGACCTCCGTGTCCTAATACTATTTCGCA
>NC_051413.1:33002787-33003335 GCF_015228065.2 Penaeus monodon
CAGGGCTGCCAACCCCGCGCGCGGGTTGGCAGCCCTGGCGGCGAGCGGACGAGGCGCTGCAAACAAAAATCCAAGATGGCGAAGGACCAGAAGGTGTCAATGCCCAAAGAGGCCCAGGTTATGAGCGCTATTCTCAAGGATATGGGCATCACGGACTACGAGCCGGGAGTCATTAACCAGATGCTGGAATTCACGTACCGTAAGTGCCGGATTTTTTTTTTTTTTAAGGAAAATTAGAGTGTTTTGAGTTTTGAGTTTTCGGTCGAGGGTTTCGTCGGGTTTGAAGTTCACTGGGAATTCACTGATTTAAAAGCTTTTATTCGGGTATTTCGACGTTGCCAAGAGGCCGTCGAATCAGACTTGTATGCCATAACTGCGTAGGTATCATATTTTTGCTTTTAGCTGAACTAATTCCCCATAATGGTACCGGTAAACAACCTCAGAGGAAAAATGTGTTGTAAAAGATGCAAAATGTATAAAAAAAAAGAATCGAATGCTTTATTTATTTATTTAAAACTTTCTGTGTATGTCAACCAGGATTACAGTAT
>NC_051413.1:33003542-33003643 GCF_015228065.2 Penaeus monodon
ATTGACACCGGGTGTTGAGGAAACGCGCTAGTCAAAAACACTCCTTGAAACGTTATCCCCGCAATAGAGAAATAAACGGAGATAATTTCACAATCATGCCG
>NC_051413.1:33003663-33004341 GCF_015228065.2 Penaeus monodon
AATTCAAATTTTGACGTTTCCGATGTCATACACCATTCACCTCTGAAGGCCTAACTCATTTACCCGTTTAAGGAAACAATAAGTAGCCAATAGAACTTGAACGGTCATGGAAATTTGTTTGAGAGGAATCTTTAAATTGATGCCGTTTGTGAGGAAATTTTGTGAGGAAAACTCTTGTGCCCTAGACTTTAAAAGGAAGTATGTTGTGCTTCCTTCGTGAAGTCAGTGCCCAAAATGTGAGAAACCGTGTAAATGAATTGAGGAGAAAAGCGTGGTGCCGCTATACAGGGATCAAAATCCCCCATGTGTGAAAGGGATTTACTCGTGTAATCGTTTCATAAGTAAGTACATGTATTGTTTGATCAGCCGTCAGCTGTGTCCTTGGTCATGGCATGGATATTTACCCTGGAGATAACTGCCACGGGTGTCGGATCGTGGTCTTGTTCCGTTCGTGTTGCTGAGGCTTTCTCTTGCTTTTAGTTTGGCTGTAACTTGCTGTGAATACGAGGTGAAGATTTGTTGTCTTTGGTAGGGTTAAGGGGGTGGCCGCTCCTAGAAAGGGGGTTTACGGGGGGTGAACCATCTGTCCAGAGAAATAATGTGCGTTGCGGTTGTGGTGTTGAAAACTCATAGATATGGGGGTTTACGGTTGAAGTGAAGGTTGAAGACAGGGGGGCA
>NC_051413.1:33004845-33006364 GCF_015228065.2 Penaeus monodon
AATGTCCTTCACAAAGAACTTGTTAACCCTTGAGAACTGCATTTTGGCAACTGTAAGTCTCATACTGGTAAATCACAGTAATCAAACAGCAAAGCTTCAATGTTGAACAAAGTTACCGAAGCCATTGAAATAGGGAGGTAAAAGCGAGGGCGAGATACTAGAGGACTATAGCATAGCTTTATTTCTCAGCCCAAAAAAACAAAATTTCTCTTGTTCCCAAGTTCAGATTTGCTTAAAAAAGAATGAAAATTGTCTGAAAAATATATTTTGACAGTGCACCTCCATCTCTCTCCAAAGGTACAAAGTTACTCATTATATTGGTTAAAAAAAAAAGGCTTGTTTACAGCTGTAAATAAATGGCACAAATAGGTTTTTGCATACATGTAAAAAGATACCAGAGACTGGTACTACCTTCTTGCTAATTTGTGTGCTACTTGTAGTCGATCACTAATAGAGATTACCATAAGTATGACTTGGAATTGCTCCTTGGTTAAATTGGTGTAGGAAGTTTTCAAAAAAAGATTTTGAATAGTGAGGAAAGGTAATATTCTATCTGTTAAGTCTTTTAGTTGATATTGTTACTACCAGTAGAAAAAAGAGCAGTTAAATAAAACAAATTTCCAAGCAACTTATTATTGGAGTTTATTTCAGAAATGTATCAGGTAATTTCACCATACCAATCTATTTGTATTCTGCCAGTAACCTTCAGGTGTGGTGTCTTAAGAACATTAGTGCATTTAAACAGATACTATTCTTATCTCTTGTCAAAATCATTTTGCACTCAATCCATTACTATGGTCCTCAAATCTAGAATAGTTGGAAGCTTCAACTTTCGACATTCTGGTTACCTGTACAAAGATTGTGTGTTTTGATAAATACATGCATGCTATATTATTTTTTGTTATAATCCTAAGTCATAAGTAGATAAGTTTATCGTGAGTGGTTTATCTTGTACCGTTTGTTTCTTTTCTTCAAAACTATCAAAGATGAAACATACTGTGTTCATTCCTTCCACAGTATTGTTACTATTGTAGACGAGCAATTGAATATGTGATTATCTTAAAATGTTGATCATAAAGCAACTTCTTAAATTTCAGGTTACGTGTCCCAGATCCTCGATGATGCAAGGGTGTATGCCAACTATGCTAAAAAGATCAAGACAATTGAACTTGATGATGTCAAGCTGGCCGTCCATATGCAGATGGAGAAGTCTTTCACAACTCCGCCTCCAAGAGATGTGAGTTGAGCTTTACCATAGATCTTACCAGTTATATAGTTTCAATTTGTTTTTCATGTGTGGATTCTTGGCTTTGTCATAATTTTGTTAAAAAGATCTCTTCACTTTTTTATATAATGGAAAATTGTAATAGATTTTTCACTTTTACTATAATTCTTGGTTATATATTATGTGTCATCACTGAAAACTGCGATGAATGAATACAAAGTTTAGAAGAAATACACGAGAAGTTTGAATTATATGCAGTAGAAGCATAGAGTTTGATGCCTCTTTCATGAATGA
>NC_051413.1:33006387-33006953 GCF_015228065.2 Penaeus monodon
GGAAGAAAAACGAAATGGTTTTGCAAAATGCAGCAAATTTTTTATTTAAGGTAAACTTTAATTATTTACTTGTATTTATTAAATGTTGTTACTATATTTTCCATTCTTAATATTGTCATTACTTAGATTTTTGGGTCAGTTTTACCATGCCTTAAAGGTGTAAAATGTCGAAGGTGGAATGTGTTCAAATGATTAGATAAGCATCTTTGGTGATTGTAGTTATAAGGTTAACTTGATTGTAATGGAATAATTGTGATGACTGGTCAAATTTGTTGCCTATGTAAGTTTTGCTCCTGTGGGCTTTCTTGTAAAAGATCTTTTTCAGTATTTCCTTGGAGATAATATACAATGCAGTCCTCAACAGTTATTAGAGCATGTTTTGTTTAAGAAAATGCTTGTCTCTGAATTTTTATTTTGTAACGTAAAGTTGAAGGGAAGATGTATGAGAAAGGATTCCATATGTTCAAATAAATTATACATTTACATAAGAAGCACATTTTTTAAGGATTCGAGCTTGTTAGAATTATATTAAGAAATAATATAGTTTTATTTGATTATTTTCCAGC
>NC_051413.1:33007060-33009703 GCF_015228065.2 Penaeus monodon
ACCTTTTCAGTTGTTGCTGGACTTAGCAAGGACCAGAAATGCAAACCCTCTGCCAGCAATCAAAGCTAACCAGCATGGTATCAGATTACCACCAGATCGTTATTGCCTCTCTGCCTGCAACTATCGCATTAAACCTTCAAGAAAGGTTTGTATATGGTTGTATTTTGGGCTCAGATTATGGATGAAACAGAAGGCAGTGTGCCATGGAGATTTGTAGAGATACATGTATGATATGATTTTGGAAGAGAATTCATTCTTGCCTTTCCCCCTTTTCCTCCCACCACAGAAAATCTCCGGCATTTCAGCTAGTGGTATAGGGACATCCGGTCGCCTGACTCTTGGCTCCTCCAACACAAGTATGAAAATCAGTGCCACTCCCATGAAGCCCACAATCTCCATGGTGACGACAAAGACCGGTAACACCCAAACGGTCACCTTAGTACAAAAGCCAGCCACTGGCATATCCTCAGGACCCACACAGAAGATTGTCAGTGTGAACAGGCCAGTGTTTAAGGTCACACCTGGACCCCCAGGTAAATCATTGTGTAGAGTTAGGATCAAAATGGGGTGTTAATCCTATTGTTTTTCTTTTTCTTATATGGAGATGCATTATAATTATTATGCTTTAGTCAGTGACAATTGTTTGTAGCCCATGCATGGAAGTGATAAACGGAAAGGATGACAGATTTTCAGATAGATGTACAAATGGTCTTTGGCAACACATTACAGAGTTGTACATTTATGTCTTCTCTTATCATATTCCTCTCTACCAGGGGTTTGGATTCATCCATATTATGTAACTGAAATGGATAATGTAAGAAAAGCCTGCTTGAAATTTTCCACCATGTTACTTTGCATTATGAAACTAGGGTTACTTATTGCTTAGAGTATAAATGAAATTGTAGAACAATGAAGATTATGGGGCAAAGGTCATTGATGTCCTGGCATACCTGTTTGAACCAATGCTCTACTTTTTGAGCATCAGTAATTCACTTCTTTTTCCCATCTTGACCATGATTAATTAATTTACTGTAGCTTAGGTTATCTATGTTAAAAGTAAGAACTAAATAATAGAATTAAGAAGCTGAAATATCTATGAATTAGATTCTTTGAAATTCAAGCAGATACTGACAGCATGCTAAGTGTAAAAATGTTACTCTGATATTGGTATTTTGAATATTAGTATCAGTAGAAGAAGTACCTGGAGGTGTAATAATGTCAGTTATGGCCTTAGTTTCCTAAATATTAATTTATGCTTATAAGAGGAATGAAAAGGTTCAGTAAGTTAGGTTGATTTGAATATGACAAAATGGAGGTTAGGAGATATGGCTTTATCTCAGTTTCACCAGAGATATGTCACTGTGGTTATTCTCCCTGTGACTTGTCATATCCTACAAATTGTGTTATTATGTACTGCAACCGAGTAGTGAAATTTCATCATAATGAACAGAATTTTTTTTCATTTATTCATTCTCTCCCTTAAAGTAGGACTTCAGAGACTGATGATATTGAGAAAAGGACTCACCAGAAACAATAGGCTAATTAAGTGTTTTCCATCTAGTACTCCCATGTGATAATGAACAAACGTCCTTTCAGGTGGAAGCACGCCCAAGATTCAGCTGTCTGCAGGGAACAGCAATGTCATGATGAACGTCACCTCAGGACCGGGACTAAAGATGGAAACAGATTCTTCAGCCAAAAGAAAACGAGAAGATGATTCTGACAGTGTGCAATAGCCTTTGTTTTCACTTTTTTTTTTTTGCAGAGCTTCTTAATGGTGTGTTGTAAATTTTTCCTTATTTCTTTTTAATTTTCTTAAATATAACTATGGTTTGTTCAAAGTTCTTTCATGAAACTGAATGCAAGTTCTGATTGTGAGTAGTATTCTGTAGACATGTCTTTAAGGAATTAAATGTAGTTACATAATTACAAATGAATGACATGTTTAGATTAGGGTGGATGTAATTAAGAATGTGTTGGTTGTTTGTATTGTGTAAACCTTTGTCAAACTAATGTTTTTGTAAAGATCTTGAATAAACGAATATAATGAAAAATCTTACATTTTTGGTGTTTTTATTTCTTGCTAAGGTATCGGTCATATTTTTTGCTGAAATTCCACTCATTTTTTTTTGTACAGGATTGCCCCACAGGGTAGGGGGTGGCATAGGGTTGGAGGGGTTGGTGTTAATTAGTAATAGCCTGTTTTAGTTTTCTTGATATAGAGAAACTCACCACCATGAATTCCAAGTCCAAAAAACTGTAACAAGGACATATACCATTCCCTACTATCACTTGGTGATTTTTATGTGTGTTCTCCAGGCATATTTTATATATGACGACATAATGAATTAAAATTAACCACTGGATGCTAGAAGAGTCGTATTTGAAATGGTCTTCCCTATTTTTAAAGATTAATAAGGAAATAAAAATGAACAGTTTTGAATTGTACTTCATAAATTACATGGTAAAAAACTTTGATGTCAATATCATTACATATCTATGTCTAGGGTTCGATGATAATCTCTAAGTCATGGCAACTCTCTATCTTGAGACTGGCCAGTAATAATTCATTAATTATATATCAAAAGACTGGTGAAATATGGCTGTTATATACATTGTGCAGGGCATCCAACTACCTAAAGA
>NC_051413.1:33010024-33010187 GCF_015228065.2 Penaeus monodon
TGCTCTTAGACAATGTAATTAAAATAGACCTCACTTATCCAATGTTCTATATGTCAAGGTTAGGATAGCTCTGCTCTATGAGGGAGATGTTGATGTTCTATTTTTATAACTTGCAAACCAGTCATATCATCATGCCCCCCCAATCCCTCTGGAGGCAGACACT
>NC_051413.1:33010525-33010754 GCF_015228065.2 Penaeus monodon
AATAGCATTAGAAAGAGGAAAGAATGTAGTTTCTATGATAATTAGGTGATTTAGTTGCAGGGAGCAAAAACTATAAAATGGTGAAAATTATTTCATTCCTTCTGAAACTGTTATTTTATTGACAAACAAATAAATTGATCAGGATTAAAACAATAAAAAAATCTAATTATATTACACAGAAGGCCGTAAAAATGCACATGAAATAGCTCAGCATTTGAAAAATTTCATG
>NC_051413.1:33012005-33012607 GCF_015228065.2 Penaeus monodon
GGGGGAGGGCTAATGTCCCCTGAAAAAGGAATAAAAAAAGCTGGAAAAGTTTTCTACGCATACCTTTAATGCTTTCACTGCATTTTTTTGTCATTTAACTGAGAGGGCAAATTGACTTGTTTGTTCCCACTAGGATATTTTTATTATAAAAAATAGTTTTAGAGGATTGAGGTTAGATCCTAATCAGGACCCCCCCCCTCATACAAATTTCTAAGAATATTCAAAAGAAAGCCATACTGTAGTTTCATATTTTACAAAAGATCATTCTTGCTTTGTTCTTCACACTCTTGTATTTCATTGAGATTTTGTTTCCCAAGGAGATATTATATGAAGCACCATTTGTATTTTACCTATCTATTCACATGTGTTAATTGACTCTTCATATGTATAGTATATTCATGCATTACTCAATTTATTTCATTAATGTACCATTCTTTTTTAAAGACAGTTACTCATTGCACTTGCAGTATACCAAAGATGATACTGAATATCCATCAACAAAAAGTTCATAATAAGAAAAGAATGAAAAATAATTTTTTTTTGGATATTTTCAGGATCATCTTAGTGATCCATCGAAGAGTGGTTTCCTTTCTTCAATTTCA
>NC_051413.1:33012767-33012841 GCF_015228065.2 Penaeus monodon
CTTTTAAACTTGAAGTGATACTTGCATTCTTTTGTTTTTCGTAATTGACTACATGGATTGTCTTGTGTGTGTGT
>NC_051413.1:33013240-33013609 GCF_015228065.2 Penaeus monodon
GTATCAAGAGTCAAAAGGTAATTATACCTTTTGCTCAAGATTGATGATGATATACTTATTAATTTTAATCTTTAATCTACATGATTAAAGAACTGGCTATTTCATCAATGCTTGGTTGATAATTCTAAATATGTTTCAAAGGGGAAAAGGTAAGTAAGTAAACCACTGGCATTGTATTCATACCCATCTTATTATTGATGAATAGGTTAAACTATTAAATGTATCATAATTTCATGATTAGTTCAAATTGAACTAAGTTATTTTATGTTATTTGTGAACTCTTATTTTTTATGCTTCAAAACTGTGGCCATTTAATAATAAATGTGTATATATAGTAGCATTAGGGTAAGTTTCAAAACTTTAACTTGG
>NC_051413.1:33013724-33013869 GCF_015228065.2 Penaeus monodon
TGTCAACAATGCCAAGGGAAAGATCTTGCAGGAGCAAGATGGTCTGTACCAACTGTAGCTTTGTGGTGTTCTATCAAACTAGAAATATTCTGCATATTCTCTATATCTGCTAATTCAAGTATACCTTTGAACTCCTTATCTGAAT
>NC_051413.1:33013944-33014187 GCF_015228065.2 Penaeus monodon
GTTTAGTGATTTTAATAACATACAATGACTTTGTTGAAACTTGAAAAACTTAAAGACCATTCATGGTAAACAATGATACTCAGTTGTGTGACAATGATCAAAATGTCCTCATGCAATCTGTTTATAGAGACCGGAAATGATGCAGGTAATGTAATAATAGGGGAAATCTGCCGTTGACCCAAAACTAATGTTTCAGTTTTCATGAAAAAATTAAAATGTTGATAGAATAAGTAAGCAGAGATA
>NC_051413.1:33014924-33015366 GCF_015228065.2 Penaeus monodon
ATAAAGACAGATGGTGACAAAACTGTCCAGGATCTTGTTAGTGATTATCACTTTAACTTAATGTTTCATTTCTAAAGCAACAAGGGTAACAGATAAGTAAATATAGGTAATAGGAATGATCTAACGTCATGTAGCAATAGCTGAGTACTTTATAACCATCTTCCGATCATTTACACATCATGACAGCATTCGACATAGAAGTGATAAACGAGAACATCCCTAAAATACCAATCAAGTACAGATACTACAGCGAGGACAGTATATCGAATTTAAAATGATATTGGTGAAGTCACGTGCATTAGCTTCATCAGACCCTAATAGTATTTATGAAAATTTCGTGAGTTAATGATTTTTACTCAAATATTTTCCTGAAAAAATACATAAACTAAAAGCTTAATGAAGCCCCATATTAAAAATTATATCAATAACTATTCTTTTTTTC
>NC_051413.1:33017481-33020497 GCF_015228065.2 Penaeus monodon
TATTATTGCCTTATTCATGTTTATCCTGATTATCACTATTCAGAATCTGCTCAGCGTGGTTATAATTTTCTTTTCCGTTCTATTGCTACTTTATTCACAAGGCGATTACTATAATTTAAAACCTACTTGGCGTGGTTTTTAACAGGATGGGTAAAAACTTGTGTACCAATTACAAGCCCCAAATTATGCCTAATATTTTTACAGATCTTAACCTAACCATTGTCACTGTACTTTCAATTGTTTGCGTATGTATCGAAAGGGAATGTTGTCACAGGCGAGGAAACATGGAAATGGCTTGTTTACCAAGTAGTTTGTCCTCCCGTGACGTTATCTCTATGTAGACCGGCCTTTAGTAGCCCGATATATACTTGTACGGTGTTGTGAATATTTTGTCTCATTTTGTATGGTCTTTACGTAACATGCACTGAGAAGTATTTATAGATATAATAGGTACTGCAGTTTTAATTCGAATACCTCATCTTTTCCTTAATATTAGCCAATCAAGTCACACACAATCGACTATCAATCAAAATGTGGATCATAGAAACAACACATTAATTTTGGACTACCATTTATTAAGCACTATAATGTGGAATGTACCGCAAATGCACAAACACAGATACAAACGTTGGTATGCAAAAATAGACATTCAATTAAGGTTACAGCAAAATTAAATGGCACTTTATTGAAACGAGGCAAATGTCAAAAATACAAAAATTATAGCCTTCATCCTCAAGAACTGTTCCACATTTTACAAGTGCCTTTTTTATGCTTTGCTACGAGGAGAGCTGAAAGGAAAGATTCCGTAAGCACGACTAGAAACATTAAAATAATCGTAAAGCAAAATACAAGACTTCTTTTTTAATGGTATGGAGTTAAAGTGTGTGCACTTGGAAATTAAAACGATTTGTCTCCGTTTGTTTATATATGTATATAAAGTTAAGGACGTGAAAATGTCTCGTGGATGACTTCCTACTGGTCCTGTCTGGATAATGTCTACAAATCCCTCTATATCTATCTGGGCCAATGAACCCACTTTTAACTTAGGAGGAGGCACTGCCTTTTAAAATAAAACGTGAAAAAGAACCTTAAGTTCTTATCATAAATCATACATTTTAAAAGTTGCTGTTTTTTCCACTGAAAGCTGCATACTTCAATCAAAATCATACTCAAGATGGATGACGCTGTGTTAATCTCTTAGATATCAAGGTGCAATTTATCACTTTTCCATTTCAACTCTGGTGTGCGATTAAGTCTCGTGCAGGTATCCTTACAAGATCCTGCTCCTCATCCTTCTCTCTTCTTCAAAAAGGTGTTGGGACAAAAAAGATGAATAAATTGTAGTGTTGACAAAGTTTAATGGACCCCAGCCAACTGTATACAATCTTACAATTTTTATGGAATGTATTGAACATCCGTATCTGGTCACTGGAACTTCTTTGAGAAGCCAATAGATGTTGAATATAAATTAGGGGAATTAAATAAAAGGATTACAGTAACCAGATCAGGCATTCAATCATAGGAACACGAAAAAGAAAAAAGAAAACCATACAGAAAATCATATCCACATGTCAACTGTGAACCTTGGAAATTTCGTTTTTTTTTAAATCAAACCATTGCTGGGATTCAGTTGTTTGGACACCAGTACTTTGATAAGCATTACAGTCGGTGCTGGATCTGGAGCGCCACCTTTACACTACATACATTCCTTAAGATTCTATCCAAATAAAAGTTTTAAAGGTCTGCAAAAGCATTCAAATTTGATTCACTCACTTGGAACTAACTAAAATTGCCTTTTTTTTACATAATGTACAAAGATGAAAACTGAAACGTGTATTCGTAATGATAGAAGGCAGTCTTAGAATACAACATTTCCAGTTTTAATCTAGGCTAGAAAAATCCTTAAAAACTAAAGACAGATCACAAGACTCTTAATATTAAATGTTAAATTGAGAATATCACTGGATATTGGAAACAGTTGGGAAGTCAGGGACACTGATATTACAATTAATAACTATTGCAGGAGCGCCAAGGATGTGATTGCCACAAAAAAATAAAATGAAATATAGATATATGTATATATAGCAGAAGGCAGTGTGGACAGGTTTTAGGAAGAAGAAAATATCCTTACTGGGATGAAGGGACTTTTAAGGAGTTACCGAGACAGAAACAAACAAGGGGGCAAGGTTGTTTTAAAGGACAACTACTGCATTGTTTAATAGGGTTTAACTTCAACCAAGTCCTCCGGTCACCAAGATTCACCCACTCATCCAGTACCCTGCACACACTTATGTATGAGTATATTAATCACTTGATAATCTATGTTCTCTACATCGTTAATGCCTACTCCTGTTGGTCAGTGCGCTGTCAACAATCATACAGGATCAGAAAGACAAAGGTGACAGGCACGTCCAAAATTATAAAACTGGCAGTAAGAGGCATTATCATCTATAATATTAACCTTAATATTACCTATCACTCGTAACCCAGCAGTAAATATCGAGACATTAATGTTCAAAGCTGAGCATATGCATCATTTACAAGCTAACATCATCGCATGTGGCATTACAGCAGATTCATTAGGAATCTCCACCAGAAGGCAAATTAGATATGGGGCGATTAGCTTCAAGGGGAACATCGAATGAGTGGGACGCCGGGAGACAGCACCGACACCCGCCTACCTCTGAGGAGGGGAGGGAAGTGGACGCTGCGAGGGTGCACGCGTCCGGCCACCCCGCCCCCAGTGCGAGCGGGGTCTGTGCCTCGTTTCCCGATAACCCACTGTCCTAATTTCTACTAAAAATGGGCAACACTAGGATTGTGATTGGATGGGCGGGGACAGATTAACAGTATAGCCAGCGTTTTTTTCTCCTGACTCTTACAAAGAAACCCTTCCGGGCCCTTCTTCCAGGCAAGGTTTGGCCCCCACTAGTTATGACAGGTTCTGTTGCTTGTAGAATCTGGGTGAATAATGTAAATCAGTGGGTGAGCCTAGTGGGATCTCTCTGGGGCCGAA
>NC_051413.1:33020521-33020963 GCF_015228065.2 Penaeus monodon
CAAGGTTAATTAGCTAATTAACCGGATGAGGCGGTCTCGTGCTTCTCGGCGGCCATGAGACGCTCCTTGTTAGCACGGACTAGCTCAGCTCGGCGATCCTGCAAGAGAAAGGGAGAGGTAGTTAGTCCATGAGGTCTTTGGTTACGTCGCTAACAAGGCGGGACTTTTGGCCTGGTTGAACAGAAAAAAATAAAGGAATACAAGTTTGCAGCAGCCGAAAATAGGAAAGGATGTTTTAAAAGGATAACAAAAGAAAGCCAGTTTAAAAGGGCCACAAGTAAAATGGAGACAGTACATTTTAAAAATCTCCGAGACGGTTACAAAAATCTCGTGAATATGGTTTCCTGTAGTTTAAAAATACGAAAATAAATTTGTATACAGACTCAAAACGACGAACTAAAGTCAAACCAAAACTAATAAAAATCCAAATCAGAACTCATGA
>NC_051413.1:33020990-33022839 GCF_015228065.2 Penaeus monodon
GCCATCCGCCGCTGAAGCCCCTCGACCTCGCCCGTGGCAGGCAGCCGGATGCAGCCAACGAGCGCCCTCCGGCCCGCTTTGGCACACTCACTTGTTCCTCCTTGGCCTTCTTCGCCTTCTCCGCCATCTCCATCCGGTTCTTGTCGGCGATCTCCAGCTTCTGTTCCAGCTTCTCCGCCGTCTTCTTCTTGAGCTCCTCCTCCTCCTTGGCCTTGTTCTCGTGCGCCTGCTCGATCTTCTCGCTCACCGTCTTCGTGTGCTCCTGCCTCTTGGCCTCCTTCTCCTGCGAGATCTTCCGCAGGCGCTCCTCCTTGGCCGCCACTTCCTGCTCGCGCTGCTTCAACACCTCCTCGGCCTTCTTGTTAACCAGCTCTTGGGCCTCATTGATTTTATTGGACTGGATTTAGTGGGGCAAGAAACAAAACGGGGGGAAATGAAAACTCCGGGGGTCTCCACATAACATAGGTATGAAAAGGAAATAATAAGAAAATTTAAAACACAAAAGTTTAAATAAACTAAATAAAACCAGGAGTTATGGAATGCCGATGCAATAAAAAAAAACTAAGAAAAAAATATATTTATATCATAAGAAAAAGTGCTTGCCTTATTAAAATAAATACCCTAACCTTTTAGGAAACAAAACAAAAACACAAGCTTCACGAAGCCTCAATACATACGTGTTCCCGGAGAGTTTCGAGCTTCTTCATGATCTCTGTCTCACGGTTGGCCTCTGCGATCTCGAGCTTGGCCTGAATTCGCTCCTCCAGCTGCCGGATGGCCTCCTCGTGACCCAGACGCACCTTCTGGGCGTACTCCTCCTGCGGGGGCGGGAGGAAGTTGTAACGGGGGGAGGAATCTCAGACCGGGCCAAGGGAAATCCAATTATAAGATCAATTAAAAGTTTGGTCGATTTCCACCGTGACGTGGCCGATCCGATTAAAACAACAAGACAACAAATTAGGGTTCGCCGCTCCGCAATTCTTCCAGATCATCTTGGTACTCACATGGTCCTTCAGCTTCTCGAGCATCTTGCCCATGTTCTCGTTCCTGTTCTCCTCGGCGGAGCGCAGCTTGTCCTCGATGGTCTGGCGCAGCTCGTCCGTCTGTGCGTCCAGCTGTTTGCGCACGCTCTCCACGTTATTCAGCTGCGGGGCGGAAACGGGTTGCAATGACTGGCTAAACGGGAACGAGGTTATGAATTGTTTGTTATAAAAGAACAGGGTTGTCTTGTCGCAAGAGGGTAACGTGGTTATAAGAACTGTCATTATGATGATACGACTATCTTATCGGAAGAAGGCAACATGATTATCAATGCATCGGGGAAACGTGGGGATGATTAATTGCAAGATGGGGATGTGGATATCATTACTGCCAAACGAGGGGCAGGGCAAAAATGCTAATGTCATTTTACTTTGGTGAATTAGCTTGTGGACGTGTTAACTCTGTCTGGATAGGAATTTTACCATAAAATAATATAAAAACGTTAAAAATAACTTTCACTCCATAAACATACACACGTACAACACACAATACATACACGGAACTCTACAAAAAAAAAAAAAAGGTACAGTCCTCGAAACTCACATGGTCCGAGATCTTGGCGCGGAGGCCGTTGAGGTAGGCCTCGCGGTTGCTGGAGGTAGTGTCAAGCTTGTCCTCGAGGGCGGTCTGAGTGGCAGCGATGAAGGCGGCGTTGGTCTCCTCTCTCTTGCGGCTCGCCTCCTCCAGGCGGGTCAGGCGCTCGCCCACGCTGGCCAGGCGGGAGGCCTCCATCGACTGCGGGGAGGGACAGAGTTGAGAATCGGGGAGAAGGAAATTACGATGAAGATTACGATTAGAGAGACTGAGG
>NC_051413.1:33022893-33022989 GCF_015228065.2 Penaeus monodon
CTCCCGTGGAGTGGGAGTTTACGAATGGGAGAAAAGGAAAATCAAGATAAAGATTACGATTAGAGAGAGGTGGAGGGGAGATGGGAGTAACTAATG
>NC_051413.1:33023122-33023387 GCF_015228065.2 Penaeus monodon
AAATCCCATCGACTGCCAGTTAAAAGGACGAGGGGAAAGTAATGAAGACGGGAGGTGGGGTGGAAGATCAGAAATAATACAAAGACAGAACGAGAAAAAACAGCCGCTCTTTTTGATAGCGGTGAAAAAATCTCATTATCATCAGATCTGAAAACGTTTGCGCAATTATGCCAAAAGTAAACGTAGTCTAAAATCCCTCTGTTGGTTTGTGACAAACAAGACCTCAATCATTTAAACAAACCCAACGCGGTCTCGATTCTTGGCC
>NC_051413.1:33023750-33024383 GCF_015228065.2 Penaeus monodon
ACCGGCCGACAACCCCGCCCGTAGGCCTACCTTCCTGCGCTCCTCAGCCTGCAGGAGCTTCTGGGTGATCTCCTCGGCAGTCATGCTCTTGGGCCGGGGGGAGGTGGTGGTGGGGGTGGGCTTGTCGGCAGAGGGCTCGGCCAGGATCACCTCGTAGCACATGCCTCCGCGGGACTTCTCTTCGCACCTGATCTCGGTGGCTGTTGAGAGAGAGAGAAAAGAAGGTTAGGGGCATGTCTAGCAAAGCGGGAATGCGCTGATTTTACCTATTTTTATGGTGTGTGTGTGGGGGGGGGAGGGGAGGGAGAGAATTAGGGTTTATTTTTTCCCATTTTCTCTTTTTAATTTTATTTTATTATTTTTTTAGGGGGGATTTGGGGCTCATCTTTTCCATTTTCTCTTTTATTATTTTTTGAACAGATGGGTTTCGGTTAAATAACTTTTTATATAGATATAATACTATTGTTCATTGTTGCCATCACCTTTTTTGTTCACCGAGTCACTGTTCGGCTAACTTAGCAGCTGTGCTCGTAGACAAGACATCTGTTGACTTGAGAAAACAAAACATGCATTGTACAAGACGGACCTTTAGACTGAATCCATACCTTCTACTGCAACCAGAAAAAAATCCCT
>NC_051413.1:33024432-33024737 GCF_015228065.2 Penaeus monodon
CGACGTGCATTCTAGAAATCCCTCTCGACGCCCACTCTGCCCTCGCTCGCAGGCCAGGGCGTTCCCTCATCTCGAATTCCACGCCAGGGTCTCCGCTACCACAGAACCCACTCTCGTTTTTATTTTTTCTCTTTTTCCTTTTTTATTATGGTAATATTGCTCGATGTGGTCAAGACTTGCATTCGGAATGAAGACGGAACTAAACGGCCGAGAAGAAAAAGAAAAACGGAAACCATTTTAATAATAATAATAAAAAGACCAAAATTCCATAACTCATGGAAGGCTAATCTGTTTACTCCACGTCG
>NC_051413.1:33024950-33025305 GCF_015228065.2 Penaeus monodon
GGCTCTGCGGTAAACACTGCAGTAGTACTTGCGTTAAAACCAACGGAATAATCAACCAAGCAAGGGCGTAATAAAAAGACAAGCAAAGAAACGGGGATACGCGATCTCTATCAGTCCCTAATACGTCGGAGGGCGGTGCATCTCGAGGGGAAGATATAGAGGGAAGTATGTCACACTAAAAGGGGATTTAAAAAAAGGATTTTATTAGTTCTATTAAGAGATCTATCCATCGAGCGGACGAACCCGGGGTCGACAGATCTACGGAAAACGTCGATAGGGTCATGTAAAAGACTCCTAAATACTGTGCTGTGGATTCCGATTCGTAAACTTCATGGGAGTTCTCTCTAGGTTAGTT
>NC_051413.1:33025803-33026185 GCF_015228065.2 Penaeus monodon
CGCCTGGGTCACTCAAGGTCAAGCCCCACGGAGCAAGCGCGGCCCGAGCATAGCTGAGATCATGAATTATTAATCTCTTGTAACTTGGGCAGTGTCGTCCCCTCCCCCCTCCCCCTTCAGACAGTGAGAACCACCCACATTCACGCAGACGATTGTCTTTTACTCTTTTACACAGTCAAAGACAGCTCTAAATACGGGGCGGAGGGCGGGACGACGCAGGTGCAAGGGCAACGGGCCAGCGCCCATCGCAACAGGAAATTAGATTACGTGATTGAATTTGCGGGATCGGGGTAAACACAAGCGGGAATATTTGGGGGTTATACATCATAGTGTTACAGTAATGAAAAGACGATAGATCACTAAATACCTCAAAACGAGTGCG
>NC_051413.1:33026250-33026601 GCF_015228065.2 Penaeus monodon
AAAGGGCAACGTCATATAATCTATCGCCGGAACCGTTTAATTAAAGGAGAGAAAAAAAAGTCCATTCTTAGTTCTACCATCTATCAAATTCATCAGGCTGAAGAACCATTCTGATGAAAGAGGAAAACTACATAAATATCAAATATTCCAACTTCTATTCTTTCCCTCTCAATTCGTCCATCTTTCTTTCTCTCTCTTTTATCCAAACTTTTCTTTCTTCTCTTTCCATTCGCCTCTTTCTCTCAATAATGCGATTTGTCACCTAGACACTCGCTTTGTCGCGACAGTCTAATACGTCGGTTAACTGACGACCTCCACTTGTCTAAAGTTCATTGCACTGAAGAGGGACTG
>NC_051413.1:33026981-33027924 GCF_015228065.2 Penaeus monodon
TTTGTACCCTCCCAAACCCTAATGAAAACGATTCCCACGCACTCCCATCTCATCCCTCATCCCTGATCCCCTCGCCAGGTCCCAGCCCTGACCAGCAAACCGCGGATAATCCGATCACCTTTCAATCGCACCCGAATCCACCCCATTCACCGCAACCGAATCCCCCAATCCGCGGAAATCACGTCCATCCACAATCAAACAAACACCCGTGACCCACGTCCACCTCATCCACATCCCATCCACCTCATCCATCCTAGATCCACATCCCATCCACCTCTCCGACCACCACAGCCGCCGCCACCTGCAATGCGACAGGGCGGCCGACCAACTTGAAGTCGGTGGGCGGGGAGCGAGCGAGAGCGAGGTTTCACGGTGCCGCGCAGTGCCACTCAATACTCGCGGCGAACGGCAGCAGTGCCTGACCCTCCTCGCGGCCGTTCTCCAGCGGGGACTAAGGAACAATACGGAGAACGGACATCGCGTCGATAAACTTAAGCCGAAAGTAAAACGCCTTTCACAAATTAAAATTTAAAATAAACAGAAGCGCATAAACCAAAGCCCTAGACAGACCGTGCCAGCGCCAAGACCGGGCAATAGGCACAGTGCCAGTCCTTCAGCTGACACACTCGAACAAGACGTGCTGAAGTGGGGAAGGCGCGTAAGGGAGAATGGGAGGATGAGGAGGGCGGGGAGGGAGGGATAAATGTGGGGGAGGAAAGAGGGAGGAACAGTAGGGTGGGGGAAGAATGGTGGGAAGAAGAGAATGGGGGAAAGAGAGGTAGGGGAGAATGGGAGAAAAAGTGAGAGAGAACAGGGGGGAGTAGAGCTATTATTCCAAGCCATTAATCACCGTTCTTCACGCTATTTTTCGCACGAAATGACCAACTCATTCTCAAGCCGGGCGGAAGTAACGAGGCCTCCCTCCCCATATTCTTCGAAGAAT
>NC_051413.1:33028063-33028228 GCF_015228065.2 Penaeus monodon
GGGCGAGGATAAAATCGATGGATCAAGAAAAACGAGAAGACGACTTAGTGTGAGAACGGACTTGACAGATTTAATCGCTCAGCAGACTCTAGTCATGGATACCTTCCCATCAAATGACCTCTAAAGAAAGACTGGAAAAAAAGGAAAAAAAGGACACGGCAATGC
>NC_051413.1:33028472-33028652 GCF_015228065.2 Penaeus monodon
GCATCTTTCATTCCTCCCCCTTTACTTTCCTTTAACTTTCTCTTACCCAGACATCCATGCTTCTACTGATCGAAACGGAAAAAAAAAATCCTCCTCTCTGCCTACTAATCCCTGCTTTCACCGCTTTCCCGCCCTCTTAATGAACACGAACAAGAAACTCTTTCTCTTACAGTAATGCAC
>NC_051413.1:33028724-33028928 GCF_015228065.2 Penaeus monodon
ATAGGCAAATACACAGAACGCATCTTCCCCACAGTTAAACAGCGGAGGTCTAAGTTAGGGTCTAAGTTAGGCTCTCGCACCGGCGGCTCGGAATAATGCAGAACCGTGCTGAATCCAGGTTTATTTACTCTTGTTTTCCTTTTTTTTTTGGCGCGGGGGGGGGGGCGAAATTTCTTAGTGTGTTGGTGGCGAGAAAAGGGAAAT
>NC_051413.1:33029113-33029184 GCF_015228065.2 Penaeus monodon
TGGGCAGAACAAAATCATCTTCGGTTCCAGACACACAATTCCCGGAGAAAAGGGGAAACAGCGAACATCAA
>NC_051413.1:33029227-33029325 GCF_015228065.2 Penaeus monodon
AACACCGATAATGTAATATGTCACAGTCGGCGACAATGGCAAACAGATCGCGCTTTAACCGAGGACATTAAATTCTCACTGAAACAGGAGGAGAAATT
>NC_051413.1:33029380-33029483 GCF_015228065.2 Penaeus monodon
AATGAAAGACAGGGTAAGAAGGTGGCGGAGATGAGAAAGATGATAAAAACGGGCAAACAGGAACCAAAGGGAAAAGCCAAACATTTTGATGGGAGAAAATGGG
>NC_051413.1:33029647-33029741 GCF_015228065.2 Penaeus monodon
CATTAGAAAAGCGAGTAATCCCCCTCCGCTGTTGTAAGTTACCAGAATGAATGTTACGACCCTCGAATACTCACGGGAAACAAATAACCGCTAA
>NC_051413.1:33029928-33030523 GCF_015228065.2 Penaeus monodon
CCCTAA
Organism: Penaeus monodon; assembly: GCF_015228065.2. NCBI lineage: Eukaryota > Metazoa > Arthropoda > Malacostraca > Decapoda > Penaeidae > Penaeus > Penaeus monodon. The sequence continues at coordinate 33,029,935 of NC_051413.1, forward strand.
AAAAACACGCGAAGGGTCAAAGCACTCCATCAAGTTGAGAACCTGTTGCTGGTGGCATATTCAGCCGGCGGGGTTTCATCGCACTCGCCTGGGAAATGGAAGCGATGGAGGGACAGACGCCGCAGGGGAGGAGGGGGAGGGACGAAGGGAAGGGGGGATGAACGGGAAGAGGAGAGAGAGGAGGGAGGAAGGAGGAATAGGAAGGAGAGGGAGGAGGGAGGAATAGGAAGGAGAGAGAGGAGGGAGGAAGGAGGAATAGGAAGGAGAGGGGAGGAGGAGGAATAGGAAGGAGAGAGAGGAGGGAGGAAGGAGAATAGGAAGGAGGAGAGAGGAGGGGAGAAGAGAGGAAAGGAGGAGAGAGGAGAGGAACAGGATGGAGAGGGAGGAGGGCGGAATATGAAGAGGGAGGAGGGAGGAAAGAGGAAATGAAAGAGCAAGGAGGGAGGGAGGAATAAATAAGAGAAGGAGGGAGGAATAAAAAGGGGGAGGAAGGAGGAAATGAAAGAGGATGAAATGTGACGATGACGCAGAAAAAGTCAAGAGACCAAGAAAGACGCAGAGAAGGGGGATGGGGGGGGGAAGGAAAACG
>NC_051413.1:33030553-33031489 GCF_015228065.2 Penaeus monodon
AACAAAACGATACACAAATCTCCTCGAAACCTCGCACATTTTGCCCACGAAAACAGAACTAATGAGACATGCCATAAAAAAAAAAATCACACAAAAGATGCGCGTACAACAAAAGAGTAAAAGAAAAGAAAAAAAATTAAAAGCAGCACCCGCCCCCCCCGCGCCACGATACGACAAAGGAAAAGACTGGGAATAAAAGAGGAAACAAAAGATAAAAAGAAGCGAAAGGGAGGAAGAGGAGAGATATGAAGGGAGAATGTAAAATCATTCTTATTATTCTCCTCCCGACATCATTGCCTACGACCACGACCAACAGATTCGGCCCAAAACGACCGCGAATGTCGCACGAAAACCTCAATCAAAACGTACGCAAAGGAAAAACAAGCATACAAGTTACAAAAATGAAAGTTTTCTTCTTAATTACTCAAACCCTACACATCGAAATACAATCACTAATAATAATAATAAACTCTTTAGAGAACGATAAAACCAGACAAAGAAAAACGCAAATAAGAACAAGAAATAAATCGATTTTACAACAATTTCGGCCGGCGTTCCCACACGGAATTGCAATCTTGCGCTGTGACAAATGATCGGGAGGGAGGAGGGAGACGAACAGAAAACGGAGAATGGCGCGAACTGTTGACAGAAAACGGGAAGCGTGTCGGGGAAGGAGAATGGGGGGAGGGGCATGTCAGGCGAGTAATGATGAGGGGGGGGGGGGGGTACGTGTTCCTGTGATTAAAAAAGAAGAGAATTGGTGATACGAGAGGGAGAAAAAAAAGCGAGAAAAAAGCCTGGGACGCAGTAAAACCCCAAATCAGGAAAAATGAAAAGGGGAAATAAAGAAGGGAGAGAGCTATGTACAGAATGTAGTGAGGATCGAGGGTGATCGAGACCAAATCGAATAGAATGAAAGCATTCTGTGTACGCAGT
>NC_051413.1:33031577-33031776 GCF_015228065.2 Penaeus monodon
AGCTTACACAAAAAAAGATGAAATTATAACACCGAGCCCACATGGTCGTAATGGGCGGCACTTTACACCACAACACAAACTGAAATGGGCGCAGCGAGGAGGGGGGGAGGAGGGGTGATGGAAGGGTGGAGGAGTGGAGGGAGGGAAGGATAGGGAGAAATTCATAGAACAAGAAATGATGGGAAAAGGAGAGAGGTAG
>NC_051413.1:33031838-33032275 GCF_015228065.2 Penaeus monodon
GACAGATAGATAGGGGGAGAAAGAATCTAAAAGGAAATAAAAAAAAGAGAAGGAAAACGAAGAACTAAACAGGGGAGAGAAATCCGCCGAACGAACGACAAAATATGAAAACAGCCCGCGGACAAAACGAAAAAGAAAAACATCCAAAGCGAAAGAGGAAGAACGTGAAACGGAAATAAATACAAAGAAGTAATAACACTAAGGCACGGTAAGAACGCAGGAACTCCAGAGCCCTAGGGTGTGTAGGGGGGGGGGGAGATTCAAGGAGAGGGAGGGAGTTGAGAGGAAGGGAGGAAAAGGAGAGAGAATAAGGGAGAAGCGAGGTGATGGGAGGAAAAGGGGATAGGAGAGGGAGATCGAAGAGGATGTTAGTAGGAACGAATGAGAGAAAGACGAAGGAGCACGTTTGAAAGCACGAGGGGAGAAGAGGGGAGGGC
>NC_051413.1:33032671-33032938 GCF_015228065.2 Penaeus monodon
TTCCCAGAAGTGAGGGGATGGGAATACATACCAAAGAGGAGGCGGGGGAAAGGTGATAAAAATGTGGAGGAAGCGAGTAAATTCGACTGGAAGTCAAGATTGAAACACTGGCAAAAAGCAAGGGCGAAAAGAGAAAAAATAAAGGCTGGAAACTAGAGAAATTCAGGAAAAGAAATTACTGAAAAACGCTGAAGCGGAAATCGTAAAAGAACATTAAATAATGAATAATAAATACCAAGTCGTTTCAGGAGATAGTAAAACAGATAC
>NC_051413.1:33033030-33033163 GCF_015228065.2 Penaeus monodon
CCCAGAGTAGGAATTCGTGTAATAGAGGCACAGAAAATTGTATTTTTCTCCAGAGGGAGAGCAAAGGAGAGGAAGTATGGTCGGCCTGGTGTCTGGGATTGGCAGAGTATTAAGTTTGCCGTCGACCAGTTGT
>NC_051413.1:33033390-33033524 GCF_015228065.2 Penaeus monodon
GAGAAGACAAGTCACACGTGTCTGGCATGGAAGGGGAGGAGCAAGGCCTATCAACCAACATGAGATCACGCCTCGAGTCTTGTTAGCTTCCTTAAATTCGAAGTCGGTTCTATTCTTACATATTCAAATTTCAT
>NC_051413.1:33033558-33033993 GCF_015228065.2 Penaeus monodon
GGCCACTTTTCTCATCATCTACATTGAATCCATGTTTATTTACAAAAGTTCATGAGATGAAATGGATCTCGACTGAACGACAGGAAAAAAAAACTGATTGGATGGCGAATCTGAGAGGGGCGGGGTAAATGCGGACCAATCATGGCTCTCAGCCAATGAACTGCATGAAAGGGCGGAGCCAAACTGCCATTCGCTCGAGCTTGGGTTTTAGGGTCAGCTGCTGAATCATTCCAAATGGGATTAACTCCGCGCTGCCAAATTTTGTCACACACATTTCTAAAAACAATACAACAGACTGTATAAATGTATCAGCCATAGTCAACAGTAAAGTCACGTGCGAAATACTCTTAAAATGTAGGTGCACAAGGAATTTTACTTTCTAAGATTAAACGCTTACCGTCTCGTTGCGCCGAACTGTAGAAACATACCGCGTCG
>NC_051413.1:33034026-33034437 GCF_015228065.2 Penaeus monodon
CTAGGATTTAAAATATTGCAAATTTACCACTAAGTGAACTTGACTGCGAGGTACACTGTCTCAAAAGATACTCGCTAGGGTGAAGTGTAAATACACACACACGACGAATAACCTAGAGTGCCAGATGTTTGACAGAGTAGGACTAAACCTCCGCCGCCAAAAGTCAAACACTCTAGATAATAGAGGAAAAAAAACACGAAATAAAACACGATTATTAGATTCGTCGCGTATTCATTCACATCCGACCATGCGTGAGTGCCAGCGGGTATGTGGGTGGGTATACAGATGGCATGTGGGTTCTTATGTTGAATAGCATACTCACCGACATACTTCCTGCACTTCTTGGGCTGTTTGCATTTGGGCTTCTTGTTCGTCTTCTTAATTGGCTTCTTATGGTACCGCCCTAAAGGT
>NC_051413.1:33034457-33034862 GCF_015228065.2 Penaeus monodon
AGGAAACGCGAAGCCAGGTTTTAGTAAGAGGTTAAGAAGAATCCTTTTGGTTTCGTAGCCTGAAGTCGGAGCTTTCAGATTTTTTTTTCATTTGGCGAGGAAAAGTCTTAAGTGTGCTGTTTAGGTGAAGGGAAATGCATTGCCTTTTTTTTCTAAAGGTGTGTCAAAGAGAAGGGAAAGAGAGGAATTGTACGTTTTTTTTCTCGAAAGCGGTAGATAAAAAGAATAAGATTTATTTCGATACATAAGTCATTTCCTTCGACAACTGCTAATCAACAGCCCTCCCTCCCCCCTCCCGGGACCCATCACATCCACCCCTACTTATCCCTTCGAGTGGGGTGAAGGGCTCGTCAAAACCTCCACATCAGACCTCTCATCTCTCCAACTTAATATCATTATCTCCAA
>NC_051413.1:33035007-33035373 GCF_015228065.2 Penaeus monodon
CAGAACACGACGGACTTTCCCCCCTTGGAACCTCAGTCACCGGAACTCGCGAGACCCAGCATGGGTTGAATCTGGGGAGAAACTCTACGCAGTCGACGCATAATTTTTCACTACGATTCCTCGACGCCGGTGAAGTAATTATCTCAAAATGACAAAAAAAGGAAGGAAAGTGATCGATGAACGAACAAACGTACTACGAGTGAGGGTGAATTAAATAGGGAAATAGATATGACGAGGATAAAGGAGCCACAGTATAAAAAACGAACCGAGACCAGAGACAAGAGGGAGGAGTGGGAAAAGGGCAAAAAATTGTTGAAGAGTGAGGGATGGGGGGGGATGGGGTGGGGGTAAAGATGAGTAGTACAA
>NC_051413.1:33035403-33035498 GCF_015228065.2 Penaeus monodon
AAAAAATGGAATGGAAGAGGCCAACTACCTGATATGTAGGCAAAACGGCAAACTAAAAGGGAGGGGGATAAAAAAAAAAATATATATAGAAAAAT
>NC_051413.1:33035557-33035678 GCF_015228065.2 Penaeus monodon
ATGAACGACGGAGAAAGGCAACGGGCGCCTTGCCACGCGGGGACTGTGCTGACAACCTCAGGTAATCGGGTTTCCCCTTGCGTCGAGGAGGAAGGGAAAACCCGAAAGCCTTGGGGCGGCG
>NC_051413.1:33035734-33035870 GCF_015228065.2 Penaeus monodon
AGCAAAGGGAAGGCGGTCGTGGCACGGTGTTCGAGCTTCAAGGAGGGGTGGGGGGAGGAGGCTTGCGAAGTTTGAGTCGAGAATAAGGCGCGCGCGCACACACACGAATGTTCATCCTTTCCAGTAAGAGAAGACA
>NC_051413.1:33035923-33036319 GCF_015228065.2 Penaeus monodon
CAGGGCAAGGGGGCACCGCAGGTCACAGGAGTAATAAAACATCGCATACTCATAGGAAGTCTCCTTGAAGAGTAACGTGAACGAAAGGCGAGGAAAAATAAAAGGGGAAAATAAATAAATAAAAGTGGAAAAAAGTAAAGGGAAAATAGAAAACAATAAAAAGGGAAAACTATTCGAAAACATGAACTTAAGAAAACAAACAAGAAAAAATACCACACGTTTACACGAAACTTTGTAAATAGTAAGACACTATTGGAAAAGGAAAGGGGGGAGAGGGGAGGGTCATAGCACGAAGGGGAAGAAAGAAAAAATGCAATAAAGGTAATAGGAAGAAAGAAGGCGGAGGGGGATGTGGAGAGGAATGGATGAAAATGATAAAGGGAACAAAGTGACTAG
>NC_051413.1:33036491-33036774 GCF_015228065.2 Penaeus monodon
ATATGCCTCCTATGTTGGTGCTGGCCGTGCATACCGGGTCCCGGGGATCAATAGAGGCAAGCAGCGACACGGGCAACAACCGGTCACCTTTCCCTCCCCATCCCCCCCCCGGCAAAGTCTCGCACCCAGTAACATATCAAAGCCTTCTAAAGGCTGTTCTTGACCAGTATAAAGGACAAAAGGAGGAAAAAATACAATGGAAACAAAAAAAAACGGACAATGCCTCTTTTGGACTAAAAATTACAGCGATGCGAAGTGAACGTGTTTTATTGCATCTGTTTTA
>NC_051413.1:33036794-33036932 GCF_015228065.2 Penaeus monodon
ACACACCCACACACAAAACAGAAAAAGTCAGACGAACAGACTAATCCACACACAAACCAGAAGGGCGAAGCGTAAACAAACCACGCACAAACACACAGATACAAGGAGCCTCTGCAGTCAATCATCTAACTCCTGCAG
>NC_051413.1:33036963-33037161 GCF_015228065.2 Penaeus monodon
GCCAACCTGGTATCCGTATCTTTACGAGGGGTCGTCAATACAGCGATGCTGTCTCCCCCTTTCTCCTCCCCTCCCTCCCTTCCTTCCTTTCGCCCTCTCTTCCCCTCTCGTTATCAGTTTTCCTTTCGCCCTACAGTTAATGCACCCTTCCCATCTTGTTGGTTTCTGCCTTCATCTTCCTTCATCATTATCTGTTTT
>NC_051413.1:33037325-33037723 GCF_015228065.2 Penaeus monodon
TCCGGGCCGGTCATAAAACCCCGATAGGCGTGCCTTAATCAAACGATAATTCACCTCTGGTCCCGTTCTCGTCAAGTCTGCGGATCAAGATAGCTTGCTGGTTGGCGAAACACGGGAGAGGGAAAGGGCGATAAAGCAAGAGAATGAGAGGGCAAAGAGGCAAGAAGAAAGATAAAGAGGTAGACAGAAAAACACTAGCGTCTTGAAGAGTTTAAATGCCATCTCTCCTCAAAATAATCTTGAAACTGTCTTTTCCGTTGCACGTGTAAAAATCTCCCCAAAAATGCCAAGCTAAGTTAAGCCAAAGCAATCCCACAGTCATTGACGGCCAACCAGCCGCATAATCGTTTCCAAAACTTGCCAAACTTGCTCCAGAATCCTCGTCGACAGAATCCCCA
>NC_051413.1:33038024-33038142 GCF_015228065.2 Penaeus monodon
CAACCAACGGCCAAAGCCTCTCCTCCATCCTATTTCTCAAACCGCATATGACCAAATCCTATTCATCGCGCCTCTCCCATGCCATCGAGCACCCGGACAAGAGTGGCATGACAGAAAT
>NC_051413.1:33038249-33038334 GCF_015228065.2 Penaeus monodon
ATCTCATCTTATCCCTCCACATTTCTTTCGCCATCTGCTCAATCCACCTCTCGCCTCTTCTATTCACGCCGACCACACACAATTC
>NC_051413.1:33038387-33038850 GCF_015228065.2 Penaeus monodon
TCCTAAATGTATGCGTCTAGACGGGTCGGCACTGCTGGTTGTGTGTAATGAAGAAGGCAACATTATATGCATAGGTTATTCAGTGTCAGACAAATGCGATATATATTCACGTCCGTCTGTATATATTTGCATGTGTGAGCGACGTACACGAAGGGGGTGTGGCTACTCGTGCGTATGGAAAGGGGCGTGGTCTAATGTACTGTGTGGGCGGTTCATCCAAGGCTTTTAAAGTTAAGGTGGTGTTGAATTTCGGGTCCATTTGACACGAGGGGGGGGGGGCAAACACAAAGTGGCCATGAGGGCAAACAAAGTGGGCGTGGCGAAGCGAGCGTAGGCGTGTGGTCAGCAACAAGGTGGGCGGGGACGGAGGCATGGCGGGAGACAGCTGGTGCAGGCGGGGAGGCCGCGCCCTATGCATAGTGTGCCGGAGATCAATACCTTAGTGTGGCGGCCGAGGGGTGAT
>NC_051413.1:33038891-33039363 GCF_015228065.2 Penaeus monodon
GAGCCACCCGTCACAACATGTGGGCGCCCGTTGCAACTCGGGTCACGGTCACACCAGGTCAAGTGGTAAGGTCACGGATGCCAGGCGAGGAGCCGCGGGTTTCTCGCTGAACGAGTGCCACCCGGTGCCGCCGCGCTTGCAACGAGACGAACGCGCCGAGATGAAACGGCCGTCGCCTCCCCTTTGACTGGCACTCCTCCGGGCCTCGAGGAAGCAGTCTAGGAATTACTGCCCAGACGATGCTGTGGTTTCCTTTTTTTCCTTTCGCCCTTCCTTCGCACTAAGGAAAACGGTGGACAGAGGCACTACAGACCGCGAACCAAGCAAAATCTTATTAAGATGACTCGACCAGGAAACTAAACTTGACAAAAGCATTCATCGAGCCCACAACAATGAACGCCGAAAACACCCAGCGATCCCTACGATCTGTTAATTCTGGCTCTAATAGTCAGCGGCGCCAGGACTCCGCTGG
>NC_051413.1:33039601-33040120 GCF_015228065.2 Penaeus monodon
CTGAATTCCCTTCTATCCTATCTAACCAGACGTTAACACGCTATCGGTATGCCATCCCTGGCCTACAACTGTACACAAAATCCCAAAGAGAACTGGACCCTTCCTGCCTCCCACCTCCCCATTCTCTCCCTCTCTCCTTCGTTCCCAATTTCCCCCCAGCACCGTCCCATGGGCTAAGGCCAGCCAGCAGCGGCCGTCACTCCTCATTTAGCTGTTAAGGCAAAAAATCACTGCTGCTCCGCCAGCGCTGTGGAATATAATAGCCTATTTCACACTCCCTTCGCTCCCGCTTTCCGCTTCTTACTCCTCACTCTTCTTCCTTTCTTGTCCTTCCGTCGTTCTCTTCTGTGTTCGTTTTCTCCCTCTTTTTCTCTTACCAATCTTTCCCAACCTTTATTTTCCGTTCCTCTTTCATCTGCCTTTCCCTATTTTTCTTCGTTTTTTTCCCCTAGCCCAGGGAAGGAATTAAAGTCACGAAGGGAGGAAAGGAAGGAAACGTCGAGAGCAAGGTAAGCGATA
>NC_051413.1:33040189-33040408 GCF_015228065.2 Penaeus monodon
TTAGCGTGAAGGAAAAAGGGGGAGGGAGACAGAAGATTGAGGGGCTGGGGTGAAGGAATAGGTAAAGGGGGGAGGAATTGGGGGTGAGAGGAGGCAATAACGTTGGGAGGGAGCGTGGTGTAGGTCAGAGTTCGTGGTGCCTCTCTGTCGCCGCCATCCCCTGGGGAGCTGTAACGGCGGGGAGGATACACAAGGTAACCTGCTCAAGGAGTAAGGAAC
>NC_051413.1:33040452-33040605 GCF_015228065.2 Penaeus monodon
AGAAAGGAAAAAAAAACTGGAGGAACGAACAAGGGGGGGAGGGGAACAAAGACGAGCACAGGATATAAAGAGAATCTCCCAAGGCTTAAGAAGATGCGAGACAAGGAATAATAAATCAAAAGAGACGAATCCAAGAACAGACCGCACGAAATC
>NC_051413.1:33040656-33041393 GCF_015228065.2 Penaeus monodon
GGCGATAAAAGCAAAATGAAAGCGAAGCCAGAAACATTCCAGAAGAAGCCGACGTAACTAAGCGGGAAAATCTAAAGCTCGGCGCCCCACGAACCATAAAGCCAAAATTGTACTACAGTTTCTCGATAAAAAGCCAAGACCGGCTCCAAAGCGTTCCACTTGCATCGTTAAACCTGATGGCGGTCATACTTCTCGGAGAGTAACGAAGCTAGAAGTAACGATGATGAAGTGTATGGAGGGGAAGGGGGAGGGGGGAGGAGAGGAGGAGACAAGGGGGGAGGGGGGGAGAGGAGGAGACAAGGGGGGAGGAGGTGAGGGGAGGAAGGGAGGAGAGGAAGCAAGGGGGTAAAGAGGGAGGAGAGGCGGGTAGGAGAAGAGGCAAGGGGGTGAGGGGGAAATGAGAAGAGAAGAGGGCAAGCGAAGGGGAAATGAAAAAAGGAAAAGAAGTTTGGAGATGGTAAAAGTAGAGGATGAAGGGAAAGAGGAAAAAATGGAGGGGGAGGAAAGGAGAGAACTGGCAGGGAGAGAGAAAATCAAGGACTGAAAGAAGAGAAAATGTGAGACCCAGAACCGTAAGAGAAAGGACAGGAAAATAACGAAGAGGAAGGGAGTGTCAGAAAAGTGAAAGAATGAAGGAAGACCAACCACCAAATGAGAAAGCGCAAGAGAATAGTTATTAGCGAGGCGAGGCAAGCATGGCTCCGCATGCATGCAGGCAAGCAAACACGAGGCAGCAA
>NC_051413.1:33041453-33041543 GCF_015228065.2 Penaeus monodon
CCCTAGTCCCTCTCGTCACCGCGACTCCAGATTCGTAAATAATTCACGCGAGAGGGGAGGAGGAGGAAATAATGGGGAGACGCAGGGTGT
>NC_051413.1:33041592-33042140 GCF_015228065.2 Penaeus monodon
AAATAATCGCTGGTTAATAATCGCTGGTTATCTAAATTCCCAAAGTACCTTAAGAACCTGATAAAGTAATGATCAACAGACGACGATAAACAAAAGAGAAAAGAAAGTGAACGCAAAAATAACAGCAGCTGGAAGTAAAGCGCCAATGAAGCCGTCTCCGAGCGCCTCTAACAACAAAGCCTAAATTCCGCTTCATCAAACTCGCTCGACAAAAACAAGAAAATCGCTATTCAAGTGCTCGATAAAACGCAGTAGCAAGTACAACAAAAGCCTGCATGACAGATCGACCATCATGCAGGCCAAGAGTCCGGCAAAAACCAATCATTCATTGCGTGCGGGTCACTTTTCATGCAAACTCCGCCGTGTTAATCCTTCGATCCACAAGCGCATGTATGTGTGTATCACTTCCCGTCCGGATTTCACTCTACATAAATCCTTGATCTCGCATCAGTCTCGCCCTCGATCACTTTGTTTATTTACCTATAAATCAACATTAAATTGATCTCTATCCCTCCATTCATATATCTAGGTTCTTCCTTTAATCGCCT
>NC_051413.1:33042259-33042412 GCF_015228065.2 Penaeus monodon
GTGCATCCCTCCCCTCCGCCCCACAATCCGTGCACCTTTAACATGGAACCCGACTGACGGCGGATCTCGCCCCGAGCCTACCACACTGCCGCGTCTGCTTCCCCGTTGACCCCTACAAGGGTGACTCACGCTGTCTCGACGCTGCTATTTACT
>NC_051413.1:33042515-33042899 GCF_015228065.2 Penaeus monodon
TGTATATACTTATTTCTATATTTTCTTCTGTGTACTAGAAGCCGTAACTCTAAGTACAAGCAAGGAAATAATAATAAAAAAAACGCACAAGACAGCCTCGCATAGCTACCCGTGCGATGAACTTCCTGCAATCCGATGAAATATTGAACAGAAATTTGCAATACAGGGGTTTGTTGCAACGAGTCCCGGCGCCACACCGTCTGGGGCTAATCGATCTCCGCTGTTAGGAACCTGCCCGCCATGCACGGGTGGGGTAGGGGGTTGGGGGAGGAGACGGCCAGGTGCCACTGCATGACGTGGGGGTGGGGGAAGGTACAGGTAAATGAATGCACGAAAGAGGGGGGGGGGCGCAGGAAGGTAGGAAGATAAAGGTAAGCGAATGCA
>NC_051413.1:33042923-33043116 GCF_015228065.2 Penaeus monodon
GGCGTAAGGAAAATGAGGAAGATAAAAGTAGACGAATGGACGAATGTGGGCGATTACAGGTGAACGAATGGACGAATAGCGGAGAGAGAGGGGGGAAAGGGGAAAGAGAAATGGAGGAAAATACACGTAAATATATGCACAAAGGGAAAGAGGGGAGGAGATACAGGTAAGCGAATGCACGAATAAATTGAGC
>NC_051413.1:33043189-33043840 GCF_015228065.2 Penaeus monodon
GTAAACGAACAAGATAATGAGATCCAGACAGTGGCATTCCCTCGCGCCAAACTCCGTAATAAAAGTGAAACCTAAAAAAAATTAAAAGCTTAAAAAAACAACACAACGAAAAAGAAATCAACGGGGGAAAGAAGGGTAAGAGGTGAGAGTTCCGGTATTTCAAATCTACAAATATCAAGGAGTTCAAGCTTGTTCTTAAAGGTAAACCCTCTCGCGCTCTCTCGCCGCCTTCGAGACACTGATAAAACGGGCGTTTTGAGAGACCGCCTCTTGCTAGCATTCCTGCACGTCTCGCGTCGCTCCAAACTTTCATTTCTTGCTACTACTTTGTGTTTGGTTGTTCGAACGTCATATTTTTTAAAAAATTACTCATTTATCTCTTGTTAAAGACGAAATTCTTCCGCCTTCGCTAGCTACAGCCATGCCCCCACCCCTCGCTCGCCCGCCCATCCTCGCTCACGCCCTTGGATTGGTTTGATGGGAGCCGATTGAAGCCCCGCAAGTGCTGTAAATATGCCGGTACTTCTGCACGCCCCCTCCCCCTCACTTCCCTCTTAACTTATCCCCCACCCCCTTTCTTCATTTTATACTTGTAATCTTTACCTCCCTTACCCTTACACCCACACCTTGCCCTCCTGCTTATTCTTACAC
>NC_051413.1:33043965-33045530 GCF_015228065.2 Penaeus monodon
CTCTACTTTATACCTACCCTTCCCCCCTTTCCTCCCTATGAACTACTACTCCGCATAATGTGGCATTTTCACCTTTCGCGAACGCACGAGCAGGGATAATAATGGCGTACAGGCACACACCGACACACATTGCAGGTTTGGGAATATCACTGGCAGGCAAATCTGGCCCTTTCGCCTCGTGTGCCATAAGAGCGACAGTACTTTGCCTTCCCGCCGTCGCCACGAGCGTCGCCGGCCCGAGGAAAGTGCAAGGGGCAACGACCTTTACGTGTCCTGGCAGTAAATACGAAAGTTGATTGGCTAGCTACTCTTCGTGCTTGTAAACCCAGGGTTCAGGTACACCGAGCCACGCAACATGGCTGCGTTAGTGGTCACTCAAGTTCCTTTTATACCTCACCATTTTTTCTTTTTCTTTATTAGAACTACGTCTTGGGATTCAACTTTCGATAACAATATTATTTTATCTTAAGACCATCATAATAAAACTCTGCCCGTGGTAGTAAAGATCGGTAGAGAAAAAAATACCAATCTAATAATTTCCATTCTCAACCTCATAAAAAATCAAAGTTTCGAAAACCGGAAATATGGGGGGAGGGGGGATCCATCCCGACCCGAGGCCAGTTCACATATTGCCCCCGTTGTGGTAAATCAACTTTTTTTTTCTAACAGGCTGAAAAATTTCCCATTCTCTAGTTCTATGACAATCTCTGCCTCCCACCCCACCTCACCTCTTCTTCTATCCATTCTTTAATCCCTCCTTTATCCTACAATTTCCTATTTCTCTTCTGTCTATTTCCAATCGATTTTTTTTATTCTCTTTTGCCTCTATCCATCTCATCTAGTTCCCCTTCTTTCTCCAATATTCCCCAAGCTATCTCTTCCCTGATCTTTCTCTATTCCCTCTATTACAACCTCATCAAACCGCCTTATCTCGTGTGCTCCGCCATTTCCTTTTCTTTTTTTTGTCTCGGCAAGAAGTCGCGGCGCCGGAAAAGCATCTCTAAGACGCCACATCAAATGCAAGTGACGTCGCCGTAAAGATTGAAGTGCCGTATGAGAAGGCGAAGGAAGGGAAGGGGAGGGGGGGAAGAGGGGAGGGAGATAAGGGGGAAAGAGGGAAGGGAGGGAAGGGATGGAAGGGGGGCGAAGGATGGGGATGGGAGGGGGAAAGAGGGGAAGGAGGGAAGGAAAGGGAGGGGGAAAGAGGGGAAGGAGGGAAGGGATGGGAGGGGCGATGGAGGAGAATGAGAGGTGGAGAAGAGGAAGGAAGGGGGGGAGTGACCAAGAGAGGCCAAGGGGAGGGGGGGTGACCAAGAGAGGCCAAAGGAAGGAGGGAGGAGGGGTGACCAAGAGAGGCCAAGGGAAGGAGGGGACACAGGAAGGAATGAGGAATAGAAGAGGGTACGATACCGCACCGTCACGATCTGGCCGAGTGCAAAAAGGCATACATCATCTTCGTACCCAAGTTAATTCATCATCAGATGTATGTCTATACGAGCCCTTTGCTACCTAGCCTTTCAGCCATTAATCAGTAAATGATATATTTCCCCTATGTATATATTAAC
>NC_051413.1:33045689-33045990 GCF_015228065.2 Penaeus monodon
GGCTCGTCGATTTGGACAGCCGGCACGCGCGTCCAACCCGACCCCAACTTCCGCAATAAACTCTACGAACACCAGACGCAACATTTCACTACCTCTTTCCCCTCCCCGCTGCTGTGGCGATTTCATCTCTATACATGCCCTTCGGATTACTGCGGACATGGAACATTAAACTCACTGGTTACGTCTGGTAAGGACAGGAACGAAGAGAAAGACGATGATAATAAAAAGAGAAGAAACGAGAAAGATCTAACACTGAAAAAACAAAATTCCGAGGCTGTTTTTAGCCACAAACGAAACAAAG
>NC_051413.1:33046029-33046327 GCF_015228065.2 Penaeus monodon
GAGAGAGAGATAAAATGCAAACTTCCAAATCATTAACCTCGACCGACCCCAATCTTCCTCACCACCGCGGAATCAAGGAGAGATCGGCTAATCTTTTATCTCCTAACAAGAAGGATAATCGCACAGGAAGCAGCAAAAAAGCAAGCCTTCTTTCTCCTCCCGCCTCGACGATTAGCTGCAGGATTAACAGAGCAACGCCACAATGAGGATTTAGAGGGGAGGAGGGGATTAATCCTTTTGATATCTAAGTAAATCGAATAGCTAATCCAGTCCTGGGGATGAAATAGGGTTTTCCGTT
>NC_051413.1:33046425-33046766 GCF_015228065.2 Penaeus monodon
AGTAATCTCAATAAGAGGCATTTTTGATAACAGCAATAACGTTCAAATAAATGGTGATCAGTATCTTGGGAAACCGGTAACAGGCACTGCCGAGAAACCACGAGACTATTTTTGAATCACAAAAGGAGAAATGAAAATAGACGCATCCATGAATAACCCCCCCCCCCCCCGCTCCACTCGGAGCGCTTACCCGTGACAGTAAAATATCCCCATGCAAGAAAAAATAAAATCCTGCAACCGCATTTTTCAAGATACAACGGCACAAAACTAGAAGACGGCAAGCGCGTTCTTATCGGGTTTCTAAACTTTATTCCAATTCAATACGGAAAGGGAAATGGTTA
>NC_051413.1:33046795-33047285 GCF_015228065.2 Penaeus monodon
AATATGCGCCTTGGGATAATTATCACAGCTTTCTCTAACGTCTTCCTGAGGCAATTCAGCGTTGCTTGAGGAAATGGAACAAAAGTGAACCTAACACGTTGGCAAGTTCCCATTCGCTTCTCCCCCTCTCCCACAACCACCCGTGTGTTTATATATTTTTTTCTTTTTCGCTCTTTCTCCTGGTGTCTTTATAATTTATGAATCCTTCCAATTCCCTCCATTGCAATTTCGACTTTTTTCTGCTCCTTTCTTACCAACACTAATCTCGCTACTCCTCTTTTTTATCATTCTTATCGCCTTCCACCTCCTCCCTTTCCCTTACCTTCCCCCCCGTAACAACCACCCATAAACGTCGGGAGACCCACAACCAATCAACCACACTCGTTCGCCACAGTTAATTGGCCACCACCATAAACACGCTCTTATCGTCTCTTCCACGTGATAATTACCTCTGTCCCTCCCCCCCCCCCTCCTCCCTGAGGATTCCCTA
>NC_051413.1:33047349-33047555 GCF_015228065.2 Penaeus monodon
CCTGGATCCTCTTACCAATCCCGTACTCATCCGTCCATCCCTCTCTTCCCCATACCACTACTCCCCTCCACCTCACCCTCCTACCATCCCCTTCCTCGGGCTGGTCCCTTATAATACCTAATTAAGAGTGGGACTTTTCCCCGCAGATACGACCTCTCCTTTCCCTTTCCTTCACTCGTTCCTTTCTTGTCTTCGTACTTTTTTTC
>NC_051413.1:33047611-33048220 GCF_015228065.2 Penaeus monodon
GAAGTTTTCCCTCTCGTATCAACAAGATCTGAAAAGGATTTTCTTCTTCTTTTGTTCTTCCAAGGAAAAAAAATCGTTATTCTTTAGGATTTATGAGCCCTGACAAGATGTTTTTTTCCATGTTTACGTAAGCAATTTGTCTGTCCGAGATCGAAGTATAATAAATATTGGGAAACGAAGGTGGGAGAGGGAGAGAAAACGAGGAAAGGAGAGGAGAAAAGAGGAGTAGAAAGTGTTAACCCATCCCTTCCAACATAAGCCAGCCACGCCCATGTCACAGCACGAAGGTCTCACACATGAAAGCAATCACAAAGTCAGACAGGCAAAGACAGACGCATCGCCGTGCTAGTACTCGTTATGGACAAAGATGAAGAGTTACCCGTCGGTCGCCTCCCTGCTCTCCAGAGACGGAATATACACTAAAAGTAAAAATCTCCTAATTAAACTTTGCGTCTGTGCGTGAAAGTCAGGCGTACGAAATATCAAGAGGCTGACCTATCCCCGCTAAAAGAAGACAGAAAAAGAAAAAGATGAAAAAAGCCCGAAGACATTAAAAAACTTTCTTTGATGCGTCCAAAGTCTTACTTTTCTTCTTTTCCCACCCAATTA
>NC_051413.1:33048261-33048871 GCF_015228065.2 Penaeus monodon
CCCTGGTTATAAATCTTCCATGATCCATAGCCAACGAAATACCGCTAACATTTTCCCCTCTCCCCCTCCCCCCTTTCCTGCTCTCTGCGCCCGAAGCCCGAAATACAGCAACTAGGCCTAAAGAGCAGGGTGGGCCTACCGGTCTAACATTATCAGGAGGTCTTCTATAACATTTACCCCTCTGCCCTCCCCACCTCCCCTTCTACCCTCCCCTATCCACCACTCTTCTCCCCTTCTCTATCCCCCCTTTCTCGCACCACTTCCTATATCTTCCCATCTACCTTCGCCCCCTTTTTATGGCATGGGGAAGCGAGGAATATTGTTTTCGTAAACGTATCGAGGCCTATGTCCCCACACAGAATGCACGCAAAGATAATTTACCTTAAAAAGCGAGTCTGGGGGGGAAAAAATGCCGAAAATTCCCAAAACATCCTTACAAATACACACAAGGAGAATTTACCTTAAGAAATGGCTGAGCACGATTCGAAACTTGCCGAAAAATCCTACACACTCCTACACAAACGCAGGGAGAATTTGCCAAACAGAGGGAGAATTGACCTAGAGAAAAAAAAAACAATGGCTAAGCACAGGAAACTCAACACCCCCATAA
>NC_051413.1:33048901-33049128 GCF_015228065.2 Penaeus monodon
TTCTCATCGCCACCGCCGGCATCATCACCTCGCTAACACAAGAAAAGGACACCCACGGAATGGAACTGCCAGCCGCTCCGTTTGTTATCCGATAAACGCGAATTATCACTGAAGGAAACGGCGGAACAAAAGTCCTTCGTTTAGGATTCCTCTCTCTTCGCCTGACAAGATCATCTGGGAGAAGGAGGGGGGAGGAGGAGGCTGTGGCTAGGGTTAAGATGCGCTCG
>NC_051413.1:33049372-33049520 GCF_015228065.2 Penaeus monodon
ACGGGATCACAGCATGCACGCAGTCGTCAAGCAAGCCCAAACCGCCGGCAGCGCCATGAATAGCGACAATAGCGGCCTTTACGAGCGTTCCAACCCGGACAATGGACTCGGAACGGGACGGAATGGAACGGGGCGAAATGGGAATACA
>NC_051413.1:33049568-33050118 GCF_015228065.2 Penaeus monodon
CCTGATTCCTCGCATCAAGACCTTGTTCTTGATTCTTGATGAACAATTAAAAGGCAGCGACGGGCCCTGTTCTTCCCTTCCTCCGTCTTCCTCGGGTCTTTCCTCTCTCCCTCCCTTCCGAGAATGCCAACCTGAGACGCCCGCCCCCGTGCGCTGTCGCTGATCACTGCCAAATTGCAACAAAGGAATTGCAATCGAGAGCAATTCCACAGGAAAACTCGTTCCATTTTTTTCTCCACTTTCCAATACTTGTACTTCAAAGTCAGACCCCCCCCCCACTCCCCTGAAGACAACTAATTAACCGAAACACTAACAATAATACAAGCGTGAACAGGTACTTCCATCAATCCTCCACAGTTAAGGTTTCAAACGAGTTATACACTCAAGTCCCCATTTCCTCCTTTTACCCCTCCTCCTCCCCTTCCCTTCCCCAATAGTTAATAATAGATGATCAACTCGAGAGGGGAAACAAAGGCACGAACAAAATGGCACTCGGTGGCAAGGGCGACGGCGCTGGTGGAAATGTCACGAGAGACCGACCTCGCCGACT
>NC_051413.1:33050201-33050362 GCF_015228065.2 Penaeus monodon
GGTTGTTTGCTAGGTGCTGAAACGCCGAAGCCTGAACCAAAAACTCCGTACTGAAGCAAGGAATGGCCGGTTCCCTCAAAAATCCCATAAATCTACTCGATGCCTTTGTAATTCTCACACTTTTTCCCCTTACTGTCACACCTTCATACCAAAACCTTTCT
>NC_051413.1:33050446-33050755 GCF_015228065.2 Penaeus monodon
ATACTTTTATCGATCCACCTCCACCACCTCTCTCTTCCTCATACTTTTATCGATACGACTCTGGCAAGTTACTGGCCCAATTCGCAAGTCTTGACGATCGAACTACCTGGCCTCGACTCCCGTGTTAATACCCATGCTGAGCGCTCGTTAAAAGGGCCGGTTCCTCTTTAAAAAGTCGCGTTATATACGTAACCTCGTGTCCCTGCGCCCGATAGTAGTTGTAAACCCGGACGTGCGAGAGGGCGTGGGAAAGGAAGGGAGGAAGAACGAAGATGATGAAGTAGACGGTGTAAGAAAGAAGAATAAACT
>NC_051413.1:33050835-33051268 GCF_015228065.2 Penaeus monodon
AAAAGAAAGAATGCATGGAAAAAGAGACAGAAGGAACAAGGGAAACTGTGAATGTAGAGAGGGATAGAGGTAGACAAACCTCCTCTGAACACCTAGAATAAAAATTCTCTCAACGATGCCAACTCCCAAGAGGTTGAGGCAGCCACACCATAACCCATTTTCCTCCCCCCCACCCCCACACACATTCCCACCTCTCCGCCTCCCTCCCTATTCCTACCCCACCCGTCATCCCCGCCATCTAACCCGTGTAACTGGGGTAATTCCACTAATGACCTATTAAGGATAGTGGGGCCTCATTCACACGCGCTGGAATTGGGGCTCTTTACCCCCCCCCCCATAATAGCCAGCGCCCTCCTTTCATTTCTTCGTAGGCATCAGCATCTTACAAGGATTAACCCCCAGCTAAAAAAGAAATCTTTACGTGTTTACTTGG
>NC_051413.1:33051495-33052045 GCF_015228065.2 Penaeus monodon
ACGTTATTAAATCGATAAGAACCTGTGCAACGCCCCGGCAACATGGCCGACCTGATTATCGCCGGACACAACGGCGCTTCGAAACCAGTGAAAAAAAGTGACCGGCTGCCATCGCCATGTCACGCCGTGAAGTCTCGGCAATTACGAGAACCCGCGAGAACCAACAGGGATAGTGTAGTTCCCGCCTCAAAAGTGCTTTTAATTAGTCTCAGAAGTTGAGGTGCAAGAACTTAAACAGAACTTTTGGGTCATTTATACTTTCGTCTCCTCAAAAATCGTCTTTAAACTTAGACCTGCCTTTAAAGTAACTGTTCTTTGTTACTTGCTTACCTACATTTCGTTTTTTTTTCGCTTAGTTCATTCTATTTGCTTCACATGTTCCTCTCGTATGCTGGAAAAATTTATTTTTCCCTCTTTCTTCTATCTCTATACACGTTTTATTTGCTTATTTTGACTTTTGTCCAATTCTTCGATAATTATTCAACCACAATAAGATATCTAAAATTATGATGAAAGGACGTAGTAGTAGAAACTGCACACAGAACAAGAA
>NC_051413.1:33052075-33052272 GCF_015228065.2 Penaeus monodon
GACACACAACCCCGTTCCCCAGTATGCCATAAAACGCAATTCTTTCGGCACATTCATCAACAATTCCAAGAAAAAAAGTAACCCCCCCCCCCACAAAAAAGAGGAAGAAAAATTCGAGACAGCAATTCGGAAAAGGCGACACACAGGCAAGCTCACAAAATCCACCTGCAAGCGACCCGATCGATGGCGGTTCGGAC
>NC_051413.1:33052397-33052698 GCF_015228065.2 Penaeus monodon
CTTTTGGTTGACTCATCAGGCCAATAGCAATCACAAGCACCCATTATCCCTTCCCCCATTACCCCATTTTCGCTACCCCCCCCACTATCCCTCCAAACCACCTATGACGTCACTACTGTTGAACACATCGCCGCCAAATCACTATGAATAATGAACGAAGGTTCTTGAGTGTCACGAGGACAGGAAAAGGAAGAGTGGAAGAAAGAAAGGGAAGGGGGAGAAAGGTGAGAGGGAGGTGGAGGACAGAGAGAAAGGGAGAGGAAGAGAAGGGAAGGAGAGGTGGAAAATAAAGGGGGGAGGG
>NC_051413.1:33052849-33053897 GCF_015228065.2 Penaeus monodon
AAGACTGAAAAGAAGCGGAACATAAAAAAACAAAAAGACGGAAGAGAAAGAAGCAAAATGGAAATGATTTCCATGCAAATTTTTACGTCTCCTGGACCCCCTTAAAAACCTGAAATATTTGATACCATTTCCGAAGCCCGCGTAAGGTGCCATGAATATATATCGCACGCCACAGACCCCCCCCCCTCCCCTCTTTTTTAATTCAGAAACGCGTCAAGATACTCGTGTCTTTATGAAGCTTCCATAAAGATGATTAAAAACAAGGGAAAAGGGAGGGGGAGAAAGGGGGAGTGGGGGGGGAGGGGAGGGGGGGTAGAGGTATGGGTGTATTGATCCTAGGTTTCCTTAAAAGATGGGTGGAAAAAAAGAAGAAAACTTGGATCCATAAGGTAATGGATTTTTTCTTCCTCAAAGCTAAAATATAGTGCTTTTCGAAAAAGAATTCTATTCAAGCAAATAAATGGCGTCAGCAGTAGGTTGACGTCATGAAACTATATTCCATCTTTCACTGAATATTGATCTTTAAAAAGTGGGGGGGGGGGGTGCATAAAGTAAGATCATGTGCTCTTATACAACTCCCTGTGAATTGCGACGATCCACGAATCATAAAATACCCAGCTGGTATTTCTACATACCAAAACTAGTACCAATATCCACACCCTCAACTTGTCTAACCCATTAAATAAAATATATCCACCTTGAACAAATCAACCTCCCCTTTTTAAAATCTCGTCCAGTTCTTAAACATCCAGCATAACCGCCATGACACATCCCGCCCTTCAAATACCCATTATGGAGTGGCTAATCCTCTTTAATATGCATAACGGCCTATCGAATCCCCTTCGAATCACTAAACGCGAATTCAGACTCGCATTTTTTAAAGTGTTTTTCTCGGACAAATTACCGAATGATTTTGGGACCTCGCCGTGTGTACAGGAACCAAGATGCGGCGATGAAAATTAAAGCGGCTCAGAAAACCCATATAGAGACGTATTTTCTACGAGAAATAGAAAGAAAAACAAAAAAATCGCGCTCAAAACTTTATACA
>NC_051413.1:33054159-33056282 GCF_015228065.2 Penaeus monodon
GTACTGAAGAAGGCCCACAGTTGAAGTTCGTGATGCGGCTGCTGGCGAGGGCGCCGGGGTGTCGGAGCCCCTGGCACCAACAAGCGATCGTCTAGATCAATAACGTCGGTCAATGCGACAAAAATAAGTCATGAGCTCCGACTCGCAGGACCTACCCGTGGAAAATGATATAAAGAAAAACAAGATGAATAAAGAAAATACTCATCGATAAAAGAAAATAACAAAAAAATGAATGAAAATACATTGGTAAAAGAATCTAATTGCACACAACAAAAAATATCGGCAAACTCTTCATAATCTCTCAGCGCATGCACCGAATTAAGAAACTTCTTGGCATTAACTATTCATCAAAACTTCAGTTCTCTTATCATTTAGAGCAGGTTTCGGGTTTCCCTGCGGCTCTAGGTTACCCAGATGCCAATGGGTATAAAACCACCACTCCTCTTTGCTGCTAATTACCAAGGGTGGGTAATGTGTCATAGCAATACCGAATAATTATAATGCAGAAAAAGGCGAAGAAATGTCAGACAATAAACACTAATGAAAAAGGCTGTTTACGCTCTAAGTCTTTAAGATACTGTTGCATCTGAACCGTCCGGTCACTCTCCTTTGTTACTATATATCGATTCTGCAATAGGAACGCACAACTTGCAATATCTATCAGCTATTCTCGGTGCTATACAACTCAAGTTAACACAAGGAAGATAGGCCAATTAAAGAAGAATGCAATCTTATTGAACTTCCCCCCCAAAAAAATCTTCAAACCTCAAACGTCTTCATGATCCACAATTGACCCAAATTTCTCCCATTACCAGACCGCCCCATTACCCATTACTCACTTCCCCTCGGCCCAAAATCCTTACGAAGGATGGGAGGAAGAGGCCTACGGAATGCCTCTCCACCCATTTCCTTCCTCCCTATATTAACATGCCCTTAATATTCTCTCGGCAACAATAGCCCTTACCATCTCTCCCCCTCCCCTTCCCCCTCCTTTGGTCTCTGTGCCCTAGGGCTTTACTTTCCTCCCCACGCTCCCCGTCTCCCTTTCTCCCTCCCTTCTCCTCCCGATCCCCTTCCTCTCCTTCCCATCTCCTACGCCCATTCTCCCCCCTACCCACCTCCTACGCCCACTTCCCCCTCCTCCCCACCTCCTACGCCCACTTCCCCCCCCCTTCCCTCCCTCCCTTTCCAGGCCAATAACCTCATGGCGCATCCAATATACACACAGGAGGCCGTTGGCTGAACACACGCCCTCAAGCACCCGGAGATAAAAAAAGGCTTGTATTATGGCTGTGTGTGTCCAATATGGTTATGAAGGAGGGACAGAGGGAGAAAGGAGAAAGGAGAGGAAAGGGGAAACAAATACGGGGAGAAGAGGGGGAGGAGAAGAAAGGAGGAAGGGAGGGGAAAATGGAAACAAATATGGGGAGAGGAGAGGGAGAAGAAAGGAGGAGGGGCGGTGGGGAAAAGACAGAAGGAAGGAGAAGGGGAATACGAAGATGGGGAAAGAAATGCGAGAAGGAGAAAGGAGAAAGAAGGGACAGTGGAGAGAAGGGGAAGGAAAAGGGAAGGCGGAGAAGGACACGGAGGTGGGAAGGGTGAAGGAAGGGTGGGGAAATGAAAATGGGAATGGAAGGGAGGGGGGAGAGTGGGGGTAGGATGATGAGTGGAGGGAAGGAAGAGATAGGAGCAGCAGCAGCTGCAACCCTTTGGATCAATGGCAAGTCATCGACTGTGATAATCATTATTCTATCGCTTTTTAGTGCTGTGTCGTGGTTCATTCAAATATATATATTTTTGACGACTGTTACAACAAACACCGTTACACCCGAATTTACATATCAGCCCCACTTTCATCATTATCGTCACTATCATCACGATCAGCATCAAGGTAGCTTTATCATCACTGCCCACAGTCCCCATCCTTTACGATCGTGCCAAGCGCACTGCCACGCCGTCGTGCAATAGCATTACGTGCACTGGTCCTCCCTCCTTCCTTAACTCCCCATCCCCCCTCCTACTCCCCTCCACCCCGTTCGTTATCAACGGCACATGCAACGGGGAATAACAGGTGGAGGCGCGCATGCAACAATCCAGAAATCAGGCGACGAGGACAGGGAGGG
>NC_051413.1:33056317-33056533 GCF_015228065.2 Penaeus monodon
TATATTTAAAAAAGCGCGTGGCAAAAGCTGGGAGGAGAGGGAAGATGATGAATAAGGCAGGTAAGAAGAACAAGGGTTATAAGCATGATGATTCTCATTAGTACACGAGGGGAAACAGAAAAATTAAAGAAATGAGGCAAAAAGGAAAGATGGGGGTAAAGGGGCAAGGGGAAAGAGGGGGAAAGAATAAAGAAAAGAAATGAGAAAAGGAGAAGC
>NC_051413.1:33056580-33056820 GCF_015228065.2 Penaeus monodon
CACGTATCTGCCGGCAACCCCCAATGTAGTCCCATTATTGACCCCCACCCCATTCTCCCTCAAATTACCCATAAATCGCCCATAAACAACAATTATCGACTGAAGGCCAATAGAACTACAGGCGGAGATAAGGAAGATAAGCCCCAGCAAGATGAAAGATGTTTACTCTCTCTCCTCTGCCTTAATTATACCCTGAAATTGGACTCATGTTTTATAGGGGGAGAATATAAAATGAATGTA
>NC_051413.1:33056923-33057686 GCF_015228065.2 Penaeus monodon
TACCCGATTCTAACCTTTCGGTAAATAATCCAAACATACGAGTTCTTCCCTCCCTTCCCTCTCCCCCTCCTCTCGGCTTCTATTAGACTAAGGCCTTTTAAAATGGCATCGCTCCCCCTTTCCCCTCCCCCACTACCATGCTCCCCACCCTCCCCTCCCCCCAACAAATTTCCCCGAAACTCGTAATAAATAACCATATATATATTCTCTCCTCTCTTCTGCCTCTTCTCCCCTTTCCGAATTTCTTATGGGGGAGGGGGAAGAAGGGGGGAGAGAAAATTGAAAAATGAGAGAGGGAAGAAGACGAAGGCGAATAAAAGAAGGGACAAGAATGGAAGGATGTTAGGAGGAGGAGGAAGAGAATGGAGAATGAATTGGGGAAGACGAAGAAAATACGGAGAATCAAATGGCACAGAAAACAAGAAGAGAAAGCACGAAAATATAAGAAAGGGGAAGTGATCGCAATGAAGGCTTCGGTCGGAATAAGGAAGAAGCGCACGTGGAAGAGGGGAAGGATTACGGAGATAGAGGGAGGTAGAAAATACAGGATAAGGATACGGCAAAGGAAGCAACACAAGGAAGGGAAGTATTAGGATGAAAGAGGGCGGAATTAGGATAAAGAAAAAGAGGGGAAAGTGAAGGAACCGAGAGATGCGGAGGAAGAAAGGAAGGAAACACGGACGGAAGGAAAGAAATTGAGAGAAGAGGAAGTGGAAGAGGCAGCGGCTGGGAGGAAACCGTCAGCGGGAAATACCATGACGGC
>NC_051413.1:33057866-33058304 GCF_015228065.2 Penaeus monodon
GACCACATCTGGCGCTGCTGATACCGAAGAGGGAAAAGCTTTTTGCTGTAGCCAGGTCACGTCCTCGCTGGGGTACCCGCCACTCCATGGAACAAGGAGGGGGAAGAGGGGAAACGAAGGGGGGGAAGAGGGAGAGAGGTGGGAGAATGATGCGAGACGGGAGGGATCATAAAATGAACGAAACACGGCAAAGAAAAAATAATAGATTAAAAAAATCTAACTAGGTTCACCACGAAAGAAAAGACAACTAATGACCAACAACCAAATCACTAAATAAAAACAAGCATAGAAACTGGCGTAAACCAAAAACAGGTTTACGACAGCGAGGCAGGTTTCAATGCCGTGGCAATCTGAACCCTCCCTCATCACACGCTATACCTTACCCAAGCCAGAGTGCAAAGGCAAGTAAGGGTGAAAATGGAGAAGTGATAAAAGCAT
>NC_051413.1:33058385-33058450 GCF_015228065.2 Penaeus monodon
TCGATCAAAACCATATGCTATCGTCTCGAAACCAGAATTAATCAATCTTCGACCTTGCATTCCAT
>NC_051413.1:33058484-33058587 GCF_015228065.2 Penaeus monodon
CTCCTGCGCTCCCCTCGCTCCGCCACTTTGCCCTCTCAGGTAGAGTGAGTAAGCGCACTCTTCATCACGCTAGCCGGCCACTCCATCCTTGCAGGGAGTTTCG
>NC_051413.1:33058845-33058923 GCF_015228065.2 Penaeus monodon
TAAAGAATATGAAAAGACACAGGAGGGAAGCAGATGAAAGGAGAAGAGAAGAGGAAAAAAGAGGGAGGGGAGAAAGGG
>NC_051413.1:33059042-33059512 GCF_015228065.2 Penaeus monodon
AGGAAGACGACGAAAGGACAAAAGGGAATTAGAAAAGAATAGAATAAAGGGGAGGCGAGGTCAGAGAGCGCATGGCGTGCCCTTGAAAAAGAAAAGATCGGAAGATTAAGATGAGGTAGGAAGGGGGCCGAGGGCAAGGAATGAGGGGGGAGGGGGAGGGGGGAAGGGGGCCGAGGGCGAGGATTGAGGGGGAGGGAGGGAAGGGGGCCGAGGGCGAGGATTGAGGGGGAGGGAGGGAAGGGGGCCGAGGGCGAGGATTGAGGGAGGGAGGGAAGGGGGAAGTGGGCCAAGGACAAGGGAGGTTAGAGGGAAGGAAGAGGAGGAAGAGGGCAGAGTGCAAAGGAGGAGGAAGGGAGGGGAAGGGGAGCAGTACAAAAATGGAAGGAAGGGAAGGAGGGAAGCAAGGAAAAAGAGGGGGGGGGGAGTTGGGGTGGAATGGGGGGGGAGGCAAGGGAGGTGAAATGCAGCGC
>NC_051413.1:33059589-33059747 GCF_015228065.2 Penaeus monodon
GCTTCGCATGACCGTTCCGAGTGCATGGGAGCTCCACCTTTTACGACCCAATCCACCTAACACAATCCACCTTCCACCTCCTGCACAGCCCAGCATGTAACCTCATCCACTCAGCCATTGGTCTCGTAATTGCATTCAATTCAGAGGAACCAAATATC
>NC_051413.1:33059794-33059960 GCF_015228065.2 Penaeus monodon
CAAATTCTTGCTCCCCTTTATTCAAATCATTAATCTCGTGCATGGAAGAAATTCTGATTTTCTTTCTTCTCCTTTTTTTTTCCCCACAGATGATTTCCAAGAATACCTCCCACTCCCTCCTTTCAATTCTTTCTTATCAAAATATCTTCCGTTCGCGTCTCGTTTA
>NC_051413.1:33060020-33060172 GCF_015228065.2 Penaeus monodon
GGTTCAGAAGACGACCGAACAACTCCGCCCTTCTGTCCTCTCGCCGTTGAGACGCAATTGGCGTGGTACCCGGCCGCCGACGGAGGGAAAGATAATTGCATTAGGTGGCGTTGAACAGATCGACCCCGCCCGCAGGACAGCCCAGACACTCC
>NC_051413.1:33060294-33060390 GCF_015228065.2 Penaeus monodon
AATCTCATCTTTAGTTCAATTCAGAATATGATCAACTACCATAGAGCACATTATTGATGTATATCCCAGTCTGTCTTTCTTACAATGTGGAGCTGT
>NC_051413.1:33060457-33060527 GCF_015228065.2 Penaeus monodon
TGCCATGACAGGAAAGCCCCCCCCCTGAAGGTTGAGTCTCGCCGTTTATTGATTCACCTGCATCACCACT
>NC_051413.1:33060653-33060809 GCF_015228065.2 Penaeus monodon
TGGCTGAAATCGCTCAAAAAAGAAGTTAATTCAATTAGGAAACCATTAGAAGAACAAAATCGAATAACAGTATGCGTCGATAAACACGCAAAGGACTAAACAAAAACAAAGATGGATTAACAGGTTAGTTGAATGGTATAATGTTGCAGGCAGTGT
>NC_051413.1:33061007-33061288 GCF_015228065.2 Penaeus monodon
CCTAACCCATCTTCGCCACTGCACGTTAAGACAAACAAGAGCCAAACCGACATACAGACAAACCCCAGTCACGCTCAGGCCGCACCACCAACATGTCTACCGTGCACCCCCCACCCCCTCCTCCTGTGACTCATCCAAACCTCGAGCTGGAAACCGCACTCGACGCCCCGTCCCGCTCCGATTGTGCGAAACCTGCCTGCTTCGAAGGGCGACAAATAAGCGGTAGGAAAAATAACAGGCGATAACGGCCGTGAGAAGAGGGGAGGGGGAAAGGAGATAGG
>NC_051413.1:33061309-33061693 GCF_015228065.2 Penaeus monodon
GGAAGAGATAGACTTAAAATTGACAGCAAAGTTGACCATGGCGGTTTACGCATGCAAGAAGAAATATATAATATATAATAGAAACATATAAAAAGACAAAGTCAAACAAATCAACGATAGCGATACAACAAAAATAAATAAATAAACAGGACAAAAATCCAAACACGTCGACCACGCCCACAATAACTGTACTGCATGACGCACCTCGGAAGCCAGGCAGTGAACAGCTCCGCCGTGCATGATCATGACGGAAGCGGACAAAACGCCAGCAGGAAATGAATAAAATTTAAAAAAGTATTTTCGAAATCCAGATCATCTTCGCTTGATGCTTCTTAGGGCGGGGGTAGTGGTAAGGGTAGGGGTGGGGTATCGGGTGTCAGGCGA
>NC_051413.1:33061928-33062134 GCF_015228065.2 Penaeus monodon
AATAAGGTCAAGGAAATGTATTTGGAATCTGGCTCTGGGGAATCTGTTCAGTACCGCTAGAGTCACCTCCCACTCTCCACAAACGTGCGAACGCTTACTACGCTCAACACCAGTCCAAACTAGGCTCGAACATTTGTGTAAAAAACACACAAACAACATAAACATCCTTAGAGTGTGTATAACATTCCTCGGATATGTTTGCATGT
>NC_051413.1:33062318-33062636 GCF_015228065.2 Penaeus monodon
CCTTAAGCCGCCCTATAATACCCCGAGTCTGTGGGCGCGCGTGGGCCCCGCTCCGGGAAGAATTACAAGCCAATAAATAATCATTTTTCGCCATCCGCCAGCGGGAGGCCGATCGCGCCGACGGGGAAGCCTAAGCCTCTCCCCCAAGCCAGTTGATCCTCGAGAACGTAAAACACAAAAAGGAACGATAAAGAATGAGAATATGAAAAAGAAATATAAAAACTATAAAAAAATAAAAAGCATAGATATAAAGTAGAAGAATATAAAGAACGATAAAAGTATAAAATAGTTAAAGAACATTAGATAAAACACTTAGAA
>NC_051413.1:33062707-33062795 GCF_015228065.2 Penaeus monodon
AAAATCCAAATCCTTATTATTTAAGTCGTTATGTAATCTTTTATCTATGTCATTCTCCTCGTTAGGATAAACAACTCTCGACGGTGAC
>NC_051413.1:33062853-33062975 GCF_015228065.2 Penaeus monodon
CTTAGTCTATTCTTCGTGAATCTATTGAAGTCTTAAAGAACATCGACTGCCGATCGACAGAACAGAACAGGTTATCTTCAGAAAAATGGGAGGAAAAGGGGGGGGGGAGGAAGGAAAAGGCT
>NC_051413.1:33063034-33063098 GCF_015228065.2 Penaeus monodon
AGCGGGGAGACAGGAGAGACTTGAAAAAATATATATCTAGGGGGAGGTGAAAGGGAGGAGAGAG
>NC_051413.1:33063147-33063229 GCF_015228065.2 Penaeus monodon
CGAAAAGATACCTCACCCAAGAAAAATATATGCATATAAATGTAGAAAATCAAGAAATATAATACGAGCACCCACCCCCCCC
>NC_051413.1:33063250-33063377 GCF_015228065.2 Penaeus monodon
CCCGATCATTCGATAATGCAACGCAATTACAATGGGAATCCTGCTTAATCTCCCTCAGATCTTCAGGCAGGGTGACCGACGAAGAAAAAAAAAATGAAATACAGCTCGATATTCATGCAATTCCTGT
>NC_051413.1:33063416-33063537 GCF_015228065.2 Penaeus monodon
TCATGTAAATGAAAATATATAATGGCTCTTGTTAATCCTGACGTATTGGTTTGCACAATCTTTTTTTTTAAGTCTCGTTTGAGATGAAGGTTTAATGATTAATCAGAAGAGATGGACGATG
>NC_051413.1:33063607-33063838 GCF_015228065.2 Penaeus monodon
CGGAGTGAAAAGAGGAAGGGAGGGAAGGGAGGAAAGGGAATGAGACGTATTCGCGGAAGAGGGAATGCGAGGCAAGGAGAGAGAAAAGGAGGGAAGGGGAAGAGAACAAGGTGATGAGACGAACATGAAAAAATAGGAGGAACAAACTACATCAGGGTAGTAGTGGGGAAAAAAAAAACAGCGAACGGAGAGAATAAAATGGAAACAGAAAAGGAGAAATGTGAAAAGCTG
>NC_051413.1:33064022-33064228 GCF_015228065.2 Penaeus monodon
AACACTTTATATATCCTACGATTAAACAAATTGCCGTCTATATTGGGGGACCTCGCGACGCATATAAAGTGAAAATGTGGACGAGTTTGTGACTGCGTGAGCGGACCTTTGTATGAGAAGCAGAGCGGTGTTTGAAACTCGGCGTGTTTGATGCCAGGTGTACAAATTGGGAGCAGTTGTGTGGAAATACATGGTGGATGGGTAGA
>NC_051413.1:33064465-33064715 GCF_015228065.2 Penaeus monodon
TCAAACCCACGTACTCCTAATACAATTTCATTTGCAGACTATTCCAAGATTATCCAACCCACCATAAAACACGCCTCATACCCCCCCCCCCCCCAACCACAGCAGGGTGAAGTGCTACACAATTCAGAAGCTCAAGCCGATGCTTCCACGGGGCGTCCGCCGAGGCCCGGGGAAGAGGGGCATCCCCGTGATGGACGCAGTCAATGCCAAGGTTCTTTAAAGGAGTCCAAACAAGAGGACCGCTGGATGC
>NC_051413.1:33064875-33065804 GCF_015228065.2 Penaeus monodon
ATTAATACAAATAAATGAAAATAGGGGTATATTCCCTTACCCAAATCCAGTCTACGAAAAGGAATATCTAGAAAAGTAAAGAAATGGAAAAAAAGCTAAAAATATCAACTACTGGGAACAGACTTTCGCCGGCATCACTAGCCCGAGGGATCCAAGAGAAAAAAATCCTAAATATCCTTCTGCGAGCGACCGGCCCACTCTGGAAAGACACTGCAGCATCAGACCGAGCCACGTCTTGCCGAGCGCAGTAAGGTCGATTAGGACACTGCGGGCCTTTGAGAGCGGCGCCCTTGACGACATGCGGCTCGCCGGGATCGATCGGCGATATGGGCGATGCTGCATTAGAGAAACGTGTAACTTCAGCCTCTATTTACATCCCAGCCAGCACGGGTGGGCGCGGCTCACAGAAAACGGAGAAAGAAAACGTGTAAACTTGTCGGCAACCTAGAATTCTGAATGGGCACTGATTTGTTGGCCATATTTATTATTAGTTTTTCTCTGGGGTGGATTCTGTTAACATCTCCATGGATCAATATTACCAATTCACTTTTTGCATTTCCTCTTTTCTCACCACCAAAATTCTGAAAGTTCCGACACTGCAGACTTGTTTCATGTAATCCATCATATATTTTTCAAATAACATATCAACACTCGTCAAGTAAAGAAAATAAATATATACAAAATCTATGCAAATACTTTGTAAACATCACCTGAAGTAAAAAATATATATATACTAATCATGACCTAAGCTTTCTATATGAAGAAAATAAAATATATATAAATAAAAAAAGGACACTAATCCTTCTATTTTGTTCCCGACATCAAGCATGAAATGGAAAAACTCTCTAACCTGGAATGGCGGAGTTGACGGAGCAGGTCTGACAGAAGCACCTGAGGAAGGAGTCTCGAACGAGTCCAATCAGCATCTT
>NC_051413.1:33065838-33065943 GCF_015228065.2 Penaeus monodon
AGAGTGTGTGCGTGAGTGTGGAGTTAATAGTTCTCGATTTTTCCCCCCTATCAGAGTTTGCGAAAGAGTCCACGCGCGCACACAACGCAGAGAACACGAAGGTTG
>NC_051413.1:33065969-33066913 GCF_015228065.2 Penaeus monodon
GAAGAGAGGGAGCGTCACGAGCGAGCGAGCGAGTGCGTTCGGGCTGCGGAAGCGAGAGGCGACTCACTCGACGGGAAGGCCGCCACTACACCATGAAGGCCTGGCACCGCTGGTGGGCAGAGGGCAAAGGGGTTGTGGGTATTGGTTGGGGGGTGAGAGGATGCCCAATGTCTCGCGGACTCGGCCTCTCTCTCTCTCTCGCAGCTGCAGGATTAACCAGAACAGCCGTCAGTGCCGAAGCAATGGATAGATAATGGATAAATGGCTGATTAGAGATTAAAATGGGGTATATTTCACTTAAAAAAATGTATATTTGTGTGTCGAGGGCGTTCAGTGATTTTGAAGTGAATCTGAAGTGCCTCCAAGCACTGGCGAGTGTGGAAGTGTCAGTGTTGAGGGGAGGGGGAGGGAGCGTACGTATGGAGACCTACACTGCACTGACAGGAGGCTGACACGGACTGACAGCGGCTGACGGCACTGAGGGGGAGGGCTTACACACTTCTGACTTGGACTGCCGTATCTAGATTTACATATAGGCCTAGGCTTGCTTTTCAACACTTATTTCTGAGCTCATTTCAACCAAACGGGCGCTGGGTGACAGGAGCACTGCATCCAATAGCAACAAGGCGTCTGCTCATCACTGTCAGCCCGGTCATCACCTGGACGCACTGCCAGCGGGGGGAGGGGCGCGGGGGCGGGGGAGTGCAAGTTGCAGTGTTGACAAGTGTGTTCCCAGCTGATGGTTGGATTGCGAGTGCCGAGTGGGTAGCACGAGGCTTATCTGAATTCTGAGCCAATCTCGAAAA
Source organism: Penaeus monodon (assembly GCF_015228065.2). Lineage (NCBI taxonomy): Eukaryota > Metazoa > Arthropoda > Malacostraca > Decapoda > Penaeidae > Penaeus > Penaeus monodon. The sequence continues at coordinate 33,066,776 of NC_051413.1, forward strand.
CTGAAAAAAAGGAATTTGATTTTTTTCCAGAGTTGGGCGTGTCAAGTGTGCGTGGCTCTTGGCACTCACTGGACCTTATGCTACAAAGGGAATGACTTGACTGAGCTTAAAAGAGGATGAACACGAGTTGTTGAAAAA
>NC_051413.1:33066949-33067080 GCF_015228065.2 Penaeus monodon
ACCCCCTCTTACAGACGATGGCACTGTGCTGAGGTTGCAAACAAGACTGGCACTGCGACGTACAGGCGGCACTAATGAAACGAAAGACCTCGCCGACAAAAAAAAAAACTGAATGAAATCAACAGTACGCA
>NC_051413.1:33067108-33067287 GCF_015228065.2 Penaeus monodon
AAGCAACGTCGCCCGCCTCACCACTGGATCGTGGCACAGCCTTGGGGTGGGGGGGAGGGCAGTGTAGGTTGTAGTGGCAGTGTTGACGGAGCGGGAGCCGGGCAGACACTGACTGGAGGAGACTCGCTCGTGCTGCCATTCCTCGCCTCGCCTCCTGGGTGTGGTTGCCGGGACCTGCG
>NC_051413.1:33067377-33067578 GCF_015228065.2 Penaeus monodon
TCTTGGGTGCTTCTGTAGTCGCCGATCCCGCCGCTACAGCATCTACGGCATCTACGCGAGTAGATTGTATTCCGGGAAACCCACAAAAAAATAACACAGCCCAATGCAACACAAAAGGTAGATTCCTCAGACGCAATGCCGCACGCGCATGATTTGCCAAGCAATCATTCCCCGAACGAGCCAAGATTACAAGCAAAACTT
>NC_051413.1:33067643-33067738 GCF_015228065.2 Penaeus monodon
CATTCCACAATCACCATGCTGGACTCCTATGCTACGCCCATGATTCAGCCGTCGTCAAAGTGCTTTCCCTCAATTACCACATCAAAAGCCGGCAG
>NC_051413.1:33067807-33067934 GCF_015228065.2 Penaeus monodon
ACCCCAAGATATAGAATAAACGCAAACGTAAGTAAACATATGAAAAAAAGGTGGGCCTAGGAGTTGCCAAGAAATCAAATCACGCGAGGCTAAAAATTCACAAGACCTACTTGACTAAAATTAATAA
>NC_051413.1:33067997-33068730 GCF_015228065.2 Penaeus monodon
ACCAATACTCGAGACCAGGGGGGGGGGGGCGGAGAGGGGATAAGCATAAAGACAAAATAAAGGTAGAAACCTATAGAAAAAAAAAAAATACAAAAGAGACACCTTAAAAAAAGAAACCGAAAAAGAAAATCCGAAGAAAAAGAAACGAAAAGAAAAGAGAGGGAAAATAGGCGGCCTAAGTAGACCCCCCCCCCCGCCTTGCCTCGAGCCTAAGCCTATTACGAGGCCATTAAATATCGACACCGGTAAGCGAATCGCAAATACTTGACATTTGTAACCCGGGGAAATAGCGTGGCAAACTGGAGGGGGAACAGAGGAAGGAGGGAGGAGAAGAAAGAAGAAAATAGAAGAGGGGGAAAGGTGGATGAGGGAGAAGAAATTAAGAAAATTTTAAAAAAAGGAAGAGAGCAGGGAAGGAGGGAGGAAACGAAATGAGAAAGGGGAAGAGAAAACGGAAGGAAAAGAAAGGGGAAGAAGGGAAACGGGGAGACGAAGAGAAGAAAGGGAAAGGAAAAGTAGTGAGGAAGCAAGCGAGAACGAGAGAAAAGGAGAGAAACGGAAAGGAGAAAGAGCAATAATAATTTAAAAAAAACATGGAAAGGAAAGGAACGAAGATAAACAAAGCGTCGGAGATGAAGAAAAACGTTATAGAGATGACAACATACTAACACACTAACCCAACATCTAAACAGAAACGCCTGCGAGAAAAGAATGACCTAACAAAATCTTCAGG
>NC_051413.1:33068775-33068985 GCF_015228065.2 Penaeus monodon
CCCGAATTTCCTCAACGGAATCGAAACAGCTCGCGGACACTCGCCCACAGGAAATGGATCAGAGAGCATATACGAGGCAAGCACACGATTTAGGCGAGGGCTCCAAATCAAACTGACGCCATTTTTTCGTCTCCTCAAGAGCGATATCGAATCCTAGAAAATGAGACCGTAGATTCGCCCTTTCCCCAGAAAAAAGAAACCGATAAAACG
>NC_051413.1:33069047-33069261 GCF_015228065.2 Penaeus monodon
ACTCCTAATCCTTTGCTGCAAGACGTTATTCTAAGCCCTTTAATGCAGTGGCAATGTTGCAAGGGCGTAACTAACTCCATATCCAACCGAGATAACACGCAATTACTTCTCTTCACTAGTAATTTCTAAATGAATATTCGTGATACTTTAAACGGACGAATAAATTATGTACAGGATTAATTTAAAAAAAACGGATAAATTAATGAAAAATGAG
>NC_051413.1:33069438-33070133 GCF_015228065.2 Penaeus monodon
GCATCCTCAATACAAGTTTGATGACATCAGCCCGGTAATAACAGCTACCTCACAGACGATGCCCGGTGAGTCATTTGTCGTTATGTCATGTCAGACGCCTGGGACACGGCACCACGCAGGAAGATGGGGGAGGGGGGGGGGAGGGAGAGGAAGAGACGGGCGGATAGAGGTTGAGAGGAGAGTGAAAGAGGGTGGGAAGGAGAGGAAGAGGATAGGAAAGGATAGGGATAGGGATGGAGAGGATGAAGGAGGGGAAAGGAGTGGAAAGAGAATTGAAGAAGGATGAGAGTGGGGAGGAAGAAAAAGGGAGATGAGAGGCTGAGAGGAAGGAGAGGAAAAGGATCAGGGTAGAGAAGAAGTGGGGGGAAAATGGGTAGAGGAGGTCACGGAGAGAGAATGTGGGAAAACGGAAAAGAAGAATAAGAGGGAGAGAGAGAGGAATGGGTGGAAACGGAGGATAAGGGGAGAGGAAGGTGGATAAAGTACGAGCAGAGGATGGGGGTTGCGGGAAGAATGGAAAGATGGGAGAATAGTGGAGGAGGAAAGAATGGAGGCAAAGGACTCAACGAACAGGATAACGTTCATACTTAAGCAAGTAAATGGGGAAAATGATAAAACATTAACATCCGTCGACAAACAACCAAACACACCGCCCCCCTTTCCCAGAGCAGCACACGAGATAATTACAGCCGACA
>NC_051413.1:33070312-33070377 GCF_015228065.2 Penaeus monodon
GTGTGGGATGGCGAAGTCAGAGTTCTGGATACCAATGTCGTGATGCGTCACACTTCTGCTGCTGT
>NC_051413.1:33070425-33070621 GCF_015228065.2 Penaeus monodon
ACCACCACCGCTACGTCAGAGCATCGCCACTTGCATCATCACTCGCCTTCCTGGAGCACCGGCGACAACCTCGGTGCTCGGCAGGCTCAGAAACCCGTAGCTCTTGCGTTTTTACGTTTTAGGTTCCTATTTTCCTCTTAATTTTACCCGTGCAAGAGAAATTCAACGAGAATAATAACGACCAATAATGATGAGC
>NC_051413.1:33070702-33070856 GCF_015228065.2 Penaeus monodon
ACGTCACTGCTACCCAATCAAGGACAACTCATGAGCAATTCGATCGCGTTAGAGTCACCGTATGTAAACTCCTTCACGGCTGAGTTGAACGCACGCACATGCCTGTCTGCTTACTTAACTGCTGACTTCCTGCTGTCTCCGGTCAACAATTCAG
>NC_051413.1:33071082-33071289 GCF_015228065.2 Penaeus monodon
AAGCACATGACAAAGAACAGATTAGTGACGTAGCTCAAAATAGACGAACTGAAATCACAAGCACAAACTTAGGGAAAGGGGGGGGGGGTCATCCAGTCGAATTATACCCCCTCCCCTACCCCCCTTTATCCCTCTGCCATCATAGGCCTATATCATGTTGCATGCACAACCGTGATCACTACATATCGTCGCGGTATCAACAAAAAT
>NC_051413.1:33071365-33071535 GCF_015228065.2 Penaeus monodon
CGGGGGCTCATATGACGGAATTATCTTGGGGCTTAATTTATGCCAAGTGCAATAATCCCCAATATGGGAGTTAATCATCCATGGCCAACCATAATAAACAGGTCAATTGCCACACACGCACATCGCGCAAAACAAAAATTAAAACACCCACTCCAAACCTATAAACCACA
>NC_051413.1:33071589-33071692 GCF_015228065.2 Penaeus monodon
GTAGTCTAAATCCCAAATAGGGGCAAGAGCCTGAACCTAAACAATTCAAACGAAACGACAGATGTTCAGACCCAGAGTCACGGTCTAGTCCACAGCACCTGTT
>NC_051413.1:33071727-33071831 GCF_015228065.2 Penaeus monodon
TGGGCACCTGTCACATATTTACCCTACTGTCTCCCGCGAGGTACGGTTTTAATGGTGAGCGTTTAGGGTGAGACTAACTGGGGTCTTCCTTTTTTTGGGGGGTT
>NC_051413.1:33072054-33072493 GCF_015228065.2 Penaeus monodon
TATAAACCCTAAGGGTGTGACAGCTTTAAAGTTAACAAAACATTTCGGGGGAAAGAGGCCCATTCCAACGAACTTGCGAGCTGCCGATTGACAGGCATGCACTGCCGGTACGGAAAGGCGAGAGGGCGCCCATGCTAATCTCTATGACGCTGACGGATAGGGTGTGGATAGTGTGAAAATTTAATCCCGAGTGTGAAATGCACACACATACGCGTATATACATACACACCTACAGTACTCGTGACCAGGATGTGCGAGTTATTTAATGCCATACACTAAACAAGGGTCTATAAAAGAGCACATAAAAAGCACACGTGTTACATTGCACTTGAGTGTGGATGTCTATGGTTGACTGTGTGGTATACACATGTGTGGTTGTGTGCGCGTGTGGATCAATACCAGACACACGCCGCCACCGTCTGCTGTGTGCTGTCTGGGA
>NC_051413.1:33072554-33072840 GCF_015228065.2 Penaeus monodon
CAACAAAAAAAATAAATAAAAAATAAGGAGGATAAGGAAGAGACAGAGGCCATGATAAAGGGGAAGAGGAGACGAGACGTGAAAGAGCCACAGAGGCGGGGCAATAAAGGCGTTAACCACCAGTGTTATCCGCAGTGGTGTCTAAAGTGGACTAAGAAAACGGAAAAAAAGGTAGCTACTACCGTGACTACCCCGGAGCCTCGAGGTTTTAATGCGCTCGGATACTTCCCTCTCCTGGAGCAGACTTGCTTAGTCATGTGCAAAAGCAACTCTCGGGGAACTATGC
>NC_051413.1:33074017-33074196 GCF_015228065.2 Penaeus monodon
CACCGGTCGCCCATCCAACCCGTCTGGTGCGCCTCCCGGGTAGAAAAATAAGAATATTACACTCTGGGGAAGAAAAAGCAAAGAAAAAAAAAACCATAGAAGTTGGCTGACTAAGCCAGCCAGGATGAGGAAGGTAAGGGACCTAGGCAATCTTGTCCTCCTTTCTGTCCTTTTGTCTT
>NC_051413.1:33074841-33075470 GCF_015228065.2 Penaeus monodon
GAGTTATGAATTTTTAACCCACATTTTTCCCAAGGTTCTTTAAGATCAATGATTTTTTTTATTATTTTCTTTAAATGGATTTTAGAATTTTAAAAAAAAAAGGATCTTTTTCATATTTTGTTTAATTTTAAAGTTTTTTTATGATCAAAGAACACAAGAAAAAAACCAGTCCCCCAGGTTTTCGCGCTAAAAAGCAATGGGGCAGGGGGGGAAAAGCGGGCCCAAAGGGGATTGGGGATTGGTGTGAGAGGGTTAGATGTCAGGGTTTCCGGAAGGGGCCCCCCCTAAAAGCAGCTAAGGGTTTTGGAGTTATTTTTTAATAGGTTGTGAGAGAAAATTTGACCGAATATTTTTCGGAGAGTGACCACAGTGATTGGTGATTCGTTTTTATTTTTTTAGTGTTTTTGAGTGCTTTGTTTTTTTGCGTTACTGTTTTATTGGTTTACGTTTTTTTTTTTTTTAGTGCAATAAAAGTTTTATTGTTTTAAGTGTTTTGCCAAAATTTTTTAATAATGTTTTATTATTTTTTCTCCCCATTCCCTCGCATCCCTAGAAAGGAAAAAGGATTGAACAGTTCGTGATTTGAAACCCGCTCTTGGTAATCGCTATCCCTTGCGTATACGAAACCG
>NC_051413.1:33075677-33076158 GCF_015228065.2 Penaeus monodon
ATGCAACACGACAACGTCCAAATTTTTGGTGCGAGCGGGGGAAAAACTAAAGAGCTTGATAATTTGATGGGTAGAGGACGCTTAACGCAGAAAGAGTAACAGCGAAAACAGCGGGTTGCAAAGGGCCGGGGAGAAAAGGGTCAATTTAGTTTTTAAAAACAAGTACGGGTAAAAATAAACAAGTGGTCGAAACCCGAACGTTGGGTGTTTCATTGGTTTTTATTTTTTTAAGTTTCGTGCTTGTTTAAAACAAGTTTTTAAATTTATGAAAAAGCGTAGAGGCCCGGGTTTTTGAAGAGCAGGGTAATCCGGTACACAACAGCGATTTCACCGCGATCTGCAGAAGTATCCGGACATGTCAATGCATTTGCGAAAAAAATATAGACCTCTATGTATGGGGAATTGACCCAGAGAGCAAAAAAATAAGTGATCACCCAGGCCATGCAAGGCGATATGCTACTTTGCAAAAAGCTATGGCGCT
>NC_051413.1:33076232-33078110 GCF_015228065.2 Penaeus monodon
CCCTAGTAATGCGGCAAATTTTTTATTTCCGTGGTATGTGACACAAAGAGCCTTTCCACCTTTAAAGGGCTGAAACCCTGTTTCCCAACCTCTAAAACTAATCAGGAGGAAAATCCGGCTCAGCCCTGTAGAAAAGGGAGCACCCACGTAAGACGACGCGACATTAGAGCCGCCAGGAGTTCTTGCCGTGGTAAGCGATTTATAGGAATCCCCATTTGTGGATAGTATCGGGGGGTAGAATTAAAGGGAAAAGATTAGGATCAAATTCGGGGGAAACGGCCTAAACAGACTTTTTTAACATTGAGGAATTAAAATTAGCTCCAGGACAAGCGCCAGGTTTTCTTTGTGCAATAGAGCCGTTGTCTATCAAGGGGCGAGTTTACCGAGGTCAGTAGGAATCCCAGCGAATTTAAATTTAGGGTGTTTCTTAAAGGTTTGCCACAGTGGTGAGGAAGCCTCGCTTTTAAAAGAGGAAGATTCGCTTAGATTTGGGGATGCTGCGCAGCGAGCTGGACCCATTGCATGAGTAATGCTAAATGTACCGAGAGGCGGGAAAAACCAAATGAAACATCAGTGTGCGGAAAAAATCCCATTAGTACTGCTCTTTCATAATTCCCGAAACCCCAGTGATGAAATTGCGGGGAGCAGAATTCCCCATTTGTCCAATTCATTTAGGTGTTTATCCCTGAAAAGAGAGAGGTACATTTCGTAACTCCCCCTTTCCTCGCCCCGGGGGCGCCCATTCCCCCAGCTTCCCGCGCGGCAAATTTCGGGGGGAAAAAAAAAGGTTTGGGATCGGTAAAGTTCGAAGGTTCCCCAAATTTAATGATAGATAAAGGGGGGAAGACCTCTTGTACGCTAAAAGTCAACGGGGTAAGGCATTTGTTCTAGACCTGGGTCAGGGGTAACTTGATGAAGCAAGAAGTAAAAAGCCAAATAAAATTTAACGGTTAGACCTTCGTCCGACTTTACGGGTGTTTCAGCCATCGTTTTTGCCGGTGAGCCCGAAGTTTGTCCTTTTTCCTGAGCGAGGAAGAAAAATGTAAAAGGGGGTAAACATCGTCTGGGGAAAAGTAAGTTTTCCGGGCGATATTTACTAGGTAAGGATTTTTTAAAAAGGGTTAAATTTCCGAAGGGATCTTTTCACCCCAAAAGAAGTACACTCGCTTAACGGGGTCCGGGGCCGAGACTATATGACACTGCATCCTTGAACATTAAAATTATTACACGAGCGTCGTAGCCTAAACCGGTTCAGTGTATTGAAGGTCCCCCGCCGGTTTTGTTAGAAACTCTAGTTTGCCCACCAGGATGGGAAGATTCGTCCCGGGGTTGTTTTTGAAAAAAAGAAAGGGATGGTGCTATAGTCAGGGAAAAACAGCCCAGGTTTTAATCCCTCGCACCCTTTTACACAGGTTTGGAAAAGGCCCCAGGATATTTGGGTCGTGAACGCCCGCAAATTCCCAGTTATTTCAACAAGGAGCGCATAAGCTTTCTAGAAAGTATAGCCCAAGTCTTGAGCCCACAAGGGGTGATTTTAGTTTTGGGGATTTGGAAAATGTTTTTAAAAAATGAGTGCAGTAGGGACTTCATTTTTCAGATCTTTTTACGGGTTTTTAAATCTTTTAAAAATTTGGGTTTTTAAATTTTTGGTGATGTTTTAATTTCAAATGTTTAGATTTAAGGTTTCGTGGTTCCAGATTTTTCCCGATTCTTTTGATGCCCAGCAGGGGAACCCGGCGATTTTGGTTATGATGCTGACGTTTTGACGTCTTTCTCCAGTGATACGGAGTCTGCCCATTTCAATCCTTCGGGGATCGGTATACGCGTTTTAAGCTTGATACCCTTGGTTGTTTAGAAGAGACATTTGATGGCATATTA
>NC_051413.1:33078236-33078496 GCF_015228065.2 Penaeus monodon
CGATCGGACGAATGTGATGGATGCTGGGGAAAGGGGGTTATTTCCCATCGACTTTCCCTTTTTATCATGTGGTGTTGGGTTTAAAAAAGAAAGATGGGGGATACGCTTTTGCGTCGGGTAAGGGAAATTAATCGCATTTAACAGCAGACGCGACCCCTGCCCAGGATCGACCAGATGATCGATGAACTACAGGGGCGCAAGGGTTTCGCACTTTATGCTAAGTCGGCTTAGGACAATAGAGGTGGAGCCCGGGGATGATA
>NC_051413.1:33078570-33080160 GCF_015228065.2 Penaeus monodon
CAAAAAACAAAATGCAGTTTTCCCCCAGTTCTGGGAAAACAGCTGTAGCAACTTAGATGATGTTGTCTCTATTCGAGATCTTTCGAGGAGCATCTGTCTATCCGATGAGGTCTTGGCCTCTTGGTCGAGCCGGATTCGGTTTTAATGTCGCAAAATCCCAACTAGCAGAAAATTTTTTTAAATTTTTGGGTTTTCCACCCCCGGGGAATCTCCCGACCCCCGAGAAAGGGGAAGCCATCCGAGGGTGAAACCCCCCGGGAGGTAAGGCAAGTCCCTAGTTTTGGGGGCCACGGTTTTCAGGAAGCAAGATAATTTTGGGTACGTTGGCGGCCCCACAATAGACTGTGGGGGAAAAAAAGAGAAATTCCTAGGGGGGAAGAGCAACGAAAGGGATTTTGACGACTTAAAACCCCGGTTGGTCACAGCACCGTTGCGCAAACCCCTCTTTTATAGGCCCTTTGAGGTTCACTCGGATGCTTAGGGGGAGCCATTGGGCCCGTCTAATGCAAGAGAGAGAAGGGTGCCCCCCGGGGTTGCATATTTTTCCCCCGGGAAATTTAGAGATTTGGAGCGCAATTTCCGGTAATAGATTTTGGCCCCTCGCCTGTAGTGGAATCGGTACGTCAACAATGCTACCTTATGGTCGGCCTTTTTCCTCTATACTGATATGACCTTGGTTTATGTATTTTAAAAACCAAAAGTCGTAAGGAGACTAGATGGACCATGAACTCTCCTCTTACAATATGACTAAAATAAAGCCCCGGGGTACATCACCTCCCCGAATTTTTGGGAGGAAGGTAATATTTAGTGCCCTGCTTTATCACAGCAGGTGGCCCCGGACAGCAGGGTGATCCCCTGTGGAAATGAAATAAAATATACCCGGGAAGAAAGGGCACCCAGGAGAAGGATTCCGCTCCCCCCTCCCCATGAATTCGAGTTTTGAGACGGGGCCCCTTGTATCACCATCGAGCTGCCCGGGAGGGTATCAACAACCCCACCTCGCCTTTAAGAGGTAAAGTCTGGAAATGTTCATAGTGTAGATCTGTGCTACCCCCGGATTTTAGAACTTTCTGAGGCTTAGGGGAAAGGTATTATTCCCGCAAAAGTTTTTTGGGTTTTCGGGGTTCGTGCAGTCATGGGCAGTGCCCGAGGAGAAGGGTCTGTTCCAGGCAAGCACCTTCCGCCTCTATCCCGAAGTAACTCGCCCTTTTAAAGAGTTCGGCTGATCTTGTAGAAAGGTGTCGCAGCCCCGGGCACAGGATGTTTGTCATTATAGACCATTTTTAAAACTTATTTGCAATTGGTGCATTTTTTAAAAAAAGAGGCTAGTTTGGTAGCGATGCTTTTAGATAATTTTTTTTGTTGTTGGGCCGCTCGAAAATTTTTTAACGACAAGGGAGGAATACAAACAATTTTTTAAACAATTTGTCCCAAAAATTTTGGGGGTAAAAAAAAATATGAAAACGGCTATCACCCGCAGGCAAATGGATGGCTGAAAAGGGGTGAAAAGGGTTCTGAAAGATTTTTTGGCCACATGGTAGGGGCGCATCCTCAGGATTGGGACGGAGTTCCTTATGTCCGCCCCGCATC
>NC_051413.1:33080299-33080992 GCF_015228065.2 Penaeus monodon
GCGCCGTCCCGGCGCGAGGAAGCAGAGGAAATGGGCTTGGACTATGACAAAAATAAGGACAGTTTCGTCCACAGGTGGGAGACCTCGTACGGTGAAAGGCCCCTTCCCCTCGCCCGCCTGAGCACCCTTGGGGCCGAGATGGGGTGGGTTTTTGGGGGGTCGAAGCAAATCGGACCCCTAAACAGTGCGAGAATCCTTTACCCCACACAGGAATTTTAAAGCCATATAACCAGGAGGAAGTACGGCCCGAGGAGACTCCCGCTTTGCCGAAAAGCCGCCGAGACCGAGGAGGGAAATGACGATCCCCGATCCCGGCCGATGAAGAGACTACCATTCGCTTTGAGACGAGGAGGAAAAATTGGAAAACCCGGGAATCCCGGGGCCGAGGAAAAAACGAGGGGCCCGCGAGGAGCAAGGGATTTCCCGGACAGGGGGGGAACAACAAAGTTCTATGGGGGCAGGGGGTCGGTTTTACCCTATGAACGTACTTTCCCCTAGAAATATTTGGGAAAAATTTTTTCACATAAAAACCCAAATTAACAATCTTCCCGGGGGTTTTAGTTGAAGCTGGAAAAAGCTTTGCCCCCCCCCTCCCCCCTTCCTTCCCCCTATTTTCCTCCCCAACCCCTTTCTTCCTCCCCTCCCCTTGCAGGGGGAGGATTTTCCCCGGAACGACTTGGGGCCATCTAAGCG
>NC_051413.1:33081373-33081458 GCF_015228065.2 Penaeus monodon
CAAGGGTATTTATATAGAGAATTTTATTTTTTCATTTTAAAGAAAAAAACCCTTTATTTAGGAATTTTTGTTTTAAACGCAGAAG
>NC_051413.1:33081534-33081915 GCF_015228065.2 Penaeus monodon
CGAAGTTTTTAAGCACCACTTTTCCCAAAGGTTTTTTTTTTTTTAAAATCAGATGAATTTTTTATTTTTTTAGTTAATGGATTTTAGATATTTTTATCATACAAAGGATTTTTTTTATTTTAGCTTAAAATTTTTAAAATTTTTTTTTACTGATAAAAAAAAACAAGAAAGAACCCGTGCCCCCGGTTTTCGCGCCGAAAAACAAAAGTGGGGAGCGGAAAGCGGCCAAAGGGGGGTTTGGGATGGTCGTGAGACGGTTAGAAGGTAGGGGTTCCGGAATGGGCCCCCTAAAAGACAGAAGTGGTTTTGGAGCTGATTTTTATATAGGTTGTGAGAGCAATTTGACGAATATTATTCGGAGAGTGACCACAGTGTTGGTGA
>NC_051413.1:33082447-33082616 GCF_015228065.2 Penaeus monodon
AGAAGAGGTGCGCTGCCGCCCCTTTCCGGGGAGGCTCCCCCCCGAGGCCGCCCCCCGCTGCCGGTGGTCCCCCGAACCCGAGTCGTCCCGCGTGCCGGTCCCGGGCTCCCGGAGCTGAATGATGTCGCCGCCGCCGTGTCGTGCTTGTGACTGCTCGCGGGATATCTTC
>NC_051413.1:33082645-33083088 GCF_015228065.2 Penaeus monodon
TTGCAGTTTCTCAGTAACAAATCTTATATAAATGGGAGGTGGGAAGTGATAAAGGAGGGGGGAGAGAAATGGAGGAAAAAGGGAGAAAAAGCGAGATGGGGGCAGAGGAGAAAGGTAGAGAATATCCAGATTCACGATGAATTTAAAAGAAAAAGAAGAAACTACTTTTTCCTCCCATTTCTCCACCTGAAACCCAACTACAAAAATATGGATTTCCAAAACACGTATTTTTTTCCTCTCAAGAGCCAAGCAAACGAGGCGCACACGCGGAGATTGAGCAGCAAGATCCGGCCAATCCTTTGAGCCGGCAAATGGGAAGGACTTAACTTGACACTCGAATCACCCCCCCCCCCACCCCCAATCTCTACCCCCCCGTTCGTATCCTCTTTGGAAGATAATTTGACCCCCTCACTCCCCCCTCCCTGCCCCCACAGCGTATCCTC
>NC_051413.1:33083109-33083175 GCF_015228065.2 Penaeus monodon
AAGGATAATTCGACCCTTTCCTCTCCCCCTTGCGTATCCTAATCATTTTTAACAGATTAACTAATT
>NC_051413.1:33083310-33083444 GCF_015228065.2 Penaeus monodon
GTTCTCTTTTCTACACCAGTGAGGCCCCCCCTCCCTTACTCTCCATCTTTCCTTCCCTTTCTCCTTTTGGCACTACTATCCCCTTTCCCTCCCCCTTCTTTTGACACCTACACTTCTACTTTCCCCCCCCCCCC
>NC_051413.1:33083466-33083847 GCF_015228065.2 Penaeus monodon
ACACCGACACCCCCCCCCCCCTTCTAAACACCCTGCCAATCTCAAAAACCCTTCGTGATTAGATTAGTTTAGCGTCCAATCTGTGTGTAAAAGGCTTTGTAAATTAGAAGAAACTATATTTCCATCTACATTTTGAAATTTGGGCGTGGGGGGGGGGGGCAGAATCCTTCGTGACCTTATACGAGGTCAAAGTAACCTCGCCACACCTTGTTTACTTAACCGAAAATTAACATCCAGAAGAGGAAAAAAAGGAAAAAAGGTAAAAAAAGCGGGGGGGTGGGGGGAAAGTAAAAATTGCAAAGAAAAATACGAGGCGAACCTCATGAGAATGGAAATATGCAAATGGAGCGAAAACCGTAATCTTCCCCCTTCCAGACCCTA
>NC_051413.1:33084006-33084182 GCF_015228065.2 Penaeus monodon
AACCGAGGGAAACTTCTTTTATCTGTCAAGGATGCTTACTCAAACTATGGAAATATACAATAACGAGGATACCAAGATCAAATATTAAGCAAAAGTAAAAAATGCCAGAATTTTAGTGCATTAGACAATTATCCGATTAAAAAAAACTAGGCAATGCACACGGTTGTCATGGAGAT
>NC_051413.1:33084510-33084650 GCF_015228065.2 Penaeus monodon
AGACAAGCCGGAGCCGCGGGGCAGGCGGCGGCCGCGGCAACAGAAGAGGTGTCGCCAGGTAGCCCGTCAACGCGTCCCATTCCGCACGAACATTGACACCGCCGCGAACGCAGATGCTGGGCGCCGGACAATTGAGCTTT
>NC_051413.1:33084725-33084882 GCF_015228065.2 Penaeus monodon
TTAAGGCCATGACTTTGAGACAAGGACAAGGACACAATGGCAAGGTTATATTTCATATTAAAAGGGGAAAGGACAGTCGACTGAAAACAAAATGCCAAACTTTACGATGCAGCGATGTAAGTGACCATACATTATAATCTATTATACGTGCATGTAT
>NC_051413.1:33085001-33085521 GCF_015228065.2 Penaeus monodon
CATTCTATACATGTACTACATGCGAGAACGTAAGGAATTTAAGGTTTCCATCGCAAGTATAAAGTCGAAAATGGCGAAACAATGCGGAGGATCGTTACTGCGAGAGCTAAAGGGTGGTTATCGTACATCGTCCATCCCGTCCTGGAAGGGGGAGGGGCGAGGAGAGGAGGAGGGGCGAGAGGGGAGAGGGGGCAGGGGCAGGGGAAAGGAGAGGGAAGGGAGGTGAGCAGGAGAGAGGGGAAGGGAGGTGAGCAGGAGAGAGGGGGAAGGGGAGGTGAGCAGGAGAGAGGGGAAGGGAGGTGAGCAGGAGAGAGGGGAAGGGAGGTGAGCAGGAGAGAGGGGAAGGGAGGTGAGCAGGAGAGAGGGAAGGGAGGTGAGCAGGAGAGAGGGGAAGGGAGGTGAGCAGGAGAGGGGGGAAGGGAGGTGAGTAGGAGAGGGGAAAGGAGGGGAAGAGTGGGGGAGTAAGGAGATGGGGAGGCTAGTGGTGACTCATGGGCGACCCCCGCACTAGGTTGCTACA
>NC_051413.1:33085602-33085786 GCF_015228065.2 Penaeus monodon
ACTACCAAACACGAGAGCAACAAGAAACAAGCAATCAAACACATCACAGCAAAATAAGCAAAACAAGCAAGAAGGAATAGGTCTACATGATCTCAACACCGGGCCGTGTTCGACTGGGCTCCTGCCACTGTTATCACCCGAGGTCAGATTTAACAGGTGTTCAGAGTTAACTGGTAGTATGTAC
>NC_051413.1:33086018-33086236 GCF_015228065.2 Penaeus monodon
TATACAATTCTACAGGCAAGGATAACAACAGTTTCAGATTAAGAAAATAAAAATGGGAAAAGAGAAACCTAGCAGAAGAGTTTTACCAGAAAAAAACACGGGAGAAAAAAAACACTATTACTGCCTCACATTAATAAAAGTGGCGTGAAACAAGAAACAAACAAAAAAGGAAAAAAGATAATGATACGATAATATCATAAGAAACCAAAAATCCTAAA
>NC_051413.1:33086595-33086693 GCF_015228065.2 Penaeus monodon
GCAAAACACCGAAAAAAGATAATCCCCTAGCAACAAAAAGCTTTATTTTTTTCGATAATTAAGATAAACATTCAGGTGATATAAAGGCGATTCCTCAC
>NC_051413.1:33086944-33087493 GCF_015228065.2 Penaeus monodon
TGCCAGTTTCTTACAGAAAACAGGAAGAGACATCGATTCAAGTGGGGCAAACTCTCACCGTAGACTTGTGGACGCCGTCGCTACCCCCTCCGTCCCCCTTCGTCTTACTGTCCCCCCCCCCCTCAATCAGTCTACTGTCCCACTCCAAGCGCACGAACACACTTGTGATTCCGCCTATTTATACATTCTAAATCATCTAGTCGCCACGTTTTTCTTTTCTTTTTAAATTTATACCGATCCATTATTATATTGACCAAGAATTAATAGAAAAAAAAAATCTCTAGGGAAATTCCTCTAAATCAACACAATTATACGAAAAAAACATCTTCAAGACGACGCCAAACGATGACGTCACAACGAACGAAAGGCCAACAACGACAACCGAAAGAGGAGGTTTGAGTCAGCGGTTCGTGGAAAGTAAGGAAATCTACGGTTCTTCCTCTCCCCCTTTCCCCACTCTCGCTCAAGTACCTTTGGGGAAATCCCGCTTAGAAGGGAGACCTTTCTGGCCTAAACGTGGGCGTACTCATAGGCTGGAAGTGCTGGTAC
>NC_051413.1:33087607-33087676 GCF_015228065.2 Penaeus monodon
GTGAGGAATTATGACCAAAAGTAAACGGATAAAATCATCATACTACATTTCTTTAATCTAAAAAAAAAA
>NC_051413.1:33087698-33087806 GCF_015228065.2 Penaeus monodon
TTTTTTTTTATGACAAAAAAAAAATCAAACTCGACACGAAAAAAATAAAATCCCACAACACAGACTAAAAAAAAATAAAAAAATGAATAATCATAAAAAAAAAAAAAA
>NC_051413.1:33087913-33088205 GCF_015228065.2 Penaeus monodon
TTCGGAAGCGAAGCAGTGGGTCAAAGGCCCCGGCGCGGATCGAAGCGGCCCCGACCAGACCCAAGGCGAGCAGCGGAGACCGAGAAATGGGTCTGGGTGACGCTCGGCCGCGGGAGACCGGCCGGACCAGCGGGACCAAGCCGGTTGCATATATAGTTTGTTTCCTATTTTTTTTAAGGGGGAGGGGGGGGCGGGTTTTTTTTCTTTTGATGGATAGAAAAAATGATCAAGATATGAATAAGAAGAATTGACGAGGGCAAGAGAGTGGGGAGAAAAAAATAAATAAAATATG
>NC_051413.1:33088294-33088547 GCF_015228065.2 Penaeus monodon
GGATAATTTTTAACCCCCCTCCCCCCCTTACCTCCTCCCTCTCTCCCTTCGGCCTACCGCTGGCCGCCTCATCTCTCACCTCTAATCAATGAGGCTAGACATCCGTGCGTCTCATCACCGTTTTATCCTTCCGTGTACGAGGATTATATAGGATTTAGGCCAATCTGCTCCGCATGCAAGGGTTTTAATTACAAATTCATTTAATCGTTATATGTGAATAAATTAACGTAAGAGAACGAGACAATAAAGGGTA
>NC_051413.1:33088571-33088636 GCF_015228065.2 Penaeus monodon
TCTAAGCAATGCATCAAATCTGCAATTAACATCAGAACGCCACCCCCCCCAAAAAAAAAAATAAT
>NC_051413.1:33088714-33089162 GCF_015228065.2 Penaeus monodon
GCAAAAACCACAATAAAGATCAAGACAACACACACACAAATAGGCTGGCACGCCCGCCGCCCTCGTGCCTGACGAAAAGTAGTACAAGCGAAGGGTGGAGGACGCCCGACATGCTCCGTCCTTTCGCCTTTTTGCCGCCCGCCGCCCATACATCAGCGCCCACCTGTTGGCCTCGGGAAGAGAGGTACCCCGCCGCCGTACTTATACCTTTCAGAGTCCCGTAATTCAATCTTTAAATCCAACTGAAAGCGCCACATTTAGCAAGATCATTGGGGCTGTTTAATAAACTGGTCAAGGATGTAGGTGTATGTATACGTTCATACTTGTATACGTTCATGTTTATATACATACGCACACTTTCCAAAGCCCTTTCCATCACAACTAAAATAGGGGATGGTGGGCGGCCCCCTTTTCCTTTCACTTACGGGCGTGGGGCGTCTATTCGGTC
>NC_051413.1:33089437-33089609 GCF_015228065.2 Penaeus monodon
GATAGGGCAGCATCGCTATGAACCAGCTTACGTTCGGGCAATCGCAAGGGGGGAGGGGGGATGCAATTACCGGCCGGAAAATAGCTCGCAACACAGGTGGTTCTCGCAGGTGCGCCGAGTCCGATCGCCGATGGACTATTAGCACACGAGCATCGAAGCCACGCCGGTTACA
>NC_051413.1:33089641-33089748 GCF_015228065.2 Penaeus monodon
CGATTACTACCCTATTATTACTCAACTATTACCCCGTTTCCCCTTTCCTCCCGTATCCCCCCATCCTTCCTTCTTCCCCTCTCATGTTCCACCGTTAAAACGTAAGG
>NC_051413.1:33089779-33090122 GCF_015228065.2 Penaeus monodon
CGGTGACAACCGTACGAAATTTTTAAAAAGCGTTTTATATGCACCTGCTGGAAGCGTCCATTTCAGCGCACACCATTTCCACGTACCGACAGTTACAAGGTATATACCATCCTTGCACAACACACGCTGGACATTTGGGACAGCAAAAAGGCAAAATGAATGAATAAATAAACACACATGAATGAAAATAAAACTACATACAGTGGAAGAGGACTATCGCAAAATAGTATGGACAAGGTTAAACTAGTAGCGTTACAAAATATCTGTGCGAAGCCTTAGTAATAAAACCGTTAGAGGCGACATGACTGCGATTTGAAATGGTCCATAACTAGGTAACATGGGG
>NC_051413.1:33090387-33091352 GCF_015228065.2 Penaeus monodon
AAAATCAGCCGAGGCCATGCCGGCTGGGAGTTAGTGCCAGTACTTCCATCGTAAAACACACACACTCGCCTCTACGACCGGTTTAATACAGCCAAACTACGGAAGAGCTGCGTGGTCCGGACCCGCGCGCTGTAGCCACGGAAACAGGCGCTGCAATTATCAGTCAACTTGTTCACTGTCCAGGTATTGTTGTATGATTGCAAGGCTGGAAAGTTCAATCTGTTCTTTTTCGTTTTATCCTCACCTTAGCCGAAATTAAATTTAAAGGGTAAAATATGACCGTCTGCCTTAAACAATGGAAAAAACACCAAGACGAAAAAGAAAATAATAAACCGAAAAAAAGGGAATCATAAAGAAACCGGAAAAAACGAAAAACACTAGATCTCGCCTTTCTCATCTTCACTTTTCCGTCGTATTTTCTCTCGCCCATTATGGGTCACGAGGAGCAACAAAGGACGCCCAAAGAAGGCAAGCGACACCGTTGCTCGTGGCGGGTACTCAGGGCAACATAACCCCCTCCCCCTCCCCCCCCTTTACCCACCATGGCCCCCCCCCGTCTACCTCATAACCTCCACCTCCCTCCTTTACCCTTACCCAAGATACCCCTACCCTACCACCTGTCCTCCCTGTCCCACCTCCCTTCCGCCACCTGCCCTGCCCCCTCCCCCATCTGCCCATCTTTTCCCTCCCTATCCCCCCCCCCTCCATTACCCCCATCTGACCCCCACCCCCCGTCTTTCCCTGCATGGTGCTCATCAAAAGGCGTTACATGCAACAAAGCCTTCTGTTAAGAGGTTAGGTAATACTGAGCTACATAAACCCTTTTTAATTTGTTTTGACTTTTTTTTCTTCTCTGAATAAAAATGGGAGAGATGAGTCATCCTGTAGGACTGAAGAGGATCCTTGATTTATCCCAATATCCCTTAAGTTATGAATTAAATGATACATCTTGAACCTTTACTACC
>NC_051413.1:33091478-33091986 GCF_015228065.2 Penaeus monodon
GAAGTCGACCTCTTGACCTCGTCTCCCCCGAGTAACGTTACTTCCTCGTCGCCGGCAATGTGTGTATATCTTAAGAGCTCTTTTGTCGTCTCCTCAGCACGGTAATGTGACCCTTAAGGACATGGGCAGGTGAGGTTGTGGGACATCAGAGGGGGGGGGATAGGTTAGGATGATGGAGCTAAGTTGTGACAAGGGGAGGTGGAGAGGGGGTTAGGGAATGGTGAAGGTGGAGAATTCGATGGAGCACAATTGGTATAACGAGGCTAGAACGTCGTATACTTCACAGCAAGAAATTCAAGATTCAGATAACTATGGGTAGAGACTCATATCCTACCTGAACGAGGGAGTACACACATCAAAGCCTTTGGTCGTAAAACTTCACGCAGCGCAAAGAGCAAGCACGAGACGTCAGAGGAAGAGGACGACACCCGAAGCCAAGCTCGAGAAATCCTAAGGAGATTGTGGCGAACACGTGCCGACAATGGGCCTCGGCCTCTTGTGCGAGGAC
>NC_051413.1:33092214-33092982 GCF_015228065.2 Penaeus monodon
CATTCAGAAGCTGCATCTACAGACTCACTCCCTGTGCTCTGCACGTCCGCATTGTCCACATAACGTCAGTCACTGCACATACATTCCACCAAAAAGTATATTTGTGTGTGTTTGCGCTCCATTGCAGGGGACTGGACGGAGCAGTCGTTGAGTTGATCTCTGCCTTGGCTTCCCACAAATAATCTGGAACGTAGTCTGCCAACGTCCTAGCCTGACGACACACTGCTAAACAACTACCATCAGGACAATAAGCGCTCGAACCAAAATCATACATACCGTCGCTCGCAAAATAAAAATCCTTCCTCTGAAACTGCCTTTCGGCTCTCACTGACCCGAAATCCAAGTGGATAACCTTCCTGACCTCACACCGCAGCAGGTCACGAACCCGCCTCGCCTGGAAACAACACAGGTCCAGCAGCCTGACGCGTTGCCACTGTACCACCGTGGCATCACGGACCGGACTAAATATACATAAACATAAAAGCATATATAATGTACTTACACTTGTTGTCGGCGGCTGCGTTGGGGGAAGACATCTTGAGTCGCGGTTTGTCTGGAAGGACACAAAAACAATCATTAGACACCTGTCAAGCGCGCGCTGGAGTTCACCTTCCGACATTCTTGGCACGGGAGGAGGGCAGGAATTCAAGAGAACGAAGGGAAATGACAAAGGACAGAAGCAGAGGGACATGAAGTTGAAGAAAGAACAAAGCACAGAGAAATAATATGAGGGAGAGGGAGTGAGGGCGGGAGGATTTTTTTGTGTGT
>NC_051413.1:33093033-33093650 GCF_015228065.2 Penaeus monodon
AAAATGACACGAGTACCTCCCGTAGCTCAACCCTTGCCCGCCCCCTTTTTATGCAGCCCCCCCCCCCGATATCTCGATATTCACAATATCCTGAAAGGAAGTCCGTTGTCTGTCCACCTTTTCCTTTTTAAAAAAGTACCACATGAATACAACGTAAAACCATCAAAATATCGATAAATTGACAAATGTACATATCCCCCCCACCCTCAATGTTCAAAAGTGAGAAAGGGAATATATCATTAGTGACAAGCACGTCTTGGAACGAACGGGGAAAAACACGAGAAGAAATATTGAGAAAAAAAAACAGGACAGAGGCTGCAATAACGAGATGCACACATTGCACTCCACGTCTATCATTTCGCCACAATTAAACACTCCCGTTTTCGTTACAGCCCGACAATTCCGCAGGGCAAACTGAACTATTCAAACACGATCTCTCGCGCCGCCCCCTCCTCATTCAGACCAGAAAGCAGCCCCGGCAATATACATACGCCGACATGGCAAATTTAATCCACTCCCGTCTCCTGCAGAGCCCCGACGCCACGCTTAATAAAGCAACGAGGTTTCCATTCTAAGACAAAACGCCATCAATTAGGGATGTCTCAGAGCCGCCGCTC
>NC_051413.1:33093697-33094172 GCF_015228065.2 Penaeus monodon
GCTTCCACGCACGCACACGAGAGAGAGAATTCACGCGGGAGGAACAGGGTGAAGAGGACCTTCCTGCCGGAGAGCCTTCTACCTGCCCCGCAGAGGACGTCCACGCGGAGAGACCTGGTGAATTGGACCACCTGCACCACACGGTCACTGTTCATGACTGTCCGCTTTATCGAGGGCCACCCCACGTGGTCTAGGCCGACTGCTAATATGGCGGCGAGGCTCAACACCGCTTACTTGGACCGCCACGGTGGAAACGTGGAAATTTCTATAAGGCCATTTAGTAAATTAATTTGAAAGCAGAGATATGAAGGCGAGAAAGGAGGAAAGCAAAATAAATAAATTCAAGAAAAAAACAGTGCTGGTTGATCCACGTCCCACTTAACCGGAGCAGACTATACCTGGCGATGCGGCGAAGGGGAAAGAGAGGGAGGGGAAAGGTGGGGAAAGGAGGGGAGGGGGGAGGGGGGAGGGGGGA
>NC_051413.1:33094240-33094310 GCF_015228065.2 Penaeus monodon
GAGTCCTTCAGGCGAAAGGGACGAGGGGAAGGGAGGGGTTCGCAGACGTTAAGGAGCTCCACGACCCATG
>NC_051413.1:33094348-33095617 GCF_015228065.2 Penaeus monodon
TATTAGTGAAAGTGAAATAGATGAATAGACCCACTTCTACAGAAAGGGGCGGGACCTTTGCTGGTCCTCATGGGGAGTCCGGGGTGATAGGGGAGGAAGACGATAAGGGGGGGGGGGCTGACGGAGATGGGGGGGAGGGGCACTGCGGCAGGAGAACCGGCACATGAAGAGCAGCACACAAGACACACACACTTGCTTGCGTGCCTCTGTCTGTCCGTCTGTCTCCACCCATCAATTCTACCATTCCTCTTTCCGGTCATTATCTCCTCCCAATTTCCCCCATCTCACCCCCCACTGGCTACTCCTCACCCCCCCCCACACACACAATCACAACTCATCCCCCCCCATTAATTCAAAATGGACTGCCCATCTCCCTCACCAATTACAATACATTCGCCTTATTATCGCTCTCGTTTGCAACCCGGAATTTCAAAAGCACACGCGTCTCTTAAATCAGGGTTGCAAAGACGAGAGACGGGAGGAGATCGAGCAATAACACCGCCCTTGCAATTGCAATGTTCCCACAAGGAAGAAAGGCGAGTGCACGTTTTATGCGCTTAGAAATTCACGGCGAATGAATAGCAAACATAAAAGGAGCGTTCCAAGCCTTAAAAAAAAAATCGTCATAAATATTCTTGACGAAGGCCGAGGTTAATAGATAAAAAATAAATGATAAACAAAAATAATGGTTTCCCCCATTTATCTATCACATTATCAACTCCCGTCCTTAGCAACTGCCTTACTTTTGCACGTTTTCAATAAAATGCGAAATCCATTTCTGTAGACTGGATGAAACATTAAAAGCCACGAACTTCAACCATATTTCGAATTAGTTTTCCCGATTGCGGAAAAAAAAATCGATTTCATTTAAATTTAATACACTGCCTATTAAAAAGACGACTAATTTTGAAATAATGAGAAATCTATATCATTGATAATGAAAAAAAAAGCCTGGATGTATGTTCAGAAGGTAAGGAAGAAATTAAAAGAAAAAAAGTCAAGTCAGGCAGACACAGCCCAAAAATCCCCTCCCCCCCACCCCTACCCAGCCCCCCAGGTCAGGTCGTCTGGCTGTCTCGGTCCATCAGCGTCTTTACCTGCGCCCGTGAGCCCTCATTATGATCAATAGCAGGGAGAAATGCAGCGCCCTTCCTTCCTTCTTCTCCTTCTCTCACTCCCCCACCTGCCGCTGTGCACTCTGCTTTGCACTCGCCTGCCCACTCTTCTGCTCTCGCCTGAATTCCATCTGCACATTCATGGCTTTGGTGT
>NC_051413.1:33095657-33095783 GCF_015228065.2 Penaeus monodon
TCGTTGCATTTCTGATCCTCCCCTCCACCTTTATTCGGTTTCCTTCCTTCCCTTTTCTCTCTTGCCTCATTGCACTCGTGCTTGCCTTATCTCCTCTATTCAAATTTGCATTTGGGTTCATCCTTT
>NC_051413.1:33095908-33096785 GCF_015228065.2 Penaeus monodon
GTTTCACCTTCAATGTTCCACCATCACCTCTTTTCTTTCTCTTCTCTTCCCCTTCCCTCCTCTCCCTCATGCACACCCCGCCTACCACACAAGGCACTTGGCATAATACACCGAACTCTGTCATTACCGCCTCTTAATGGCTATCGCAAACTTGCAAGCTCCTTAATGCATTAATTACGTTACAACTTGCACTTCCCTCCTGCAGCGTGGGCGGAAGGAGATATACAGGGAGAGGGGAAGAGGGAAAGGAGAAAGGCTGGGGGAAGGGGGAGAGGGGAGGGAGAAATACTGGGGGAAGGGGGAGAGGGGAGGGAGAAATACTGGGGGAAGAGGAGGAATAGCAGGCTGAGGAGGGAGAAATACAGGTAGACTGGGGAGGGAAGAAGGAAGAGAAGATGAAATGAGGTTATAGGAGAGGAAAAGAATGATGGAAGATACGAGTAAGAAGAGAAAAGAGACGACAAGAAATAAAAGGAGTGAGATAAAGTGAAAGACTAAGTGGGATAGAGGAAAAGGGAAAGTAGAACAGAAAAAAGGAAAATATAAAGGCAGTCAAAATACAGGACGTGTTGAGATTTTAACAATTCCCCTCCTATCCCAGTAAATACTACACAGCCTGGAAAACGACAGAAATAAATGAAAGATCTCAAATTAATATAGGAGAGAACATCGTCCCCATACGGTTTCTGCCGCAGCACCCATCCCTCATAAATCATGCATGTCCACAACATGTGCCTCACCAAGCACGTACTCTGCAGCATCAATGCAACCGGGCCATCTACGTCTTTCCATGGTAAACTCACACCATCAGGCAGACTGACGGAGGAATAGGGGAGAATGGAGAAGGAACGAAAGTATAAAAAGCAAGTAGGGAAAG
>NC_051413.1:33096838-33097009 GCF_015228065.2 Penaeus monodon
GACGACACCCACTCCTTTCCGGAAATATGTCCCGAGGCCATGGATGTGCATGGGGTGGGGATAGAGAAGGGGAGAGAGGAAGGGGATCGGAGGGGGAAGGGTGGAGGTAGTGAAGGGGAGGGAGGAAGGGGGGATCGAGGTGAGGGGAAGGGGGTGAGCGATTGTCGCATG
>NC_051413.1:33097031-33097899 GCF_015228065.2 Penaeus monodon
TGCCATCTAGGACACCAACCAGCTGTGCACATGCCTTCTGCTTGACTTTGAACTTGCTCAAGGTCAGTGTATACAAAAATAGCAAACGGAGGAGAGATGCGAGGGGAGTTATGAAACAAGATGCTGCAAAAAGAGAAATAGAAGAAAAACCTAAGTGTACGTAAAACGCAACTAGTGGGACAATATATTCTTTATATCTCATATACAGAAATCTTTCGATACGTGGTAACACCCTCCATCACTTACGACCGTAAAAAAAAAAAAGAAACAAGCCATAAAACCCCAGCAACAAGAATTAAAACCTAAAACCCAATTTATAAAAAAAAAAAATAAATAAATAAACAAAAAAGCCCCATTAGCCATACCAATGTCACGCAGAAGGTTCTTTAAAGCAAGCTACTTTACGGCGACTCTCCCAACTCCTATTTGTGGAGGACGCGTCGTCATGGCAACCACCACCAAAAGGTCAGTGCACCGATGATCTAGAGGGAAAGTGTCGGTTCGAGCTTCATTGTGAGAGAAGTCGAGGGGGAAATATTGCAAGAAGGGAGACCAATATGCTTAGTAATAAACGATAATAAGGATAAATAGTAATAACAGAATGAGTGTTTGATAAATGAAAGGATGACCATACAGTAGATGGAGGAAAGAAGTACACGCAGTTAATGAAAGGCTTATAATATCAGACAAAAAAATCAGACAAGAAATATATTGTAAATAAAAGGTTTATATGAACGTAGGGGATAGTTATTGGCATGAATGACCCTTTTTTCTTGTCCTATACCAATGCGGGTTAGAAATCTCAGCGAACCGATACTCAAATAAGAGAAAAAACTTACAAGACTTCACATCACTCTAACCCATCCTG
>NC_051413.1:33097961-33098262 GCF_015228065.2 Penaeus monodon
ACGCTGAAACATTTTCCAGAAAAAAATGCAAAACAACGTTCGCGATTCACGACCCGGCGGCACCCAGCGAGCCAAATTAAGAGCGCCCTAATATTCAATAACTATCGCTGCCGAATGGCCGCCCTCCGTAAAGCCTTCGCGCGGGAGACGGAGGGCCTATAACGTATGACGGAGGCCCTATAACGTATCCCGGGCGGCCGAGGCAAACTTTTGCGCTTAATGCCCAATACATAAGGGCAAATATACCAACCTGGCGGACAGTGATTGGCGGAGCTTTTGGCGAGATCACAAAGTCTTGTTT
>NC_051413.1:33098359-33098728 GCF_015228065.2 Penaeus monodon
AAAGGAAAAGAGGAGGAAAGGAAAAGAGGAGGAAAGGAAGATGGGGAGGAAGAAATAGATGAAGGTAGGAAGAAAAAGATGAAAGTAGGAAGAAGAGAACCAAGGAGAAAAACAAAGGTATGTAAAGGACGAAATGAGCAGAAAAAAAATATTAAAAGCTAAGAACCCTTTTAAATATGTTGCTGAACGCGTGGCGGCACTTAAAACTTCGGCCTTGCGGTTCCGGAAGTCCTAAACCAGAGATTAAATATGGAAAAAGAAGCACACGAAGACGAAGGGAAAATGATTCTCCTCCACTCCCTCTTCTTTCTTTCTTTCTTTCTCCTCCTCTTCGAAATTATCAAAAACCTACATAAAAAAGGCCTGATG
>NC_051413.1:33099354-33099491 GCF_015228065.2 Penaeus monodon
CCATATTCGTCTTCGCCCTTATTACCGCGCCTGAAGCCTCGAGGACCTTTTCATCTATCACATACCGGCGCTTCCCCTCCCCACCCTCCTTCGTCGCTACCCCATCCACCGTGCCTTCCTCGACGCCTTCCACGTGT
>NC_051413.1:33099518-33099790 GCF_015228065.2 Penaeus monodon
AGGGAATCGATGCCACGGGTACGAGTTAGTCGAGATCTTCTGCTATGACCTAGTTCAGCGTGGGATTCGGAGCATAACGAAACATCAAGGTATATACAAGTACTTGTACAGACCTTGCGTAACATCAGCTAGGAGTGGTGTGATGGGGTGTATGGAGTTGTGATGGTCTAGCTGGTTTGAGTACAAACGTATATTTGATAGCAGTGGTGTTTTGTTAAGTTTGAAGCATACCGTGCGCTGGAACTTGATGGTTGAGACGTTTTTATTAGGAC
>NC_051413.1:33099864-33100359 GCF_015228065.2 Penaeus monodon
AGAAAAACACGTGCGTATTTATAAGTCGATCCCCACCCCCCCCCCCAAAAAAAAAAAAAAAAGACATTAGCTCGTGCTTCCTCCTTGATGCGGCTGACGGATATCCTCATGCTGAGCGTCCGAGAGCCATCGAATTCCGAAGCTACGCGAGTAAACCCTCTCTCGAGCCCTTAACAAGCAGAGAGAAAATCATCCGAAATCTATAAATTCCGGGGGACTCCTTCCAATCTGGAATGGGAATAAGCCTGACCCAGTGTCGACGAGCCGCTCGCGAGCCAGCTGGGATCAATGACAACTTTCTCTCGTGACAAGTGACATGGACAGGGTTGATTCTGCGGTTGCATGTACGTCTCGGGGTCGTGCTGTTGCCATGACCTGCCGTCCATTCATGAAGGAGAAACTGGTGTAGAAATCCCCCCCTCCACACACACACATTCTCACAAGAACCCATCATAGTCATGTGTTAACCTAATATATTTTAAAACATTCCATCTT
>NC_051413.1:33100544-33101873 GCF_015228065.2 Penaeus monodon
ATACCTAACCATAACAGACAGATGCCGCAAGCCCGAAGCCTCCCGTGCCTACGTCAACGCCCCCCACCCCCTTCCCTTCGGACAAGAGCAACACTCCTGGAGGCGAGACGCGGGTCCAGACGACCGCCGGGGAAAGAGCTTTAAGACGCTGAGGCCGTTCACCTCAGTCCTCTCCTTCACCCCCCCCCCCACCATTCACCCCCTTCCCTCTGGACCGCACTACTTCCCTCCAGCTCATTCCCCCTCTCCCCTTCCTGGTGGGTTCCACATCTGGTGCGTCTCTTCTCGCCACCTTTACCTTATCTCTGCTCTCCCTCTCTTCTCTCCTTAGCAATAATATCAATATCCTCTCCACTAACCCCCACCTCCCACCAACTAGCTACCCTCCCCCCCTATCTCCATACCTTACCATCATATATTGCAATTGATGGTATTACCTTTATCCTTCTCGCCTGCATCATTGAATCCCTCTTCCTCTTCCTATTGTAGTTTCCTTTGTCTAAGTTCTTCCTTTTTGCTATTTCCTTGTTTAGCCATTCTTTAACAGACTACCTCTTTAACCCCCTTTCATGTCCTTATTCTCACCTTCAACTGCTACTTTTTTTAACCATTTCCCAACGAGTTACACTTAACACCCACCAATACCCTCATCCCTCCACCCTCCCATTCCGCACCTAAGAAGAGCTAGCGCACGTGTTCAGTCCTTCAAGATCTCTACTTCATCACTGAAGTGGCAAATCGCGTTTTCTGAATGATCTGGTTATAAAAAAAGACCGAAAAGATGATCTCTGCCTTCCCGATTTGCATTGATAAGATTTTTGAAATGACATTTCTAATCTATTCGACTCAAGTGTACAAAAGATGAGGAGATGGCAGAGTCATTAAACCGTTTTTTTTTTATTATTCTTTACGACATAAATAATATACACGTTGGATTCTTCCCCACCGCCGTCATTTCACAAATGGGCCAAGACAACCACATCCCAAACATAAACAAAAACCCTGGTCGTGGCGTGGACCACCTGTCATCCTCCCAAATACAAACGACTACACTCTCACTCCCTTGAAATTACGTAAACAAAATCACAAAAAAAAATCAAAACGAAAAACAACCAGTGTCTACAAACCGGTAGGCCTACATGTTCTAACACGCGCGGTGGGCCTACACACACGCGAAGGTCGACGGCGGAAAACTGCCCTTGGAGCCACGCGTTCGATCTTCACCGCAGCTTTCCCTCTGCGACCTATCTAAGACCAGGAACTCTTGAACGAGGACCATTAAAGATCGGTGGTGTTGTACAAAGGAAATTCTCACTCACTCAACTCTTG
>NC_051413.1:33101966-33103204 GCF_015228065.2 Penaeus monodon
TTTACTTGTATAACACTGAAGGGAAAATCAATGTATAGAAAAAACTACTATCGTCAGGTTTTTTATCAGCCTGTACTATCAATGTCACCTTTCTTGCATCACGCAACCAATGGTTTACAACACGATCGCTTGTCCGATATATTTTAATGGTGCCCTTCCTGCTACCCCTCGCCATTAATACTAAAGTGATTATCTTTAATAGACAAAAAAATATTACGGCTATCATTAACTACAAAATTATCATGGTTATATCTCTCACAGCTGCTCTCAACGTCTAACCTGCACCTCTGGGAGTGACATGCAACCAGGAAGTTCTGGCATCAAAGGGAGAGGAGAGAGGGGGAAGATGGGTGAGGAAGGAAGGAAAGAGAAGAAAGAGAGGGGAAGGTAGGGGAAGCAGAGTAGAATGGCGAAGGGAGGATGGAAGAGGTAAAGGAGGAAAAAAATAAAAGGAGAGATACTGGAGGAACGGGCAAAGGTAGGGGCAGAAGTGAAGAGGGAAGAGAAAATAGGCAGGAGACAGGAAACGAAGGGGAGGGGAGGGAGGGAGAGAAGGGGGTAAGGCAACCTTTGATAACGCAGTTTCTCTTCTCCCCCCCCCCCCCTAAGGAAGGACTTCGGTGTCTGGCACGCCTTTGACCAAAGAAGGGGGAGTGGGGGGGGGGGTGCGGAAAGAAATGATGTTGGAGTAGAGATCTTAATAGCAGAGTTTCCCCTTGGCGACAGAGAGGAAAATCAGTAGAAAGTTCTTTGCAATCTAGTTTCTGTTCATAACGGCGAGGGAATTCGTCGTTTTTTTGATCTTATGAAGTATGAAAAACAAACTTATAGCTTTAATTCCTCACTAATCTCTTCTCTCTATATCTTGTTTTTTTGTTGTTGCAGCGAAAACTGCAAACCTTAAAACTAGTTCTTTCTGAATCCACATATCCCGAGGTTTATCCACCGTGCATATTTGAATTTGACAGTTACCCGACTCGAAAGACTTGCAGTTTAGATATTATATACGTAATGACGGAATGCGTCACCCTTACGCGAATATGGGCCTTCTCTGATACTAAAACTCATGCAAGATAAATTTTACGTACATCTAAAAATATAAAAGGATACTACGGCAACTGAGGATGAATAGAAGCGGATATCTATACTGGTCTTCTTGCCGATTACAGCACTATTACGAAACGCTCTTTTAAATTCAAATTTGCAGTTGAGATAGAATAAGAGGGTGTGGAGGAAGG
>NC_051413.1:33103329-33105266 GCF_015228065.2 Penaeus monodon
TTGATGACAGGAGACTTTCTTTGTTTACATCATACAAAAGCCACGTGAATATTAACACCGCAAAACAAGCTGACACGTTCACCCACTCCCATTAAACCACCTAATATATCTTCCTGAAACAACCAAATCCCACAACTTCTACAACTACAACACGAGAAAAGAGAGAAAAAAACATTATTACAACATCCTCAACTAACACCTGGCAATCTCTCCTCAGTTGCCAGTTGCAAATAACGGTGAGCGAGCGGGGGACTTGTGGCAGGAAAGGCGGCGGGGTTTCCTCAGGGTTTGTGTTTTGTTCCCTCTTT
Organism: Penaeus monodon; assembly: GCF_015228065.2. Classification (NCBI taxonomy): domain Eukaryota; kingdom Metazoa; phylum Arthropoda; class Malacostraca; order Decapoda; family Penaeidae; genus Penaeus; species Penaeus monodon. Next base: position 33,103,638 of record NC_051413.1, read on the forward strand.
ATTACCGTCTTGCACCTCTTATTCTATCGTCTTCGTTCTTTATAGGACGTCCTAGTGTGGCGTCTTATTTTTTTTTTTTTATATATAAAGATCTCTGGTTCGTTTATTGCGAGTTGTTTTTGGTGAATTCCTCTTGTAACTGACTTTTGTAGCGTTCTTACCTGGGCACCGCGCTTATTTTTTTACCTATTCAAAATGCTTAAATCTAACGTTTCCTTCTTGCAAAATTCTCTCGCTCTTGAAATTCTAGTTATAATTAGCTCCCCCAAATTACTTTATTATCCTCAATGACTGAAAATTCAACCAAGTGCGACTGTATATTATCGTAACAATTTAATGACGTTTACTACCAATTTCACGGATTTGATAGCACGTGTCTGTCACTTCGCTGAATAAGTTTATTTTGTGACAACACTTCCTCTGTTTACATTACCGGTTTTATATGATAGTGATAAACAGCCCTAGACAACAGATTAAAGTATGCAGGCGAGTAACATGTTGCACATCAAACAATCTCCTTCGTGGTGCATCTAAGTCACAATTTCTCGCCGTCACAACCTAAACAAAATCCCCTTTAAAACAAGACAAAATCCTTGCGAACACTTATTTAAACATGACACGCTGAACATCAACACTTACTCTTGGTGGTTGCAAGAAGACAACAAAAAGACACAGCACTCGAAAGCGAATAAACCTCGGCCAAAAGGGCGTCTCTCCGGCACAGAACTGAAGCAAAAGTGTGCGTCTCGGGGGCGCTCCGACACATATATCCCGCCGCGAACAACCCAAACAAAGCTGCCCAAAGACGTTATGTAAGGGAGCTTCTCATTGGCGGGTTAAGGGAGGAGCACGTGTGTCGAGGGCTGTGATTGGCCGGTACGAATTTTCCCCGCGAGGTTTTAAATGTCTGATTTGGTCATCGCGTGGGAGAAGGCGTCGGGTGGATTCTCCTTTTTTTTTTCTTTTTGGTTCGTTAGGGTTTCGGAATGTTTTGAGCCTTGGGTTGCGTGGCTACTCTCCGTTTTATATCGTTGATGCGTTAATGGTTTCTTTATAAAAGTAGATATTAAGATATTTTTGTGATGCCTTCAAATGACTCGAATAATTAAAAAAAGAAAGGCTATTATCTGGTTACAGATAATAGCCTTTCGTTTCCTGTGAAAAGTGAGCGATAAAAATCAGGGAACGTTACCATCCCGCATGTATGTGGGTGTCAAACAGAACCCCGATATCCTGAACAATATTTTCGTAGGATGTATGTGCAACGTTTCCTGTGCTTTGTCAACACCTCGAGAAGAAATCCTGCATTAATACATACTTTGTGCATGATTATTAGATGTTCAAATGTGTCTCTCCTTGCACTAATCTGGATTGAACTGTTAGAACGAGCGCGGAATATAGTTTCCGTCATTTCAAATTATGCTGTTTTTCCTTCTGTTTATTTTGAGAAATATAGATATGTTACGATTTATATTAGAATATTTTTTGACATTTTAGTATTAATAATTGTTCCAGGATCTGTACTAGTATATTTTGTTCTGCGCGAAATTTGCGCACCGTTCACCTTGATGTCAGTTGAAGTTGTCAGCATATAATAATTTGCTGTCTCTTTCTTGCAACATGTATATA
>NC_051413.1:33105406-33105525 GCF_015228065.2 Penaeus monodon
TCAACACAATATATTTGATAACATAAATTATGACCAAATACAACAGCCATCATCACATTTACTTCATATTTAATTGACTTTAAAATTAATATATTTTTTAAAACTCATAATCAGCCCTT
>NC_051413.1:33106970-33107132 GCF_015228065.2 Penaeus monodon
AGTCTTCAGCTATACAAATCTGTCATTATCGTTATGCTGTTAATGAAGTGAATTTAATCGGGATGAATTTTACCCATATCAATTATGCAGTTACCAATTAGTTTAACTGATTATTGGTAATAGTTTCGTATTAATTTTGCCAACATTCACTGGTGTATGAAT
>NC_051413.1:33107495-33107623 GCF_015228065.2 Penaeus monodon
ATGTTCCAACAAGGCAGCTCAAGTTAACACGTGGTAGAAATTGACAGGAGGATCCCCCTCTCCCCCTAGATCTCCCCCCCCCTTCCTTTTTTTATTCCACTGTTGCTGTGGCTTTGTTGTGGTGTACT
>NC_051413.1:33107669-33108517 GCF_015228065.2 Penaeus monodon
ACAGCAATTCCTTCTCTTTTGCAGTTATTTGTCTTATATGCACGATAATTGGTTCAGGTAATTTTATTTTCTTCAAAAGTTAATCCTCTCCATAATTTGAAAAGATCGGTACATCGATTTTTTTTTTTAACTGAAGAGCAAAGTCTATACTCTACAGGCCACTTTCATACATATGCATTTTGTTTTATCTCCGGGATTAAGCCACTGGGAATATTTCCAAAAATCTAAGCGTTTTCGAAAACAAAATCTGTTGACTTTTGAAAGACACCGAACTTAATTATTCATATAGTTGGAGTTATTATAAAGTCAGATACAGTATACACTACTGAAATACACTTTTGTAACAACCTAAACCAAAAAATAATTCCTACACTGAAAAGAAACAGCAATAAATGTTTATTTTTAAAATCATCTAAAACACACCTCACACACCCAGAAACCGCGATAGAGAGCAAATAACATTAACCGCAGTGATATACAACAAGTTTGCAATTCAAATCCATCCCATCTGACTCTTGATTCCAGCGCCATGGGACGAGGACCCCTTGGTGTGGCGGAGGAATCATTTGCATAAAAGGATATGATCGTACTAGTCATTGGATTTGGCTGTTCGTTATAGCACTCTGTCTCTAGGTGATGGGATAAAACCAAGGGAAAGATAGCGTGGGGCGTTGGGTCAGTGTAAGGGTTTATCTTAGCGAATTTTGATTGGCGAGTTAGGAGCTTGTGTGTACTTGTATCGCACGCAGGGGCAGACAGGGTTGTGCGGTCATGCTTGTAGTTGCAAGTACGTACATGCAGGCCATTGCAGGGGGTCAAAATGACGCACTTAAAGCTACTTGTGTATA
>NC_051413.1:33109142-33109402 GCF_015228065.2 Penaeus monodon
TGTATGCGGATCATCTCTACACGTGTGTGTGTGTCTGCATCAGATTTATTCTATTTTCATTATCTCTTCTTCTCTTCCTATGCCTCTTCCTTTCTCGTATTGATTCTTCTCTCTTTCTCTCTCCATCGTCACTCGCCTCTCTTTCTCTTTGTTGTACCGCCTGACTCTCTTCCTGTCTTTCTTCGCTCCTATCCTTTGTCTCCTTTCATCACGTTTTGTCATGCGTGTTGAGACCTTTATTATTTCTTCTAATTCTATCG
>NC_051413.1:33109906-33110315 GCF_015228065.2 Penaeus monodon
CCCTTGGACGTCACAGAAAACGTTACACAATTCAAACAGACGACCCCGGTGCCTGGATGTTCATTCCCTTTTTTTTATTATTATATTTACGACCAACGTCTACAACAACCTTCTTTAAATCTACCCTTGCAAAAAAAAAAAAACAGTATTAAAAGCAATGTTGTGTTTGTACGTTGAAAAGAATACTGTTAAAGGTCTGGTTAAGGTACATGTTTTTGATCACATGTTATTGTTCGGGTTATACTGTTAGGCGGTTTAATATTATCAGGTCTAATTGCAAATGATAATTGCTTGTGGATTAATGGGGGTGGTTGACAATGCAGCAGTTGTAGATGTGATGGGAGCGAGTGAGAGAGACAGGTGCTTTTGAATGCAAGGATAATTTTTTTGCTCGAAAGTGTCACTCATG
>NC_051413.1:33110685-33110854 GCF_015228065.2 Penaeus monodon
CGCCAATGAAACGCGTTTGTTGTTCATTCATGTCCTATCAAACCGCCTCAAAAGGCCGTTTCTCCAAACTGACTTTATCCCACGGGTCGACTCACTTTTTCTTCCTTTGTGCAATTTGAATTTTGTCATTTTTAAAGCCTTTGAGTTGAGGTGTTTGGCTCGTCTGTCT
>NC_051413.1:33111012-33111374 GCF_015228065.2 Penaeus monodon
TCCCCCCCATGTGCGCGCGCATTTCCACTTTCATCTTTTCCATCTCCCTCGCTCTTAATTTAAAACTTTTCACCTCTCATCTTCCATCCATTTCCTCAAATTGCCGACATAGCGGAAAATACAGGAAAATAACATAACATTGAAAACATATCCCGCTCGGCCGGTCGCTTACTCACCGTTATATCTGTACACGATATTATGGCTCCCATATTAGTACCTTCTGCTATATGGTTATCATAGGGATTTATATGATTATTATTGCACTGTATGGAGGTATCGTCATCATATTATTATTACCGAATATATCGTTGGATACTTGAATTACCATAAAGAGAACGGTAATAACATACTATACCTGCATG
>NC_051413.1:33111395-33111556 GCF_015228065.2 Penaeus monodon
TCATGCCATCTTTATTTTCACGTTTCAGCGATGAGACTGAAGGTAAACCAGCATCAAAAATAATAAACAACAATACTGGGAAAACGACCTTGTTGGCAATTTATATTTTTAAACGTAATAATATTCCCACCCGTAATTGTCTTCCGGTTACTCACTCCGGA
>NC_051413.1:33111849-33112051 GCF_015228065.2 Penaeus monodon
TTTCTGATATGACGATTAGATTAGTTGAGAAGATACGTGATAGTTTGATGTATACGGAAATGAATTCACTAACATTTCCGAAAAAGAAGGTTAATGAAGAAGTGCGTAACATAATGAAAATTTACGACCCTCTTTCGCACGAATCGGAACTCGGCAACAAGGCACATCGAGACGAAATAAAATATATTCTCAATTCTCCGCT
>NC_051413.1:33112078-33112367 GCF_015228065.2 Penaeus monodon
AAAACGAGAAATAAACACCAGCGAATCAAAGAAGGAAGTGAAAATTCAATCAAAAATGTAAAAAATAAAAGGATGAAAATAAGAAAGAAATAAAAAGGAAGAAAATAACTGTCATGGCGAACAACAATAACATGTTTTGAAAAGAAAGAATATATATTTTGAGAAGATAAACGGGCTTGGAAAAGATTGATTTCCGATTTTCGTATTTGCATTTTTACATTTCTGTTTTCTTTACATTTTTTTTTTTTTTTTATATCGGCGTTCTTTTGGTTTCCAATTTAATTTCCAG
>NC_051413.1:33112464-33112789 GCF_015228065.2 Penaeus monodon
CATTCGTAATTGTGTCTTTACATCACCGTTTGCTTTACATTTCTTAGTTTCTTATTATCGGCGTTGTTGTTTCCCATTTTCTTTTATTCAATTTTTTATCTGTACCTTTTTGATTCCAGTTTTCTGTTTATTCCTGATTTTCGTTCATGTGTTTTTATACCTATTTTTAAATTCTTTTTTCCGTGTCTGTACGTTTAATTTGGTCATCGCATCGTTTCCTTTTTAATTCTCAGTTTTTTCCATTTCTTTCATTCTAGAGTTCATTATCTGTGCTTTCTCTTTTGTATTTTCTTTCTATCCCTGAATTTCGTATCTGGATTCCTGA
>NC_051413.1:33112814-33112902 GCF_015228065.2 Penaeus monodon
CATTCCGATTTTTTCTCCAAATTTTTGCATCTAATTTTCATTCGCGTTTGCCTTATTTTTTCAAGTACTTTATGTGTATTTTCTTTTT
>NC_051413.1:33112952-33113018 GCF_015228065.2 Penaeus monodon
TGTGATTCCATTTTTTACGGAATTTTCCTTTTATTCATCCTTTCATCTTTTCATGCCGTCATTAAA
>NC_051413.1:33113361-33113444 GCF_015228065.2 Penaeus monodon
TTAATTCTCAGGTTAATAATTATTATATATATTTTTTTCCTATTCACATTTGGTTTATCTTTGTAGTTCGAAGTCATTAACCA
>NC_051413.1:33113534-33113659 GCF_015228065.2 Penaeus monodon
AAACATCACAAAATGAAAAACAAATCTGTTTCGACATTAATTTCGAAGCTCTTTCATTTCTCTCTATCTTTTTTTTCTCTCTTTCTCTTATCTCTGTCTTTGCAATTTAGCATCATCAAATTTCG
>NC_051413.1:33113690-33114345 GCF_015228065.2 Penaeus monodon
AAGATCTTCGGAGAGAACAAAGTGAAGACGAACGAATTTATTTGGCCTCCGTCTTATCATTAACGTATTTTTGACCGTGGGTGGCCGTGGGCGGGAGAGGTATTCAGTCCGGATAATGGGGAGTCTTGGCGTGTTTTGTGATAGTGAAAACAGTGATATAGTGCATTCGGGTAAATGGAGGAACAGTGGGAATTAATACAATATAGTAAAGGGGGTGAAATAATGAATTTGGAAAAGGAGGGACTATTGAAAACATGCCCGATTTTTTTTTGTTTGGAAAAGAAAGCATAAAACATAATAAAACAGTGAATTCGAATAATGACAAAACGGAGAAAATATATCCGAATTATTTTTTAAAAATCAGTGAAACAGTGACATCAGGAATCAAATCACTGAAAAAGTAATCATCACCGAAAAAATAGTGAATTCCTTCAGCTAATAAACTTTGCGAAATAACAGATTCCCTACGTATAGTGAGAAACTACAGTGAAAATCGAGTCACTTTAAGAGCGCCATAGCTGATAGTGAAAACCCGTTGTTGCGAATATAGGCTAGTTCGTTTTACAGTGTATAGTGTACCCGGCTTAAAACAAACCATGATAGATAGTGGACCAATAAAGGAAGCTGTTATGACATGCAGTCGAATATAAAAGGC
>NC_051413.1:33114445-33114691 GCF_015228065.2 Penaeus monodon
TCTTTCTCTTTCTCTCTCTCATACACACACAAATTAGAATAAACATTCTTTTTTCTTGTAGTTCTCGTTTCCTTCACGTAGGATTTCCACAGTCCTCCGCTGCCAAGGATTTCGGGCATTTCCTTGCCCGGCGTGAGGAACAGGGCCACTTTTTCCTCACACTTCCCTTAAGGAGCGACCGGCCGTTGGGATGGACACTTCTTCGCTCATCGGCCCGCGTTTACCTTATAGCAATGCTGTGGAAGA
>NC_051413.1:33115202-33115342 GCF_015228065.2 Penaeus monodon
CAAAACGCTGACGCCAATAAGGAAGAAGAAAAACACACGTCTGGAGTGCCAACCTTCTCCTCCCTTCTGGAATTTTCCACTCTTTGGGGACCGTCAACTCGGCCTTCACTGAACGTGTGTCGAGTTGGGGGTTTGCGACT
>NC_051413.1:33115556-33115625 GCF_015228065.2 Penaeus monodon
TACAGATGACGAAACACGGGAGAGAGAGGGAAGGAAGAGAAAGGATAAGAGAAAAAGACCAAATATAGC
>NC_051413.1:33115728-33115845 GCF_015228065.2 Penaeus monodon
CAGTAAGTGAAAACAAAGAAGACGAGAGGAGAATTTACGGAAATAATCAGTCAAACTAATCTTACTTTAGAGCGAAGAGAAAGATCAAGAAGGTTTTACGTTGAGTTGAAACTGGAG
>NC_051413.1:33116072-33116189 GCF_015228065.2 Penaeus monodon
GATAAAGCTCTACACACTCATAATTAAAATAAAGAGTAACCTCTCTCCCTCTCTCGTCTCCGTGAGTGAGCCAAGGTTGCACTCTGGAGGGAAGCGGGAAGTGCAGCGAATGGTGTA
>NC_051413.1:33116542-33117008 GCF_015228065.2 Penaeus monodon
ACTTTCCATAAAGGTAGGTAATAAAACTGTATAAACACACCTTTATTCTAAGAAAACAAACAATAACAATAACATGACAAAGGTTGGAAAAATATCGCAGAAATGTGCACACCCCTTTCTAAGAATACAACATACGTACTAACAAGCACAGTAACACAGACACATGAGAATGTGAATGCTAAACACAATAACAATAAAAAAATTATGAACTGATCTTATTAAACAGCATAACGCAACGAATACATAGACATATGAGAGATGTAAAATGGAAAAATAACACCTGGACACATTTCTATTCAAAGAACACAAGCATAAATAACAGACACACACACGTACATATACAACAGTTAAGAAGACTCTTTACGCATCACTTCACAGAATTCATAAAATTAACGGCATTCAAAATCATAAGCACCTGTACTCTCACATAATTTCTATCATCCACAACACAAAGATAACCTTTACT
>NC_051413.1:33117278-33117466 GCF_015228065.2 Penaeus monodon
ATGCATAAACCTTTTATCCCCCAAAGCATAAACAATGACATACATAACAGGCGTTTGTGAAGACACGGAGACAGCTGAAGGACACAAAGGATTGATTTGACCTTCGTCTGTTTTGGGGGAAAATAGGAAGACGACGGACGGAAAGTTTCGAATTTTGAGAATGTTTGATATATATTTAGGAATTTCTG
>NC_051413.1:33117755-33118048 GCF_015228065.2 Penaeus monodon
CGTATCGTTTTTGCGTTTTCATTCATAATTATTTGGCGACGATACTACAGTCATTATAAGCAACACCAGTTCGAAACACGAACAGCAATAATGTATAGTTAATAGTGCGATAAAAGTATTACAGTGAAGCGACTGTGACTTGCATCGTGGCCGCTACACCGACGTCCTTCGTATTGTTAGTACACAAAGGACTCCACGTATGTTAGGGACTGAAGAGCCTTGTGCACGATTTCCATAACTATATTCGCTTGCAGACACATGGAATATAATTGTATACACACATGCCAGCATAC
>NC_051413.1:33118267-33118490 GCF_015228065.2 Penaeus monodon
ACTGCAAATCCAAACAACTACCCTCTATCATAACTCTCGACACCCAGACACTAAAAGACGATTCTCTCATCATCAAAGACGTTTAACCTCCTCAGAGCGATTCCCCACGTGAGGCCTAAACCACAAGGGCGGAGTGAGTGGGAGACAGGAGACTTGAGGCTGACTTTCTCACGCTCTTCCTTGACTTCCGTTGATGAGAAAAAGGGGTGATGGATAATAACGA
>NC_051413.1:33118665-33118993 GCF_015228065.2 Penaeus monodon
ATAAAATACAAATAAAGGAAAACAAAAAAGAAGGAAGAAAATAATGAAAAAAAAGGGCAAACACGGAAATACACGATGAACTAAGAGAAGAAAGGAGGAAGAAAAAGCCACGAAGAAAAAATATGAAGGAAGAAAACATGGAACGAAGGAATAAAATAAATGGTGAGACAGGAAGGAATGATAAAAAAATAAAACACAAAAAGGAAGGGGGGAAAGAAAAAGAAAATATTGCATATGAAAGAAGGGAAAAAAAGAAAGGAGAAAACACGCAAAGGAAAGAAACAAAGAAAAAAGAAGGAAATAAATAAAGAGAGAGAAATAAAAGCCA
>NC_051413.1:33119092-33119412 GCF_015228065.2 Penaeus monodon
TACATCCTCCCCCGAGGTTAAACTCAGCTTTTGTGTTTCTTCATAGCGAATAATTCAACGCCCAGCTGTGCATGGCAGAATCTCTGCTGTTATCTCCGTTGCATGAGAAGGAAGCTGTGCAGATAAACACAATTTTTCCCTTTTGTTTAATTAGAGTAATTGGCGAGAAATTACAGATTGTGTTTTGTTTTGGCTTCCTATGAATCAGCAATTAAGTTAGATTAAATCTAGGTGGCAAATACTGATGAGATAAAATGAGAGTATATATATATTATGCATATGATGTATACACGACATTTTTCTGTGTCTGTCTTTTTCTA
>NC_051413.1:33120148-33120294 GCF_015228065.2 Penaeus monodon
TACAGTGTGTCCATTCTACCACCGAATTAACTTGATAAAACAATAATCAACTTCCTCCGGGCCGTTAAAATTTAAATTGCCTTTGCCTTTCCTCCGTTACAAAACGTTGGCATGGGAGAGGTCTGCAGTGCATTCCCCTCGAGATT
>NC_051413.1:33120642-33120793 GCF_015228065.2 Penaeus monodon
CTTGATTAATTTAGTTTGTTTATCGGTGTAGGGGATTTAGTCTATGTGAAGGAAGGGCGCGGAAAGAAAAGACTGGAGATAATAAACAAGTGATGAAGCAAGTGAGAGAGAGGAGGAAGAGAAGAAAGATGAGTAGGAAGATAAGCTTTGG
>NC_051413.1:33121152-33121282 GCF_015228065.2 Penaeus monodon
AGTTTCTGATTAGCTTTAGATTAATGCTAATCCGGCCGGTAGAACTAATCGACTATAAAAGTGATGATAGTGACACTAATAGTGAAAAAAAATTATTAGATAGAGAGATGGACACACACACAAAGACGCA
>NC_051413.1:33121439-33121519 GCF_015228065.2 Penaeus monodon
AGCAGACAGAGCGCAAGAGAGAGTAACAAAGACAGAGAAATGACATAGAGAAGGAAACAGACAAAAGGAAAAAAAGACAA
>NC_051413.1:33121605-33121815 GCF_015228065.2 Penaeus monodon
CAAAAGATCCATACAGAGAGAGAGTAAAAGAGAGCAAAGTAAGAGAGAACAAACCTAAAAAAAGAAAAGAGAGAGAGATCCTTTCCCCTTACCGGTCCCCACCTCATATATGGACATGTGTGGGAGTCGTCGGCAGTTACACGTCTATTCAAAGCCTTCTGAGCGCCCTGCTCTGCTCTGGCGTATTTTCTTGGTTCTATGCTTATAACC
>NC_051413.1:33122440-33123418 GCF_015228065.2 Penaeus monodon
AATTTACATCAAATTTTCTCTAATATATTCTTTGTTAACTTAATTCCGTGCAAAACAAGGTAAGTAATAACAAAAGCACGAACAAAGAGGACGGACAATAAATCGGATAAATAGATAAAGAAAGAAGACCACAGAGCAAAATCAAGAACAAGGAGAAGAACGAAAAAAAAGAAAGAAAGAAAAGGAGAAAATCAGAAAATCAATAACTATGAACAAAAGTAAAATAAAGAGACTGAAAGGAAATAGTGAGTGTCACATATTACTAAAAGATTCCTTTGCCCTTAAAGAAATTTCCCACGCCTTCACACATAGCCGTAGGAACGACTGGACATCAGCCAGTTTTTGAATCTTCGCCCACACGCGCCATCTTGCTCGCCGACCGTCCCCTCGACCCACACCTATTGTAACAGTTATTTCTATCACAAACGCTTAAATTGAAGAGAAAGGTCGCTTCTTTGCGAACGTTAGAGGGTGGCCAAAAAGAGGGTTAGGCATTAATTAAGAGGGTTAAAGTTTTGGTTGGGTCGTAATTAATTGATGATTGATGCGACGGAATGAAATAATTTTCCCGCCAAAAGCTGAATGGGATCGCCATTTTGGATTTCTTTTAGGGAGAGAAACTTCGTAAGATAATATGATGTTTTTAATATGGGTTACTACATGATGTTGATAAAATAGAGCAAATTGGAATGGGTATGGTAATAGTAGATTGCGTTTTATTTAGGAATTTCCTTTTAGCAATTATGAGCCTTGTCTGTTCCAAGAGAAGAACTTCATGGAAAAATCTCTCTCTCATCTTCTCTGAAACTTAAGCCGTTCATTATTAAACTCTAACCCTTTGTATGTCTGTCTTTCATCTCTCTTTCCTTTTTTTCTCTTCCTGTCGCCGTTTCTTTGCCTTTCTCTCTTTTACTCTCCCATTCTCACTCTCTCGTCTGTCTGTCTGTCTCTTCCTCCCTCTGTCTGTCTGTTTGTCTG
>NC_051413.1:33123507-33124443 GCF_015228065.2 Penaeus monodon
TCCCTCCCACTTTCATTCTTTGTCTCTGCCTGCCTCTCCCTTTCTTTTTTATACCGGAGCGCCACGTGGAGGTGGACAGAGGGCCTACGAACATAAAGGTTTTTGAAAGTCTACTTCGCCAAGACCTTAATGCGAAATTACAAGCCAAGATGACCTTAAAACAGACTTCCCTCTTTAAGGTCGCATAGGAAAAAAAAACCGCGTAAAAAATATAAAGTATGGCCTTTTTTAGATTAACATTATCATTGTTTTTTGTTGTTCTTGTTATGATATTTATAGGTGTAGATGCGTTTGGATTTTGACCTTGTTGGTGAATGCTTTAATAGGTGAGGGCCATTGTTAAAGAGTGGGAGATAGTAATAGGAATAAACATGGTGAAGTATGGAATATAGAAGGGAAGAAATGGAAAAGAAACGGAGGAGAAATAGAAAATGACTTAAAAAAAGTGTAAGAAATAAAGATGGTTGGGAAAAGAAATATAGGGAACAAGGGAATATAAGTCGGAAATGGGAGATATGAATAGAAATATTGGAAATACGAAAGGGGAAGTGTAGAAACTAGGAAAATAACAGGAAATAAGAGAGGTTAGGCAATAAAAAAATGGGAAATAGTAATTAGGAAAGAAAATATTGAAAGCAGGAAATGGGAACTCTCTTCTGATCCTCAACATTTGCAATTTAGTGTGTTAACCTTGCAAACTGATCAGCTGTTGGATTTTACCGGTTCGAGCTGCTGAAGTGGGAGGCTGCAAGGTTTTCGCATGAAACTTGTTGCAAATTGATATCAACGTTGAAATGATTTTCATAATTTGTATAGAGATTAAAAAAGATTGTAGGGAGCTTTGCATAAGTGTAAGATAATGTGGTTGCATTTATGAACTCAGTTTGAGGAATTCAATCCCTTAAACAGAAAAAAAATGTTTCGTACCTTCACCAG
>NC_051413.1:33124777-33125004 GCF_015228065.2 Penaeus monodon
TCTCTCAAACACAACCCACTGCCCGTGTCAGGAACTGCATCGAACAAACACAGATTTCTAGCCCCAGGGGAGTCTACCTTGCGGGTGTAACAGCCCCGGGCGAGAAAAGGACCCGGATTGGCCTCCCTCTAACATGCAGGTGTGCTGAGCGTGGACTGAAAACACACATAGGGGGTCGCGTGTGAATTTTCACTTTTATGATTGCTGTTTCTGTTCGTGTAGGGAAG
>NC_051413.1:33125660-33125829 GCF_015228065.2 Penaeus monodon
GGCATTAACGGAAGAGAGAATGCCACTGCAGTATGGACCGTAATACTCTAATGATTCTGTATGAGAATCGCACAATGACATGGCAGTATTCTAAACAGCGCATGGTACAGTCTTTTACACAGTGACACAATACCAGCACAATAATTAAATTCCTAAACGGGCCGTAGCA
>NC_051413.1:33125864-33125994 GCF_015228065.2 Penaeus monodon
ATTTTTTCCCTACAATTATATACTTGAAACGAATTACACACGTGGCCCTCAAACAGAACTGATCATGAGAGAGGTGGCTGAGTGTAAGGTAAACCCTTCTGCTGTCTGGTGGTCGACAGTGTGTGAGCTG
>NC_051413.1:33126624-33126811 GCF_015228065.2 Penaeus monodon
CAGATTTCGCTGTACGGACAAATGTGCAATCAGGGACATAGATGACCACACACCAGCAACTAATTAATGAATAAAATCTGAGAACACAGATACTGTAGGGACAAATGTACGCTATTGAATACGTTACATGTACAATTCCAGTGGATTCATATTGATGAATGGAGGGTAGGCTTATGCATAATATTAG
>NC_051413.1:33126987-33127484 GCF_015228065.2 Penaeus monodon
CTTCCTCCCCCCCCTTCCCTCTCTTTTATCTTTTACACATACGGGACGAACGTATTGTCATCAGGTCGTTAGGTGTCCGTTAAATATTTAGTGCCTTTGCACTGCGGGTTAAGCTGATAAAAAACAAATTAATCGAATCATTACGAATATAAATACACAAAAAATGTCGCATAAATCAAGGCAATAAACATACTAAGAAAATTATATTATTCGCCCAAACAGTCAAGACAATAAACATATAAGAATTATATGATTCTAAAAAAAAAAAAGTCAATAAATCAAGGTCAATCAAGCAGACAAACAGACAGAGAGAGAAAGCTCCTCCCACTGCCTCTGCTTGCATGACCGAGAGGAAATGCTGGTCATGCACAGGGAGACAGACGTATAACCTAACCTGTGTGGGCTTTTATTAGCTAACTTTTCGAATACACGGAGTCCGTTGCGCTTTAGGCTGTGACGTCATTGCGCATTTTATTATTTTGTTTACGTTTATGGGA
>NC_051413.1:33127592-33127920 GCF_015228065.2 Penaeus monodon
TTACTTTCTCGTCGTGTGTATATTTATATTTTATGTCAGGATATTAACTGTGAGTTTTCTCTCTGTGGTTACGTTTTTCCCTTACGTAAATACATTCCTCTCATTATATCCGTGTGTATATATAACCTACTGTGTACATCCAACCATCCATATGCAAAAATGCAATCTATTACGTTTTTTTTCAAGAGGATCGTCTCTTGAAAATTATTTTGATCACCAGATTTATGCTGGAACACGATAGCCTGTCACTCAACTAACGGATAAAGGTTTGTCTCGAAACGATCCTAACCTAACGGGGTTTAAGGTGATATGTGAATAAGTGAGTGAA
>NC_051413.1:33128181-33128532 GCF_015228065.2 Penaeus monodon
CCCCAGCTACCGGTTCTCGCCTCCCGCATGACTCACTCTCCAGATTACAATATTAACCGACCTCGCGCACTCCTCTCCGTCGGCCGAGGTGGTGCGCATGGCAGGGTGTTCCCCGTGTGATTCACGCTCCAGTATTCTTGCTTTTTTCCCCAAATATTTCTAGGATCATGTGATATCTCTTTCGTTTCAGTATTTTAAAAGGTTTTTGGGACGTTTATTTTAATCTATTTGTGTGTTTCTTGGATCATATGATATCTGTTTCGTTTCAATGTTTTTTTTTTAATGTTTATATTAATATATTTGTGTGTGTGTGAATAATATTCTTTTTATTTTTAATCATTTATTATTTAT
>NC_051413.1:33128581-33130363 GCF_015228065.2 Penaeus monodon
TAGGAATTAATTGGAATGTGTATTTTTGTTAATTTATTTCACATATTTATGTTGTGATGATTTTTTTTCTTCTGCCTGGCGAGGATGAATCATTAGAGGCCTTCGTCGGAAGTTTGGCGATTTCATAGATTATTTTTGCGGGAATTTTAAAGATGCATAAATTAGTTTTCAGAAAGAAGAAGACAAAAAAAACTGAAATATGGAGAGAAAAAAAACATATACATCTAAAAATAAAAAAATAAAATAAAATGAAGAAACTGAACTATGAAAATTATATATACTTATAATTACAATACACATATATGTATACAAATTCAAAAATATACAGTAATAGATCAGAAAAGGATTATACACCATATGTATGGCATTGACGAAGCGGGTGTAACCAAAATGGAGAGTGAAAGTACAGAAACCTACCCATGACGAAGACAAAAATATTGATAAAAAGTAATGCAAGAAATCATCCATAAGTTTTCCAGTATGAAGGAATTATGAGATGTCATAGCATCTTATTGTATCTATATTTCAGGTCGAAATAAATATAAAATAAAAGCATTCTGAGTAAACTATGGTAGTATTTTTTGTAGGTGGCATAAAATATAATGCATTTTCTGTATGCTGTTTAAATACTGTTGATAGATAAAAACATACTATATTTAATTATGGGTAGATTATGATACAATTTTTTTTAAATTTACAACATCCATCTCTTTTATATAGTGAATAAGCAGTATAAAAAGATATCTATTTCTCCGTTGTAGATTAAATGCTGATGATGAATAAAATGAAATTGAATTACGAGGAAGTTATATTCGAAATAAGAATAATTAATCTGCATCTTCTTATCTAACTATGATTTATTTAACTAGTCGAAGATAAATAAAACAAAATAAATTATAGAGTGAATTGTAATCGCAATCATAAAAGAATATCTACATCTACTCACATGAAAAAGGTGGCATAATAATTTTCCATTGTAACTTATATACTGACAGATAAATAAGTAAGAAAATAAATCCAAGTTAAATAAAAATCCGATGGAGATTATATACAGACGAATTTATATATAAACAAACAGATAAAAAGTTAAATCCTGAGTTAACTATAATCGAACGATATTCATAGCGATCACTCTTCACATTTAATCGGCGTACAATCTTATTACATTGGTAGGTTAAACAGCATAGGCATGCAGTGGGGGTATAGGCGTCACTCAGTTTCTGGCGTGAAGATCATGAATTAAGAGTATGGCAGTAAATCTTATAATGTGGGTATTTTTTTCTAAAGAATGTGATATATTGATATCAATAATGTAGTGTCGGAGAAAACATTACATTGTTATAAACCAGTGATATAGAACAGGGTGGTCTAATTTCAACACTAAGCTCAGATTCCGTGGGTCGCACACATATGTATTATTCAGTTGATGTTTCTAAGGGTATACAATATTAATGATAATCATTACGTACATGTATTATTCAATTACTGTCTCTATGGGTTTGAAATTAATGCTGATCATATATTCATCTGTTAATGAGATGCCTGTGGTCGAAAATCCTCTGGAACTCATTTTTCTGTGTTCATTGCAATGTTGGTTTTTGCAAATCGAAGACGCCCAGTGTTTCATTTGCAATTAAATTTTAAGTTTTTTTTATTTTTAAGATTTTCATGGTATTATGTAATAGTCATAATTGTAATATAGAGATCTGAGCGCATCACATCAGCCTGCAGAAAGACCACGCTGATAAGAGGTACCCTGATTATGGTGGTAGTCTTTATCTC
>NC_051413.1:33130627-33130849 GCF_015228065.2 Penaeus monodon
AACTAATCCACACAACCAGTCAACAAACACACGAACCAAACGTACATATAAACAAACAAAACAAACAACAAACAGGAAGAGGGACGTGTTTTCCATCCCTCTCGAATAAAATACATCAAGTTACCAGTCTTCCATCACGTTAACTAGCGGCGATCTGAAAACTATTATGTTTCCCCTGATGAACACGCGGGAAAATACTGAAAATCGTCGCCACAACCAGCA
>NC_051413.1:33131072-33131954 GCF_015228065.2 Penaeus monodon
CAGACAGACTGAAACAAACAATCAGAGACTTTTTTTTCTCTCTCTCCTTTCACATCCTATTCCATTCCTCAGCCTTCCTTCGCCATTTCTTTTTTTTGAAATGTCATAAGTCAGGAACTTAATCAGCACTCACTATTTCTCTCTTCCTTCTTTATCTCCTCATCTCTCTTTCGCTCACTTTTCCTCCTTTTTCGTTCCATTTGCTTGCCTTTTCTCGGTCCAACTTTTGTATCTTAAGTTCCTTTGCATTCTGTTATTAATTTTATCATTGTCTACCTCTCTTTTCTTTATTTACGTCCTTCTCTTCTCCCCTTCTTCTCACTCTTTGTCTTTTTCCTCTCATTTTCTTTGTATCCGTCTTTCTCTTCTCTTCTTTGTCTCTCTCATCTTCGTTTTGTCTGTCTTTTTCTTTCTTCTTCTTTGTCTATCTTTCTCTCCCATTCTTCATTGTCTAGCTTTCCTCTTTTTCTTTGTCTACCTTTCTCTCCACTTCTTCCATGTCCCTCTTACCTTTTTTTCTATCTATTTGCGTTCCTTTCTCTCCTTCCTTCTGTTTCTCTTGCTATCTTCCCCCTTCTCTGTCTTCCTCTTACCTCTTTCTCCTTCTCTTTTTTCTTTTTCCTTCTCTGTCTTCCTCGTTCCCTCTTCTCCCTCTCCCCTCCCCCTTCCATGCTTGTCATTTTTTTCTTTTATCCTCTCTTCTGCTCCGCCCCTTCTTCTATTCTCCCTAATTCCTGTCCGTTATCGTATTATATTCACTCCTTCCCCTTCGCTTCTCCCTTCGCTTTAATCTTCTCGTGGTTCGTGCTCTCTCCCCTTCGTTCTCTGTAAATAATTTTTCATAATTATCTTATTCTGCTCCTCTTCCCTTCCTCAGAAACG
>NC_051413.1:33132007-33132514 GCF_015228065.2 Penaeus monodon
GGAAAAAGGAAATCGAAAAAGAAAGTAGAGACACAAACAAACAAATACCCACCGGCAACACCCACACGAACTTAAAGACAAAAATACCCACATCCAACGCCAATACCTACCAACCCCCACCTAGCACACGTATGCATAAAAGAGCATAAACCAATAATATTTCCACTGCGATATAATACAATTTCCACGGAGCATTGAAATACACCGATTTTGCAAGTCTGCAATCACACGCCGTTGAAACAGACAAGTTCGCCTTAACTGCTAAAACACGGTGCTTCTTTACCGTGATGTCGTAGATCAAACCGTTTCTCTTCATCGACCAAATATTTTAGCGAAGGCGGCGCCAGCGTGTGGATTTCCTTCGTTTTTTTCCTTTCTCTCTCTCTCTCTTCAATATTTTTCGTTTTTTGTATTCGATTTCGAGAATGTCGGATGTCGAAGTCTAGACGGACGCATTTGATGTGTCTTTGTTCGCCGAGACGAATGGAGAGTCGCCCGCACTCTTAA
>NC_051413.1:33132547-33132633 GCF_015228065.2 Penaeus monodon
TTCGTAGGGGGACTTTCTGTTTCAGGATTTTGTTTCCTGGGGGTGGTTTAATCTTTCGTTTGCGTGTGTCTGTGTACATACATCTC
>NC_051413.1:33132938-33133151 GCF_015228065.2 Penaeus monodon
TTTTTACTCACACACAAAGAACATTTTTTTCTCCCTCTAACACAGACAGACAGGCACACCTATTCTTTCTCACGCATACACAGACACACAGACTTGCATGGCCGTTAACTGTCATCTTGTGCATTTGACCAACGCACTAATGTGCTTGCATAATCCTGCTCTTGCATCATTTAGCACGTTAGTGACTCTAATGAGCCTTTATTAATTCTTTAT
>NC_051413.1:33133366-33134260 GCF_015228065.2 Penaeus monodon
ACTCTTCATATAGACTGGAAATACCCAAATGAACAAGCAGTTCAAGCATTATAGAAAAGACGTCATTTTACTCACGTACGGCGCATGACTACCAGCTCACCCATGACCGTGTTTCCAAATGGCAGCCACATCATGGAATCGACCAGCAGGCAGGGTGGAGGACCAATAATAATTACAACCTATCACCCACACTGCCGCCATATTGGAACCTGCCCCTTTGTCTGGCTAGCGCGGGAAACGGTTTTGTCTATTGATTCCTAGCCTATATTTACGACCGTCTGGTCGCATTCTTTATAAATATTGCTCCTATTGCAAGAAGATTGAAAGAGTAAAGTTGTATTTGTAAGATTTATAGCACAGATGTATGGATGTAAGCCTAAACTATCAAAGAAAAAAAATAATTCAAAATTTGTATTCCCTCGACAACAGTAAGGAAGATGGCGGTAAAATCAGCCCATATACACTAACATAACATTTTTTCTAGACCTTTTATTTTAAAAAATCAATCCATCATCAGCCTCTACATTAACTCATCGATTTCCACTCTTACAATATTATTTTCCTCCTCCTTCTTTGCGATACAAATGAAAATGGACGAACATATTAAACTGTTGCTATCTCGGCTCTTTTTTTCACCCAACGCATCCACCCACACCATATCCTAGTAAACTGGTCACAAATAATGGTTTACTGAAGTTCTTTGTGATCGTGTGTGAGTGTTGGCTTAATAGGGAGGCATATTTTCATATTTCTGCGCGTAGGCAATATATTATAGCTCAGAAGGTAATGGAGAAAGAGAGGATTGGAAGGTGTAATGAGCAAGGCGAGAAAAGGGAGTGATAAGGAGTTGGAGACGAAGGGGAGGAAGGAAGGGAGAAATGGGTTGAGAGAGGG
>NC_051413.1:33134386-33135255 GCF_015228065.2 Penaeus monodon
CTGCCAGAGACGGGATAAGCAAGGAATGAAGAAGGGCCCGACATGAATAGGCTACCTGCAAAGGAGCTGCCCATCCACATATATTAATCCCCGATCCACCTTCAAACAGCTCTCCAGCATCCTGGAATAGAATCCTGACATCCTCATCTCCTGCGAATCTGCATCTTTCCAAGGAGGAATATTCCATGGTCTTTGAATGGCTCTCTCCCCCCTTCCCCCTCCTCCCTCTCTGTCGCATCAGCTGATAGCCCAAACAATAGACGCACGTGTCACCTTGCCACGTGTTATTTTTCTTTGGTATTGTTGTATTTTTTGTTGCATGATAATTTTTGTTGCATCTTTTTATGCGGAATGACGCATGTGTGATGTGAGAAACAAAAATAATGATAAATATATTTCTATTATAGTTACCCTTGTTATATCTAAAGATTTTTAAAGGTTTTCCGTGATTGCACGATATTCTCATGAACCAGAAAATATTATGAACAAATGAAATCACAGTCTACTACCTTTCATCAAAATGTATATATAAGAGTTTTTGGTATATGCTTTATATGTATACGGGAAGCCTTGTTTTCCATGCAACTGTCACACCATAAACTGTTCGTTTTGTCAATGTAGTAGAAAATAGGCAACAATGCGAGCCGCGCCCATTAAGTCTCATTTTCATGAATACATATTGCATTGCAATGTAATATTGTATATTGCATTACCGTAGAAGTAATAAACAGAATCCAATGGAAGATACCTTTGTTGAGTATCTACAATTGTAATTTCCTTGTTTCGTTTACTTTAAAGACATTAAATTATTCATCGAATTATCTACACTATTTAAAGGGTACAAGTCAAACTGAATCTTATGAGCAAAC
>NC_051413.1:33135329-33135482 GCF_015228065.2 Penaeus monodon
GTTTGCTCATAAGATTCAGTTTGACTTGTATCCTTTAAATAGTGTAGATAATTCGATGAATAATTTAATGTCTTATAAAAGTAAAAAAACGAAAAAAAAGGAAATATACAATTGTAGTATACTCAACAAGGTATATTCCATTGATTCTGTTTT
>NC_051413.1:33136975-33137292 GCF_015228065.2 Penaeus monodon
AAATGATTTAAGTTATTACTAATCTTGTTTTTAAGGAATGATAATATTTATTTTTTGCTACCAACAGCATATGTAAAATACAGAGAGAAACATGGTGCAGCTATTAATGCATGTATGGTCTCTTTTCCCGTGGGTCCTTTTATAGAACAGAAGTTCTATTAACATGAATAGATCCTTGAATAGATACCTTTCCTTGACTTATTGCAAGCCGTGTTAATCGTTATGCAAAGTTTTTAAATTAAATCAGATCAAAAGAGGGTAGTTACAACAAAAGTAATGAATAAACCAAATAATGGCACCTAAAATGCATAACCCAA
>NC_051413.1:33137345-33138016 GCF_015228065.2 Penaeus monodon
CCTATGAAATAACAGTTTCTAATTTACATATAATACTCATTCACTTTTGGGGAAAATGAAAAAAAAACTCAAGTATCTGTGAATTAAACTTTTACTAACTATTTACAATAGATGAATAATTTTCGAGCACCTGAACCATAGTAGGCCGTCTCCTCTTGTCATCAGTACAAAGCTCAGCCAAATCAAAGAGCTGAGATGCTGTGTCTGGGTCCCAGCCGCCTGCACGTACATCTAGCAATTCGCTCTTTTCCCCTTCCGTTTCCAGGACATGAGATAGCTGTGAAAGGGATATTTACAAAATTGAACAAGAGAAATATGTGGAAAGGTAATGAAGAAAAGAAAGAATAAAGAAAAAGGTAATAAAAATAGGTGTAAGAAAATTTATATTCTATTAAGGTAGGAGTAGGAGGAAGAAAGAAAGACACAAATAGTGAACCTAGCACACATCTCTGACATGTTCAAAACATGCCTTTCTTTTCTTTATTTCTAAACATAATGTTATAACATGCATTCTTTTATCTTCTCACAATTTTTCAAACTTCTGTACAATTTACTTCCTATACAAGTACTTTTCTTTTAGCTTTGAAAGATAAGCTTGTAATGCAAGAAAGATTAAGGATCTAAAATTATTTGACCATTTTTAGCAGTATCATGACATCTTTAAGAGATCC
>NC_051413.1:33138042-33140794 GCF_015228065.2 Penaeus monodon
TGATACACAAACAGTGACAGTCAATGCCACTGTCACTGTAGACTATAATAATATTAAGCCTATGACGACAGATGTCACAATATCATACAATGGTTGTGGTAGACAAAGGGCGGATGGCGTCGCATAATGACAAACCCCACAGTATTGGCTCATCAGCTTGTCTTTCTCCAATAGTTGTGATGCAATTTGTTTGGTGTCACTATTAGATACAGGCACTTACAGAAGAAGAAGAAAAAAAAGTGAAATGGAGCTACAAGCTATTAGACACCTAATATTGTGTTGGATGTACTTAAGGAGTCAGGTGCAAACACGGAAAACTTGCAATGCACACCAAAAACCCAGCATTATTGGCCACTAGCCAAGTCTTAATACTGCAGTTACTGGGTTAAACAATAAGAAGTGCACCTCATATTTGGTAATAGGGAGCTACTCAAAGGACCTAATCCCTCTGACCCCTTGACAAAAGGAATAGCTTATACGTACCAAATCGCAACCTTCACGTTCCTCATCATAAGAAGGTAGTCCAGTGAGAAGTTCTAATATGACCTAAAAAGTTAAAAACATATTCAACTATTTGGTTTAGAAAAACCTGACAAGTACTTTTATAGTCATGATTCTTGCCATGAGGTGCACAGAGAAGAAAATATATAAGTCAATCATATTAGAAGTACCTATTTTCTGTCTCTCTACATAACTTATACAGAAAAGTAATAAAATCATACAATTCCAAAGCTGAAGGTGTCCATTTTCACAGAGATATCTCCCCTAAAGGCTTCAGGGGCCATGTAAGCAGAGGTGCCAAAGACTGTAGTGGTTTTGATGAGTGTGCACGTGTGAGTGCCACTGCCTCCTAAACGAACTAAACCGAAGTCACCAACCTGCAAGTAAACAATTTGAAAATACACTATAAAGATTCTGACTTATGATTACCATGAGAAATATAACATAATACCTCATTAAAAACTGGAAAACATAAGGTACCAAACTGCAAAATATCCTCTTCTGCTTACCTTTGGTACAAGTTTACCATCAAGAAGAATGTTTGCACTTTTAATGTCCCTGTGAACTAGTGGTCGCTCCTGGAATGTATGGAGATGCACTATGCCACGAGCCGCTCCTTCTCCAATACGGACTCTCGTGTTCCAGTCTAAAGGTTCAGTCCCACCCTGGGAGTGAGAAGTAAAAGAGAAATTTGAAATTATCTGAAGACTTCCATTTCAGCTTGTTCTATCTAAATAAATTTCGATAACCTTTACTGGAACCAACCACACTTTACCCTTCTTTTAAATCTAGTCTCTGTCTACCTGAATTATTAAAGACTTAAATGAAAATATACTTATCCTTTTTCTAAATTTTAAAACATAAATGAACCATTAGTACTTTGATATCAAAATAATCAAATGAAGACTGACACTTTAAACAATGAAGATGACATCTAAATAAATAAATAGTTCTTTTTGCTTATCATATTCAATAAGGAGAAAAATAGAAAATTTTAATCTAGTTGGGTGGACTTACTAAGCAGGCAAGTCTGTCTTGAAGACTTCCATTGGACATGTAAGTGTACACAAGACACCAGTCTGGGCCATCACATGAGTAACCCTCTAAGGGCAATAAGTTCTCATGTATACATCTGTTGAGAGAATTATAATATTAGAAATATCCCATTATGAAGAGGCCTGAACAATGTAAAAGAACAAAGGAAGTTGTTAGAAAAAATGCCTCTGCTTTAATAAAAATATCATCCAATGGTACTGATTATTTTTCATTTTGTAAGATGTGAATCTTCTCCCATCTATCTATTTTTGTTATTGATCAGGTGTTTATCTTCTCCAATCCATCTACAATGTGTTTTTGGCTTTGATAACAAAACCCTATATGTTTTCTATACAATCTACTATATGTTACCTGCCTTGATAAAATTTCAATCTCTGTTTTGAACTGCTGCTCAACTCTGGCTTCTCCTGAATTTAGCCTCTTGACTGCAACTTTTTTTTCCTTTCCACCAACATACATTTTTGCCAAGTAGACCACCCCAAATGCTCCTTCTCCTAATTTATTTCCACCATAATCTAAAGGCAAGTCAGAGAAGTTCTGGGTGATCTGCTTCAGCATGGAGTATCTGAAATGTGGAACGCCTGAACTGTCTAAATCCTCCAGGACTTCTGGATTGAATCGTGGCTGCTGATTTTCTTCTCTTCCTGGTGATGCAGCTAGAACATTCCTGGAAACATCCATCACTCTGGTTGGCTCCTCATTCACTTGCACTCGAGAATCGTCTGCAGATCTCTCACTTAGCCTGTCTGTCGTGAGTGTGTCTGGGGTATCTTTGACCACTCCAACAGAGAAGGTCCCATGAACAATGTCTTGGTGGACTCTTTGGTCATTCTGTATTGCTCTCTCCAACTTATCAAACAGCTCCTCTTCACTCTGGTCCCTGCTCTGGGGCTCGCCTGAAAATACAGGCTATGACATATTTGGATGTTGAAAACAATTACATTTCTCTGTAATGAATAACATTCTATTTTAGTTACATACTTCAAAATACAATTACATACTCTAGTTATTTCACCAAAATCATATATAAAGGAGGCTAAGTTCATAAAAAGCAGTGAAGAACACAGTAAATACATTCACGGATACATATTAACAATAAGACAGAACTGCCTAAATCCCTAGACCAACTTAGAACAATAATTAACCGTATTTCTAAAAGAACTGAATACAATAATTAACCTTGTCATGATATGTT
>NC_051413.1:33141154-33142505 GCF_015228065.2 Penaeus monodon
GGGTTAATCTTTTGTACCATAATTCTTTATGTGCAAACTACTTGGAAACAATAGGGGCCATTATTTGGAAGAAATAATGATAAAAACAAACAAATGTTGACCAATCCAGTCCATACCATTTAAAACCTTGACAGTTAAGTAGTCAACAGCTCTGTACAGTTTTGCCCGTTCCAGGAGATTTACAAGGTCTTGCAAAGTAGGTCTCTTCCTTCCACTGGTTCCCCATTCTTCAACAAGGACCTCAAAGCCTTCACGGCGATCTCGAGCACATTCTTCAACTACTAGTCTTTTCAAAAAATAGTTTGATTAACATAACTTGAGATGGCATTTCCACTAATTCATAAACAGATCATTTGCAAAAAAATATGGTTGAAGAAAACATTATAGAGGTGACAAGTAAAAGAGTTAAGGGACTTATCACTAGTGCTTTAATATTATATCCAAATCTGTGGAGGAACATTTAAACAATATGAAGAGAATTCCTGAACTTGACCTAGTGGATTCATTTGCTGAAATGTTATTTTTTCACAAAACTATATAAGAGACATATTAATCACTTACAAAATAATAAAACTGTCCATGTACTGAGAATATAAATCTCATATGCCTGAATTTTTGGATTTATATTCACTTCACATAATCATTCTTATTCAAACGATCTATCAAAAAATTTGACAAGCTTCATGGAAATTAGCTAATCAGGAGGATATAAACATATTTATATGTTACTAAAAGAAATGTAAAGTTTGAGCTGAGATATATATACTTAAATGCATGATGATCTAATTTTCAAGTTTGATTAAAAGTTATTATATAAAAAAGATTTTCCTCCAATCGAAGATTTAATAAATCAAAATTAATCTATTACATTACAAGCCCACAGTACAAAGTCTTACTGAATATCATCAGATGTGTATTTTCTAGGATAATGAAGACCCTCTGGAATTGGTTCTCCAGGCACCCATGGCATACTTGGCACTCGACCCATGATCTCCCGCCAGCCATGAGTGACCTCCAAGATGTGCGCTAACTGTGACTTTGCCCACAGTGGCAGAAAGCGGAGTTCCGAGGCCATAGTGAAGGCAGCATTATTTCCATTACCATCTGTTACAGCCTGCATGATCACCTGAAAATATATGTAGATATTAGCATATTAATTACATTTTAATAGTATTTACTCTTCACATAAGGTAAATGGTGCTAAGTATAATCCTAAAAGAGTAGTGAAACTTACTAGACTGAATAATATACCAAACACAGAAATAATAATTATGAAAACAATAGTCTTGCTAAATAAATTGTAAAATTTACTGGAAAATATTACACTATATACGATAAATACAACATGAGT
>NC_051413.1:33142658-33142804 GCF_015228065.2 Penaeus monodon
TCCTTATTATATGATGTAAATGAGTGGAATTAATAGAAAGACAAATTAGTAATACAGGAGAACAGAAATCTATTATAGAGAAAAATATTCCATATATGATCTTTGTCCTTCCATTCCCTTTGATGATTGATGAAGCTATAGTTCTT
>NC_051413.1:33142831-33143720 GCF_015228065.2 Penaeus monodon
GTTAAAATAGCAATAATAATTAAACAGGTATATAAGCACCTCATTTCAATTATTCTAAACCTTTGATACATGCTAAAATTTCTTTTTCTATTAACATCTATGACTGAAGACAGATTTTGGTCATTAGTACCCCTCTACGCCTTATCTCAATACTGTTATTTGGTGAATTCAGTGCATTTCAATGGACCTTTTATGACTTTTGTAACACACTGCTATTTGTCAACTTCTCCTCATAATCAAGTGGCTTGACTGTTAGGAATTTATGTGGGTAAACCATAAAACAATTGAAATAATAAACAATACATCATTTCGCATCACTCAATAAAAATAGTGTGTGTAGAACGGCTACATTGAATTTTAGGTGTAGAATCCTGATTAGTTTATATCCTAATGAAGTATATTTCCAGACTGGGTCAATAATACCACTTTAAATAACTATTTCTGAATTATCTATCTGTCTTTAATTACTATCATAAAGCATGTTAATGTCTACATACCACCAAAAAGTTTTTCTCAAAAATTTATGGTAAATAATTCAACAACAAAATCTAACAAAATTAAGGCTTAAAATATATCAACAGGTTAGGGGTCATAACTATACATAAAGGCAAAAAATCTTAATCAATAGAAAACCTAGATGTGAAGGGAAGGGGGGGGGGGGGTAACAGGTATGCTAATTCTGCTGCTGCAAAATAAAATACCTATATAGTACCAAATAAATCAAACAGAAACTATAAACCAAAATCATATTACAAACTATGGTTCATGAAAAGCCTTTCATGTATACGGAAAAAAAAATCTATGAAGTAATGGGACTACAGATATATCATACAGACATTTATTACTCCTCAGGATATATCATTAAAACTAATATCATAGAAAGTCTTAG
>NC_051413.1:33143869-33143964 GCF_015228065.2 Penaeus monodon
CTTCTTACCTCTATTTAAGAAGAACTGAATTTAATTGTGAAAAATGATGCTGAGAAATGTTTGGGACAGAATGCAGGTTTTTAATAACACAAGAG
>NC_051413.1:33144017-33145229 GCF_015228065.2 Penaeus monodon
AATCAGCAGAAAGTAAGGATATGGTCAAAACCACCCATCAAAGCCTAAGAATTTATGCATCTGAAGCTAAATAAGGTGATACTTCCTTCAGTCTGTGTATCAGCAGAGGCAGTCAAACCTTCACCACAGATATTCTAGCAAGACAGAAGTTATCAATCTCCTTGGTTATATACCACAAAGAAGGAAAAATTCCTAATCTGTTCTTTGCTGAATATGGGTCAGGGAGGTTTCCTGGCCTTTTCCGAATAGTGAAGCATACAGGTGTGGCTTCGTATGGACATATTTTGAGCAATTAATATAGCTTTTGTTAATTACTTGGAGAATGTGTATGAGGTTCATACATATATTACATACCCCGCTATATTACAGAAGTTTAACATATAATTATTATTCTTATCCCTCCTAAGCCATTATAAGACCCATATATTGTAACGGTTCGAGTTGAGATTTTTGTCCCTTGGAATTCTAATAATTAAATAATAGTTTGTTTCATGCAAATTCCAAAATGCGTTCACAAATTTTCCTAAATGTTGATGATTTCTAAACAACTATGGGACAAAAAAAAAAAAGACAAAATACGATTTGTTATATACAACATATATTCACCGATAACGGAGTTCTATAATTACTGGAGCATAAATGGCTGACATACTTATAGCTGGTATTAAATCTTACATTATAATCATATACATTTGTTACTCTACATATTAGGACAATACTGAATGGGTGATATAATCCTCTATTTCTGATTCTACAGCAAAATAATTCAAGCACATACAAAAAAAAAAATCAAGTGAAAATCAAGAAACCAATGCCTTTCACTCGATATAACCCAACAAAACCTCCACAGCAATGTATCCAATGCACTAAATGTCAAATAATGATGAACCTTCTAATATCCATTTATCAACTTTCACACAAATGGGCGTTAACATCCAAAGCTCGCACAGACTTCGAAATCCACTTCAAGTCTCAAATAAACACTTGACGAACACGAGAGCTCTTGTAATTAGCACGAAATTAGCTATTAACTCACCCACAGGAATCCCTATGATAATACTTCTGCAGTTTCCAGGGAATCCCTGAACGTGTATGCCGTGACGTAATCGTGACGTCATTGATAAGAAAGTTAGAATTACAGAAAACGGTGGTTATTCGAGGCGTAACTTAAAGAGTTGTGAACGAAATTTAAGAGCGTGAATAGGTTGTGTG
>NC_051413.1:33145256-33145485 GCF_015228065.2 Penaeus monodon
TTATCTGAAAGTCGTTTCTGTGGTCGATATATGATGCAGTACGTGATGATGTGATGTCTGAAGCGAACGATATGGCTAGAGCAATCGGAAGTTAATTTGATTTATCGTGACATTATAACTGTAAATCTTCTATGGTTCACTGCCTTTCTAGGAGCAGTCATCTTGGAACTCACTAGCGGTTGGATTGGTTCTCAGTCGACGGAACTTTGGGCCGCTTTTCCCCCAGCAT
>NC_051413.1:33148408-33148830 GCF_015228065.2 Penaeus monodon
ATGCCACCCTTATCGCTGGTATTGCTATTGTTATCGTCCATTTTACCGACATCAATTTTTAGCGTGTTATCTAACATTATTTTTATCGTGGTCTATTATTGCAGAATCGCTGAATTCACAGCAGATTTAACATATGTAGGTTTGCATTTGTAAAATAATTATATGATGTTGATACAGGCTGTATGTAAATAATATAATGCCGACTGGATATCCTTGATTAATTCTCTGCGAGGGTATGGTCATTACTTTTATTTCTATGTACTCTTTGCACCCATTGTACTACAGGGATAGATACGTACTTTATACTGCTGTTTCTACTTACTTTGTAGGTCAGATTGTACTTAAGAGAATGGTTGCCCAATGTTCTTTTTTTTTATCATTTATCTTGTGAAATTTATCGTCAGTATAGAACGGAAGAAAGT
>NC_051413.1:33148884-33148973 GCF_015228065.2 Penaeus monodon
TCGGTAAGCATATTCCAACAAAAAGGCCGAGGCAGCACCGACAAAGGGTTTATGTGAAAAAAACAAAAAACAAACACAGGCACACATTA
>NC_051413.1:33149152-33151085 GCF_015228065.2 Penaeus monodon
GCGCGCGCGCGCGCGAAAATCAGCAACTGCTCTATGACATACAAGCCACCTTTTCCTAGAGTATTCATTTACAAGATTAGCTGGCTACCGTTAAAGAGTAAACAACTCCATGTGGATTAAAATCAGCGCGAGAGGAGGAAGAGAGAGGGCGAGGCAAGAGCGTGAATTTCTGTCAAATAACGATGAACATATAAACGTTGATGATTTTTCTTTGGCGATGACTGTCAAAATCCTACACAGGGACAGAAAAAAAAGGACACAGGGTAAAGATTAGTGTAACATACGCAAACAAATATAATATACGAGGGATAACAAGATCTGTATATCAATAAGACCCAGGAAAAACTCAGTGTAATATATATACACACAGGTATTATTCACGAAGTATACCAAATTACGCATCTAAAAAAAGGTTCATGACTCAATAACCGAACTTCAACAAGACGTAACAGCGCCTGAAGATCAACAGTGCCATCGACCGTTACATAAGGGACAATGTGATACCAGGAGGCACCAGGTGTCTCGTGCGTGCGTGTGTATGAATGCATCTGTATCAAAGCCAATGCTATTTATAACTTGTGACTCGCTACTTTTGATAATTCAGGGTGCAACATGTGGAAGGATTATGTTGTCAACGTAGAATATGTGAATAATGCAGAAGAAAAAAAATGTGTCGGTTTCATACATAGAATTTAATCTGAACTACTGCCAGGGTGCTTGCTCAAGATCCACGTGGAAATACATGTCTGTCACTGTCTGCCCTGACAGTTACCAGGTCGTCAATAATTTTGGGATATTTGTAATTTTCTGAAATCCTTTCTCACCTAATGGGTATACGTATGCTTTAGTGGCTTTCATAATCTATAATATATATATTTTTGAATATTATTTTACAATACATTTTTACTCTGATTTTAAAATTTCTTTACCGCATTGGCCAACCGCACAGGCATGAGCAAACTTGATAAGAAGTTTCATTATGTTACCAGGTCAACATGGAGCTATAAAACAAATCCGGGATGCTATGATATTTTCTGGCATTTAACAGAGACGGTGTCGTCACCCCGTTTTTTTTATAACTAGTGCTTGTTAGTTTACAAAACTGTGTATCAAACATCCAATATTTAGTGTTCTATCGCTGTCTTATATAAAAAAGCTATAAATCTTTAGATTTCTTAAACTCCAGCATGCTCACATAGATCCATCTAGCCTTATTGTAACTTTCACTGCATTGAACGAGATAAATCCTGTCCGAGAACTATAACGTGGCGTTGTTTTCCCGTAGAGTTCAACACGACCCGGATGTGCTGACTCACGCTGACTGGCAGGTGCAGTGCTCCAGCATCTTGCTTCTGGCAACACGACACTGCTTCGTCACGGTGAACTTTATCTATTCAATATAAAGTAATCTGATTGTATAGATAAAAAAAACTGAAGCCGTACTGAACATTCGTTTTCCAAAAAATCTAGAAAAATGCCAAATTTCCCGTATGGTCATTAGCAAAAACACCGACTATGGGAAGGAAAATTTATCATTAAAGAAAAAAAGCCCTCGAACGAATACGCCATTTTGCTTGTATGTTTTGCTGAACATTTGGCACTGCATCACCATGACACAGCACTAACTTCGTATACGAAATGGGGCCATGAGGAAAGGCAAAATCAAAAGCACTAGATCTCGGGTCTCTCGTATATTTCCGATATCCAAGCATGATGTGCAGTCATAAACTAATTAGCGTTGTTATTTTGGCATCCAGATGTGCGAATTCAAATTCATGCCAAAGTAGCAGGGAAAAACAAAGCAACTTCGATGGTCCCCCTCCACGTGCTCCCTTATAAGGCAGCACGGGGGAGGGGAGAACAGAGGGATGGGGGTGGGGAGAAAAGATAGATGGGGAAGGTTGAAGACAGAAGGATATGGATAAAGAGAGCA
>NC_051413.1:33151139-33151463 GCF_015228065.2 Penaeus monodon
ACAGATTGTAAACAAAACTTTTACAAGTTAACCGATTCGTTGCGGACTCTCAATGGGGATACGTGTCTAATAACAGTTACATGGCGTCAGAAATCTCGAGGAGAATGAAGAGATGCTTTAGCGCTCGAGTCTACTTAATTATAGATCACGGTTCACGGAGACCTTGGCCACAAAACTTTACGACTTCCTCTTGAATACAGACAGGAGGTTAGTTGACAAAATTTACTTACATTTTTTTTTTTTTGGCTTTCATTAATATATTCGTTATTGCTGATGAAAAAGACTGTTTATGTTATATTACTGTCGGTAAGATGAAAGGAATAG
>NC_051413.1:33152276-33152540 GCF_015228065.2 Penaeus monodon
GGGGGAGACAAATATGATTAATTTGAAAATAAATACTATATCCTGTAAAGCCATAAAATAAACCAGATTATCAATAATGTACTTTAACTGTTACTATGCAACAGATATGAAGTAATCGTGCATTTGAAATTGCACAAAAATAAAATCATCCAATAACTTTCATGAACCGTTGCTAGATAATCCAACCGATAATACCTATCCGATATTGGCTGAATATCTGCGATAAGTGCCATTTTTGGCATTGGCAGGTTTCGCGGTATGATT
>NC_051413.1:33152887-33153231 GCF_015228065.2 Penaeus monodon
AAAGTGTGTTGCAACATACGCCAAAGTGGATCCGAACTAAAGACGTTTTACCGCAATCATGAGTCGCCAACCATCGCCATCGACAAGCTATAAGTCGTGACGCAACAGCTGATGTCGCTACGAGCAGAGGCAGCGCCGCCGCGGGACATGATTGCAACGGCAGAGAAAGCCATCAAGTATTGGGTCTGAGTTAAGACAGTCAAGCAGAAAACACTTCTAAATAACGACTTTATTTGAGGAGATATTGTTCATGGAGAGTAATTTAGGGCTAAATGGGCGCATCCATCGAGAACTAAAACTTCGACTGGCAAGAACGAAGCGCACAGTTCGTATAACGGTTTGGC
>NC_051413.1:33153271-33153628 GCF_015228065.2 Penaeus monodon
ACTAAACTGCGATCCTACAGAAGGTGTTTGGGAACCAAATACTGTGACTCGATTTCCGGATATTTGAATTTTAATCTGTTAACTTATACTTAGGTATCCTTTTCAAACCAGACTTTACGTACCACTATTTTATGAACGAAATAAGCAGAAAAAATGATGACTTTTTCGGGGTATCAAGCTATATTAAGGAAGCTATTGGAGTTCTAGAACCATGAAAAAAGTTATGACTCCCTGCTGTGAAGAGTAAGAATCTGCCAACGAAAAACGTCCATAGAACCAAGAAGAGCAAGAACTATAAAGGAGAATGAAAAAAAGGAAGAATAAGATTCCTACAAGTTTGAAAAATAATGGATAGAC
>NC_051413.1:33153780-33154979 GCF_015228065.2 Penaeus monodon
AAAAAAGGACATTGAAAGCGTTTGGATATGTAGAAATGTCTCGAAAATCTGCCATTATAATATGTTTTCGTTATATCTTAATGAGGACTATGCTATATCTCTGTTTATGTATATTCTAAAGAGTCTTTTGTAAAACTTTATCCCATCGCATTGGAATTTTTTGTCGTAGTCACAGATATTTAAATTCTCTGACGTAAGCTTCGCTGTGATTTATTTTATATTACTCGGCAGACATGGTGTTCAAAATTATGCTAATCCTTATTATATAATAAGTGGTTTAAGTTCAATATTTAGTGTAATTCTTATTGGTATGGCTGAGAGCAGTGAGATACCTGATGCTTTATACATACATACCCATGTTATGTGGGTCACCTGTCCGCACAAATTACAATGCATAATTCTCTATATTATGTAGAGACATCCATCTTTTTGGCAATCAATATACTTCTTAACCAAGAAAACCATCATGTTTGCCCGTTTCTATGTCCAAAACAGAAAAGAAAATTAATGTATCACGCGTCCCAAGACGTGGGTATTGTCCCTCGGATGCCCAACAACCTACCTGGGTCGTTGGGGCAGCTGCTATTAAGTAATCGCGGGACATGAAGCAGATCCGTGGGGGTAGCGACGCCACGAATTCTAAATCAGGACGTCGAAATGGATAGTCCTAAGGTATTAAAACCCGCCATGAGTCTTTTCGGACAAGCTAGTTGCTATGTACTTGGGATTCACTCAGTTTTCGACTCTATGGCATTACGGTATAAAGGCGTAGAACTTCATCCGACGCTGAAGTGGTTGTGAATGGAATATACACGTCTAGTTGCCAGATATTACGATTTTTTTTCTTTAGCTGACGAAATTCTACAAAATGGGGATTTTATCTAAGAAACAGTAAATTTGGAGGAGATATTTCAGAGGGAAAAGAGTCCAAAATTACCTTATCAATTATTACATTTTTCCCAAATTGCACACAAAAACCCTAATTTATACTGACGATACATGCTATTCAAATGTACCAAGACATTTTAGCACTGTAAAATACACTGGCTAATGCCAATCCAATTTTTATAATGAAGGATACGAGTTCACTGGAAGTCTTAAAAGAACACAATAAGGCGTTACATATTATGAAAAGATTTAATAGCCAAAAGGTATCATGTTTTTTTCGACCAGACTTTTGACAGGTCCAGTGAAAGAGG
>NC_051413.1:33155440-33155661 GCF_015228065.2 Penaeus monodon
CGGAGATTCACTGACCACCAGGAAACAGACCCACTTTAGGATCGCTTATCTCTGCTCTAAACGTCATTTGAATCAGTTTCGACATTGTTCTTCGTTTGTGTGTTTTGTTTTCATATTGTTTGGCTTTAGTGCAATCTCGTTTTTCGTATTTATGACGAATGAGGATGGCGCCATTCTATAATAACGATTTATTAATCGACAGCACGGAATCAAAGTTTGGG
>NC_051413.1:33155929-33156094 GCF_015228065.2 Penaeus monodon
CTCAAGCATCCAGCAATGCGTAGAAAATGAATAGACTTGGATAGAGGAATAAATGGCTTTGTGTATTACTGTCATCTTACCAATTCTTTTTACATTTTCAAATGTAAAGTATTTGGAATTCTAAATAATCCACATTTTTGAGAAAGTTGGTGAGCTTGAGCTTGC
>NC_051413.1:33156161-33157032 GCF_015228065.2 Penaeus monodon
AATATAAAAATCAGTGTGTGTATGTACAAGTTGGATATGTGCCTTTGTACCTTAGTACATGATCACCATAACAGTGCATGTCATTGCATGTCATTCTCCTTCGCGAGGTCCAAACGCAGACTCATCTGTCGTGCTTTGCGCATCCCGATCTTCCTTTGGAATTTTCCTATTCGTAAATATGCCCACAGACCTTCTCACCTACACGTATTTAAGCGCTCTCTTTGTCTCCTCTTAAATGCGCAGGTTATGAATATGATGGACTTTATTTTTATCTTATTTTAAAAACATCTGACAACAATTTATGGGAAAATTCCACGCGGAAGAGATGTTAGTGAGACGGGATTGCAAAACTACGACTGAGAGAAAAAAAGGGAAAGAGAAAACAAAACGTGTAGAGCGTGTTGGTAAAGGCGCTATCAAAGTAGCACTTTTTCCGTCAACTATTGCGTATCCGTATGAATTTGCCGTATGTAAATGGCGCCAGGAATCACATGTCCCGGGAATCACATGAACATTCCCACACAAATCGCGTTATTTTGAAGAAATATAATTATGTATATTGTATACAGAAATATTCTAGAATATCAACTCATGTTTACCTTAACTCATTCTATCTAATTTATCAATAAAACCATTCTAGTTCCACAGACCCTCCGTAGGCCAAGATACAAGACGGAAACTGGTCAATCGGAAACTGCACCCGGCCGGGAGGGAACCTGTTTGCGAACGATAAGCCTCAAAGTCAGCCGGAAACGCAAACAAAACGTGCTGGTGAGACTGGGTATGTCTGAACCAGTGATTCCCAACGTTTTTCACTCTGTGGCCCCAGACCAATTCATAATAATCTCCATGGCTCCGTTCGCTGTCGTCT
>NC_051413.1:33157221-33157308 GCF_015228065.2 Penaeus monodon
AAACGATAAGTATTTATTATTCCAAATATGCATTGCGTTTTTATCCATGTCTACTAACATCTATTCTCTAAAGAAATCTCTAAATCC
>NC_051413.1:33157434-33157588 GCF_015228065.2 Penaeus monodon
AAACTTTCTACGGATCTGTCTGCCTTAAGTACATTAAAATCTTCAAAATATATTATAATGACTAAAATGTTCAGATTTTCTGTCGTTTAAGACATTAAAAACAGTACGTCTTTAACGTAAGATTTCAACTTATTTTAACACCTCCAATTTTTTC
>NC_051413.1:33157809-33158236 GCF_015228065.2 Penaeus monodon
TTTTGTATTTTTTTCATTGCCGCTGTTGAGTTAACAACTTAAACAATTATTACTGATATTACTACAGCTGTCAATATGATAATCATTATACTTTTTAATCTTATTATTTTCGTATTTTTGGTCAAGTTTACGATAATGTTGCGTATTTCTTCAGTACATCGTGATATTTTGCAGTATGAATCTCTCTACGGTTAATAGTGATGTTACAACATTTACAAGAAATCTTACAGTCTTAAATTCATACATATGTTCTAGTCTAAAAAGTTTATTAGTATATTTTATGTTATCCAGCAGCACATTCTGTTGAAAACGAGTACCTGATACGACTTAGTAAACATCGCTGTATTATACAACATACAAGTACGTGGTGTCAAATATATTTTCTCTTGGGCATACAATTGGACCTGTATCGATTACATTAGTTACA
>NC_051413.1:33158306-33158414 GCF_015228065.2 Penaeus monodon
AGTCTGTCTGCATGGCTCTGTTCTACGCGTCTCTTCCCTTCTGTAACTCCGTTTTTTCAGTTTCTTTTGTTTATCTGCCTTTCTTGTTTCTCTATCTCTCACCTTCTA
>NC_051413.1:33158940-33159081 GCF_015228065.2 Penaeus monodon
TGCAGTAAAAATCGCCAAGTCATCCACAGACCCTAGTTCTCCAGTACTTTTCCATCAGGCATCCTACAAATTAGCTTTGTCTGATGAGAATTCTTGTTTCTATCAAATAAAGAACAATAGGTTAGTCGGCCTTTTTTTTGT
>NC_051413.1:33159135-33159515 GCF_015228065.2 Penaeus monodon
TGATTAGTGGTTATGGGAAAGTACCTTATTTTTCGTGTATTTTTCGTATTTATTTGCTTGGTTTGAGACTCATTCGTTATTGTTTCACTGTATCTCTACAGTAAACCATCATCATTATTATTATTTTCATCCCTTTAATATATATTTTCTATTGCCAACCATTTTCACATGTTTTAAATGTGTCCCTGATCTTGACCAGTTGAAATAGTGAACAAAATTATATGATATTCCTAACAATATACATAACAAAAAAAAGTTAAAAATATGTCGCAGCTATTTGATATAATTATAAAGGAAAGAGAAAAGATGGGAAAATAACAGTAGATAAGAAAAAGAAAGAGATACGTAAAGACATATCAAGGAAAAAACAGAGAAAAAGA
>NC_051413.1:33159948-33160013 GCF_015228065.2 Penaeus monodon
TGGAATTCTGTGAAGGTTAAAATCGACTGATGTCTCTCCTCTCTGGGTCTTGTCAGGTTTGATTT
>NC_051413.1:33160645-33160792 GCF_015228065.2 Penaeus monodon
TGGCGTTTAATGTATCAGTTATGTACTTGAAAAAAGATGAGGATGCTGATTGTTTCGAATTTTGCTTGATATAATTATTGTTTACAGTAATCAATAAAGATTTTGTTTATATGTTGTCTGAGGAATAACGATAACTGATGTGTGATA
>NC_051413.1:33160898-33163124 GCF_015228065.2 Penaeus monodon
TAATCACACCTTATAATATTTATTAAATTATTTGTGTATATTTCCAAAATGCTGTAAATCACAAATGAGCTTTGACTTTGCTCTTATTGAATCATTCAATCATATGATTCTTTCATAAATCCTTGTTAATGGTAGTTCTCTAACAATCCTTTTTTAAACGTTATTGAAACGTTTGCTCCGATAAATCCCAATGTGATCCGTCTTTACATAAAAAGGTGATTCGATTTTTTTGTGTGTGTGTCTGTTTTGCTAATGGTGACTTTAAAAAAGTTTCGATAACTTTCTGTCACTTGTAATACTACTATAAGCCCATCGGGATCCTGGTTAACTAACTAACTTGTTAAAGTGATCGTGCCATTGCTGTAGTTAACTCTATACAAAAAATATTCTTCTCTGTTCGCTTTTGTCTTCAAAAAATCAAGACGAATTGCAAAAACTGAAATTTCATTTCAAGGTTGAACAAATAGGAGTGACTTTTGAATTTAAAGAGTTGGGTAAGGCGGAGGAATAAAATATTCCTTGCCTTATTTGAGAGATAAACTTCATGAAAGCCTGTGGTGTATATATTGAAAAGGTTAAAAAAAATACTGCTGACTGATTATTCTTTGTGGGTTAATTGGTTTTCAGTTACGGAGTGTAGCTCAGCCGGAGGGAGTATCAC
Source organism: Penaeus monodon (assembly GCF_015228065.2). Taxonomy (NCBI): domain Eukaryota; kingdom Metazoa; phylum Arthropoda; class Malacostraca; order Decapoda; family Penaeidae; genus Penaeus; species Penaeus monodon. The sequence continues at coordinate 33,161,560 of NC_051413.1, forward strand.
ATATTCGAAAGGGGAAAAAAAACTATGGCGGATTTGTGTGATCTATCTGGTCATTTTTTTTTCTATTTCAACGAAATATAAGGTAAGATGGTCCCAGGAACGGCAGCAAGAAGAACTTCCACTACCTCATTATATAGAAATTTCGATAAGTTAAAAAAATGAATAACAGCTACAACACAACTGACATTTTCTCTTCACTTCGTTTCCCCCTTTTATGTTTATGTTTCCCCTTTCTCTCTCTCTCTTTCCCCTCTAACCATTCCCCAACCCACTTTCCTTATCTCCTCCCCTCATCCCATCCCCCCTTTCCCCTTCCATTCTCCTGCCTCCCTTTCCCAATCCCCTTCCCCACCCCCTTTCCCCTTTCCCCTTCCCATCTCCCATCCCCCTCTCTCCTTTCCCTTTTCTTCTCCCCCTCCCCACCCCCTTGCCCCATCCCCAGTCACCTTCCCCCTTCCCTTCTCCTATCCCCCTCCCCTCCTTCCCTACTCCTCCCCTCCTCCCCTACCCTCTTCACCCTCCCCTCCTTTCCTTCTCCTACCCCCCTCCCCTATCCTCTTCACCCTGCCCTCCTTCCCTTCACCCTCCCCTCCTTCCCTTTTCCTATCCCCCTCCCCCATCCTCGTCCCCAACCCCCTTCCCCCAACGTCGCATGAACGACAGCGTGTCCCCCTGACTTGCACATCTGCTGCTCAGCGTGACGGCTCGTGAGGTACAAGCTGAGGATGGAGGAGGATTCACGTCAGCTCTGAAAGACGTCGTTAACAGCCACTTAAAGAGAAGCCTTTGGGTTTGATTCGGAGGCGTGTAGTGTTATTTTTAAAAGCATGTTGTCTATTTAAGAGGTAAAAACGAAATGAAAGAGGCACAGTGTCATTATTAAAAGTATAGTGTATTTTTAAAACGTATAATGTCAATTGAAAAGACATATTGTGTCATTTAAAAAAAGTATAGTCTCATTTTAAAACGTATAGCGTCAGTTAAATAACAGTATTGTTTACATTTCTAGCGTGATGGCATTTTTTAAAGGTGGTGTCATTTTTTCTAAGCATGGTACCATTTTTAGATTATAGTGTCATTTTTAAAAGTATAACATAATGGTCACGTTTAGAATATAGTGTCATTAAAAAATACAGTATGTTTTCTCTTTTTCAAGAATAGTTTTATTTAAAGTATAGTACAAATTAAAAAATCTTGAGTCATTTGAAGAGCAAAGTTTTTTTTTCTATTTATTGGATCATTCAAATAGTACAGTGCTATTTTTAAAAAGTACAGTGTCATTTCTAATGAGGATGTCATGTTTCTTTAAGCAGAGTGTCACATTTACATAGTATAGAGTTACGTTATTATTGCGGTATAGTGTTCTTTTTTTTTACATTATTTTAAAGTACATTTTAAAATTTAAAGTATAGTGTCTTATACATAAGCCAAGCCAATAGTACTCTTAAAAAAAAATTTTTATGTTTTTTTTTTCCTGAGATTGCAGTTGAGGATTTTGTTGCAAGTGTACACAATGACCTGCAGGTTATCGAGAGTCCTTCGGTTCCTGGCGATGAGTCATTCCT
>NC_051413.1:33163993-33164517 GCF_015228065.2 Penaeus monodon
ATTATATCATACCCTTCTTCAAAAATAAAAAATACATATTTAAACAAAACAAGCCAACAGCAAGTAAAACCGTAGAAGGAAATGAAACCGACAGACGCATATCACAAAGTCGCCATCCTCTTCGCGCATATCAGAAAGTCGCCATCCTTTTCCGCGCATGTCATAAAATCGCCATCCTTTTCCGCGCATGTCATAAAATCGCCATCCTTTTCCGCGCATATCACAAAGTCGCCATCCTTTTCCGCGCATGTCATAAAATCGTCATATTTTTCCCTTCATATCACAGAGTCGCCATCCTTTTCCGCGCATACCACAAAGTCGCCATTCTCTTCCGCGCCTCCTGGCAACTCGGATCCGCCATTAGAGTCCCAGGCTTAAAACCAACAGCAAGATTTTACTAATGTTTAGAGTCAACAAGTCCTTCGCTTGATAACCAAATAAGCACAGGCTTTAGATAAATTTGGAAGGAAAGAAAAAGGACGTTTCACCTTGCTTATTTTAAAAAATATGTTGGGGCTTTGTTT
>NC_051413.1:33165048-33165581 GCF_015228065.2 Penaeus monodon
CACTAGAATTAATGTCATTTATACAGAGGGATTAACAGACGTGATAAAGATTTTTCTCTCCATTAGTACTGGTAGCTTAGGAGTATTTTTATAGATGATAATAAAAATGATAATGACAGTCACTGAAATAATTGTTTGCCATCAAAATAATTGTTGCTAACATCGTCAATAGATTACACCAATTGGCATTAACATAAGAAAAGTCCATGTTTAAATCTTTATAATGATTATCCATCTGATATATTTCATTAGTGTCATATTTTTTAAAGATATCAATATAAATCTGCAAGATATATTTTCATAATTACCATAACATAGTTACTATCGAATCACGTGCATTATCGTTCTGATCCAATTCCTATCAACAACCAACATATTTACGTAACACTTTATTTTCATCATAAAGAAGAACGAAGAACTGAAATTGAAAGTCATTATATACGGCAATTATATAAACCCAAGATATTACTGTATGGTTTTCATCTTTATCAGCAGCTTTATTGAGCTCATGGCACCACTTACTATGGCGCAAG
>NC_051413.1:33165801-33165909 GCF_015228065.2 Penaeus monodon
TTCTCGTCGGGCTGTGTGAAGTCCTGCTGCGTCACCGTGAGTTAAAGGTCTAGCGCGAGGGTTAAAACTTCACTTGTCAACTGTTAACGCACATATTGGCTTAAAAAA
>NC_051413.1:33166096-33166269 GCF_015228065.2 Penaeus monodon
AACTATTTGCTTTTGGTTTTGAAATCAAGTATTAATGGTCAACGGACCATTCCAGGACACTATGACAAAGCGACGGATCTAGGATAGCTACTGAACTATCTGCCAAGGTTCGAAGACGCACAGACACACATATAAACATCTAAAATAAGTCTAGAGAAGCTTGACACACAATG
>NC_051413.1:33166292-33166439 GCF_015228065.2 Penaeus monodon
CGCAGCCATGTGTCCCCATTGTCTGGAGAAAACAACGAACCTACGACAGGTACTGCCAACTGCTCTCTCAGGGTACATGCAGCACTGCGATGTTCCTTGCTCGAAGGTTGGCGAGGGCGGGGTGTTACTGTGGCTCACTGCATAACA
>NC_051413.1:33167136-33167853 GCF_015228065.2 Penaeus monodon
AAGATAGACGATACTATCACTTTCGTTCGAGAACAGCCGAGATCTTCCTGTTCACTAAGTCACCAGTTTAAGTGATTGGTACCATTTCCCTGTATAAATTAAGGTCAAAGACGACTATAAACTTCATAATTCCCTTGCTTGAATTTAAATCGAAAATGAAGAAACTTTGAGCTACCACGTTCAACTAAGCTGGTTGTTTAGTTGTTATTTTTTCATATAATACGAATATCCTCATATCATGACTTTTGAACACAACAGCGAAAACCAACAATCACAATTGCCCATAACCCCTTAAGCCATTCCACGTTCGCAAAAAAAATGTATAGCTAATCACGTTTTCCACTTCTTTTTTTTTCCATCTGAAGTTATTCCCCTCCCAAGTTTTTCCCTCGTCATCGTGAATTGCAAAGTCAATCTAAAAGTGAACTCGGTCTTGCCACGTCATCCTTGCACTACACTTTTCACATACAGCCCAATATACACCTCAACTGATGCCTCCTCTAAAGGTTCTGCTTTGTCCACTCTTTATCGTGAATTGCTTTTTGTTTGGATTTGTTCGATATTATTCTCATCCATACGTTGCGTGGAAATGATTCCGATGTATTTTAATACTGATGAGGAATGTTAAGGTTCGTCGTGGTCGTGATAGCAGAGGCAGTTATGATATGTAATGAAATTGTTAAAAATTGTTAATTATAAGAGATTGTTATCATGCTA
>NC_051413.1:33168989-33169377 GCF_015228065.2 Penaeus monodon
AATCCCTGTAAATGATATTTTGAATTCATATCGCAAAAGTCCATATCTAAGCTGGTGATTCTTTCTCACGTGCTTAGAAGACTATAAAACACCCCTATTTCATTTTACACTTTCTCTGCAAGACAGGCCACTCGGATGTAACACACGAGAACCAATTAACACAGAAAAGAAACAACATCGAAGTCGCTCCAACTTATTTAAGTATTCATCCCACGCTCTCTACTGCCATTGTGCGAAAGCTGAGGCGTAGAGAGTGTTCGAACCTCTGTGACCGCAAGTTTGTATTCTAGACACTCTCCGTTCGGTCAATCTACGCGTGTTGAATGGCTGTGTGAATATGTCTGTTCGTTTGCTGAAATCATACATTGTTCGAGAAAGGGGCTGAGGC
>NC_051413.1:33170103-33170651 GCF_015228065.2 Penaeus monodon
CCGAGAAACAACTGATAAACTGTAAAGCTGCGTCTCTGATCCCAAGATAATCCTATAATCCAAGAAAACATAGCATCGAAGTGGATTTTGTGATTTTGAGTGAAGGTGATTTTGAGTGAAGGTGATTTTGAGTGAAGGTGATTTTGAGTGAAGGTGATTTTGAGTGAAGGTGATTTTGAGTGAAGGTGATTTTGAGTGAAGGTGATTTTGAGTGAAGGTGATTTTGAGTGAAGGTGATTTTGAGTGAAGGTGATTTTGAGTGAAGGTGATTTTGAGTGAAGGTGAATTGAGTGAATGAGTTCGTGTTTTATGAAGGTGATTGTGATTTAAGTAACAGTGATTTTGTGATTTGAGTGAAAGTGATTTTGTGATTTTGAGTGAATGTGTTTTGAGTGAAAGTGATTTAGTGAATATGAGTGAAAGTTATTTTGTGATTCACGTGGAAGTGATATAGTGAATGTGAGTGAAAGTGATTTTGTTGTTTTGAGAGATAGTGATTTTATGATCTGAGTGAAAGTGATTTTGTGGTCTGAGTGAAAGTGCAAGAC
>NC_051413.1:33171942-33172300 GCF_015228065.2 Penaeus monodon
GGGCAACGATGGCAAAGATATCGGCAATCTTATCTAACGCTCATAATCTTGCGTAAAAATGTACCAAGATCATCCTTACGGGCAACCAATGCTCACTTTTCAGAGCACTGTAAGTTCACTGTACTTTCACTGCCATCTGTGTCTCTCTGTCACACTTCACTGCAATAAATGTATGGTGATATCTCACTGACATCATCGGCGAGTGGGATGTGGTGACATTGAGGCGATATAGCGATGGTGAATATAACATAGCTGATGAATGATTATTAATGATTAAACATTGATTGTGGAAACTCTATGAAAAGCGTAATAATGATAAATAATTTACGGAATTATATAATTTCATTCACTTGATTTG
>NC_051413.1:33172494-33172706 GCF_015228065.2 Penaeus monodon
AACAGCACTTAATTACTAAGTTTGTTATACCACTTTGTTTACATAGGATTGTGGTTTTTCACTTCAGTTGTTTACATACAACTACTTAAGGATGTGACTGTCAGCTGTATTTCTTTTGTGTGTCTTTTTGTGGTATCTTTTTATTCTCTTTTTTCCCTTTTCATTTATCTATCTGTTGCATCCCTTCTAGTTAGTTATTAGGGAGAGTATGT
>NC_051413.1:33173049-33173575 GCF_015228065.2 Penaeus monodon
GGGGGGCAGGGGGAGAATTAGAAAAATAAACTTAATATTCATTGTCAACACCGCTCGTTTCCTGTGCTTTATTTAATACGATTTTTTCTCTTTATTGTGTTAGTTCTGTTCTTCACTTTTTTTATACTTAAATAATGTTCTTATGTTCTCCTTCCAACCAGAATGAATAGTGAGGATAATATTTTTCTGTTACTTTAATATATATATTTTTAATGTTCTACTGTTGTTTAGAAAGAAATCAAAACATGTTGGTTGGAATTTAGAGTCGCCACATATCTTTCTTCAAATATTATTATCTTACATTCGTCCGTTTTCTATTTCCGAATGAGATATTAAAAGAAATCACGAGATAAAGAAAGAAAGACAAAAAGATAGAGAATATAAGATAGGGTACGAAAAAGCAAATGGAACGGAAAATAAAGAAGAAGAAAGAAAATGCCATAAAATGCGGTAAACTGTAGACTAAGAAAGTAAGAAAGAAAGAAAGTAAGAAAGAAAAAAAACGAGAGAACGAACTCCATCCCTC
>NC_051413.1:33173936-33175406 GCF_015228065.2 Penaeus monodon
ATCATTATCTGAATTCTTTTCGCATCTCCACCACCCTATACCACACCATCTGGCAGGTACGAAGTATATACGGATACTTCATCTCTTCTTTTGTCAGCTGAGTCACCTCCACTGGACGAAATTTCGTTCGTGTGGAAAAGGCGTGGGCCATTTAGACCGCGGCCTCCCTATATATTTATTCATTATTATTTATACTTTTATTTTCTTTTTTTTTAGGTTGTTTCTTTCTTTCGGTTTGATTCTTTGCTCTGTTTTGTTTTGTTTTTATTTTTTCTTTGGTTGTTACTTGTGTTTGCATATCTTTTTTATTTATTTTTTACGTTATGTATGGAAAACGGGGTAGTTACCTTTTATCATCAGTCTGTACCGTTGTCATCAATCTCTGCTGTGATTGCGCTGCAACGTTTCTTCCGTGCCCCTCCTGTGTTATTATCCTTCGTTTTTATCGTTTGGTCCATACTTCCTTCAATACTGTTCTCCTTCTTCATAAAGCTCAAACCATTGTCATTTCTCATGATACTCGACATTCGAATCATTCTATTGCGAATATATTCATAATACTTTTTTTTTATTGTTATCTTGTGTTATATTGTAAGTACTGCTGCACTCTTCGTCCTTATGAAGAGCTACTACCCTATCTTTACGTCATCGCACACCTCGACCCTGATGAATGCACTCCCTGCCTTGAGCATCGAATGCACACTTGCTACTCAGTTTTTCATTAAATAGTGTGAAAAATGATCCCCTGGTAAAATGTATATCTATTGGTTTGATCGTGATATATTTGGTATTTGCTCTACATCTCCCGTTCTACCTCAATATGTGAACACTGTTTGTATTTGAGGATGGATTTTGTACTAGTACAACCTTTATGCTTTGTCATGTGAGATGGGATTTTGTACATAGTAAACTACAACGATGATTTTCAGAAAGAAAGAAAATTTCTATAAATTCGAAATTACTGATAGCGGGACCTACAATTACCAACATGCTATCTCCGTGCAATGCTTACACAGCAAAAGCAAACAAAGATTGACTACGTGAGACTGACTGATAGTTTAGCCGTTCAGCCTAATGAACGTGAGAGACGACTCTGGCATGTTTTGCTGCGTCACCATGACTCAGCGGATAGCGCCAAGTAGCAGCAAGGGAAGTAACTGGCAACTGTTTCATTTGACAGATGCCAACTGCCCATTTTTTTATTGAGTCTAATAGAATTGCGTCTCAGCATGACCGTAATGTAGAGGCGTAGGCATTAACCTCTTTATCATGCTCCCCCGTTACCGGCCGGGTAGAGAGTAGGATAAAGGTACAGTTACAGGCATATTACAGGTGTTTACAGGTAGAACATGAATTCGAGAGGTGATTGCATTCGATGTATATCGTCACCGTTGATCGCTCGATCACTGTGGCTCTGATGAAAATGCAATATTCCATAGTGACGACAGCAGGCTCTGATTGCGGCAACAG
>NC_051413.1:33176267-33176523 GCF_015228065.2 Penaeus monodon
CCCAAAGAACCTCATATTTCAGGGGATTGTTATCCACATGACAAATCTCCTGCCTGTCCCTTGGGGTTCATCGCAGCGACACCAAGTCACGTCGCCGCCCAGCGCCGCCCTCGTCTCCTGCGGCCGAGGGTTGGGCGCCGGCTGTCACGTGGCGCGGGGCGTGAGGCGGAGGGCGCGGCGATCTCACTCTCTCATTGTTAACAGAATCATCGTGACACACGCGTGGATCTAGATAGATTTGTACACACACACGGAC
>NC_051413.1:33177235-33177317 GCF_015228065.2 Penaeus monodon
CACACACACTTTGTTTTCTTTTTCTTCTTCTACATCTCCTTTTTGCCATCTATTTTCTCCATGACCCTCTGTTCCACGGGAC
>NC_051413.1:33178382-33178919 GCF_015228065.2 Penaeus monodon
ATTCCTTCTTTCCTTTGAATAGACACACCGTTAAAAGATTTCGGATTACAAGGGAGTCATTATTAACTTTACAATAGTATGAAGAAGCAAAACCAAGCGTCGTGACTATCCGATAATAGAGGAGAAGCGGCACTGAAAAACGGAAAACGATGTCTCTCCTTTAATACTGATTTTCATTTGATTTGTACCAGAACGGTTTTGAATAGATGATTTTTTTTATGTTACCAGTCTTTGTTGTTGCATGGTGATATTAGCTATAAGTTAATAGATATTCGTGCTTAATACCTCAGGTAAAGAGGACCGTTACTCTCAAATCCTGCATTTATCTCAATATTCATAAGTAATTTTAAGAAAATTCCACATCGCACTACTACCCTTTCATTCTATATATTCAAAACAGTTTCGTCAGTTTCTAAAAATAAAACACAGAAAAGGTGGAAAAACTACCTGGCCTTCGTTTTCTGTCCGGCTTTCTGATTGGCTAAGCGAATCTCGCGCGATATCAGCTGGCCTATAAACTTGAATTATTTTCTAAAC
>NC_051413.1:33180630-33180832 GCF_015228065.2 Penaeus monodon
CTAAATCACATATTTTTTTTCACTCTTTGTAAATACTTGGAACGTTTATCTGTTTACATAAGCTACTTCTGATTTTAAGAATCAAGAGCTGCGTCATGCTGATCGAGGGCTGTTTAAAGTCATGCTAGGGTTGAGAGAGGCCTACGGATTTGTGATGTCAAAAACACACATTTTCTAGGTCTATTCCGACATTTCTTAACCT
>NC_051413.1:33181173-33181277 GCF_015228065.2 Penaeus monodon
ACATCTTATCTTATCTTGTAATGCCATAAGATCTTAGTTTCTGCTGAACCGTACTTCCCGCGTTCCTCTTCCATAGTGTTATCAAACTTGAAAGTAAAGAATCT
>NC_051413.1:33182188-33182276 GCF_015228065.2 Penaeus monodon
CCGGCCCTTTCTTCTTCCCCTTCCCACCGGATCAGATTGACGAGGCAAAGGCTGTCTCAGATATCAGTTCGAACTCTGGGGCGAAGCA
>NC_051413.1:33182800-33183265 GCF_015228065.2 Penaeus monodon
GTTCAGAGATAATTAAATACGAATACACAAAAATGAAAAGAAAAAAAAATGAAGAGAAAGATAATTAAGAGAAGGAGACGAAAGAGAGTCAAGAGAAAGAGAGAACCAAGAGAAAGACGAAAGACAATTAAGAGAAAGAGAGAATCAAGAGAAAGAGACAAAGATAATTAAGAGAAAGAGAGAATTAAGAGAAATATGCGAAAGAGAATAAAGAGAAAAATAATAATTAAGAGAGAGAGCTGAAAGAGAATAGAGAGGAAAATAATTAAGAGAAAGAGCTGAAAGAGAATAAAGAGAAAGAAAACGAAGAGAAAGAGACGCCAAGAGAAAGAGGGGGAAGGATGGGATACCCATGTTTATATTCCCATCAGCTGAGCTCAAGACCCATCGAAGGAAAATGGCGCCTCGGGGTAGCCGCGTACCCTCGACTCAAGAGAGAAAAAGACTGGTCTCTCTTCCTTCCCA
>NC_051413.1:33183330-33183409 GCF_015228065.2 Penaeus monodon
GGGGGGGGGGAGGGTGTTCTTTTTTCTCCTGATAATGGTTTCTTTTCTATCATTTTCAATCTCTGTTCTTTTTTTTCCC
>NC_051413.1:33183815-33183933 GCF_015228065.2 Penaeus monodon
CCCTTGGCTTCTGAGAATCTCCGTCTTTCTTTTCCTGAAGAGGCGCCGAGGTCAGCTGACAGAGTACGAACGTTTAAAAAAAACGTTTTCTTAAGATTATATTGTTTTTTTTTGCGTG
>NC_051413.1:33185582-33185835 GCF_015228065.2 Penaeus monodon
CATCCGTCTCCTTCAATTATATTCGAGCTACGCAGTAGACTTTAAAAAAAAGTAGGAAATATTTTGAAGTGGGCCGCAGGAAGTGTGTTCAAACGCAGAGTCATCGCGCGAAGCCACTTTTTGAGCGAGTGTTGAAGCCAAGAAGCAAAGGCGGATTCAAAGAGAGGCGAACGCAACGGAGGATAATGAAAAGAGAATAAAGAGGCATAGGATGTTAGGTGATAATCGTTGTGAATTAGGAATCAGGGAAGAA
>NC_051413.1:33185983-33186993 GCF_015228065.2 Penaeus monodon
GGAAAATGAGAATAACCTATAAATACAAGAATAATTGAATAACACGAATCAAATGAGAGAGAGAGAAAAACAGAGAAGACGAAAAAAAGCAATAACAAAAATGAAAAATTATTAGAAAGAATACCGCCAGATGTCACTCGCACATCTCACCATTAAATCACGTGTTTATGTTGTGCGCTGATCACCCATTTTAGAATAATTGATAAAAATATCTGCAATACGTTATTTACACTGCATATTGTGGTACTAAAAAAAGTTAACAAACTCTTTTAGTAACACAATTTGCAGAGTGTAAATAATGAATGCAAATACTGTGTACGTAATGAGTGTAAATAAGTGTAAATCGGTCTGTTTGATTTTTTTTTTTTTCCAAAATACGTTGCAGAGGAAATACGTAATGAGTGTAGTCATGTGTGTATAATGAGTGTAAATCTGAAATTCTGTAAATGAGGTAATGAGTGTAAATCCATATGTTTACTCTCCCTAAGACGTTGCAGACGAAGCATGAATGAGTGTAAATGGTGAGTAAGCAATAGGTGTAAATAAGAATGAATGTAAATCAATTAAACCATAAAACCGTAAATCAATAAACCAGGAGGCAATTATGAACGCAAATCCATGTTTACTCTTCCTTACACGTTACGGAGGAAATACTCAGTGAGTCTTAAAAATGAGTGAATAAATGACACAAATCTGTAAACCCGCAAATGAAGTAATGAACGTCAAATCCGTATGTTTACACTTCCGAGCACGTTGCAGAGGAAGGCGTAATGAAGAGTTAGGATGACCGAGCGATATGAGGGTCGGCCTCGCTTGCTCGTTTGCCGCCGCCGCCGCTCCACATCTTTTGGCGCTGTGATGAGTTAGTCATACAGCAATACTCCAGTTCCCTCACGCATGAAAACTACCGTGCAGATGGTTTTGGGATACGAACATGCATAGAGAGGGACGTTATGTATACGTACTGATAATAAATCCGAGGAACGTATGGAGAAGTGTAGGTACCTATG
>NC_051413.1:33187194-33187285 GCF_015228065.2 Penaeus monodon
ACCACAACTCACCAATCTGTATACCACAAAATCACAAAGCATGCGCAGACTATCACACTATTTTAAGGTCTTGTGTCAAGTGATTCGCAAA
>NC_051413.1:33187312-33187583 GCF_015228065.2 Penaeus monodon
ATTTACGTTCCTTTCTCACGTTGCTTGCTGTCACATTCTGCTTTGTCATGCCACGACCGATAAACTGATATGATATCTGGACGCCGCATAGATTAAACACAGCAGGTGAATGACCAAGTATTATTGATGGTATTTGTACAGATCATATCTAACAGGTGCGTCTCTGCAGATTCATTTACGTGTGAGAAGGTGACATTAGTGTCAAAGCCATTACTCAATAAGTTATATAACATAGCCTTAGTATATTCTGACGAGCTTTGCGGAAAGCGAC
>NC_051413.1:33188169-33188257 GCF_015228065.2 Penaeus monodon
TATGTACAATTATGTTTATCATGCTTATGGTATATTATATAAGAGGCTGACTCTGTATTACTACTGGTAAACTTAGATCCTCCACAAA
>NC_051413.1:33188314-33188539 GCF_015228065.2 Penaeus monodon
CTGTTTTCAATGTTTTTGTTTTCATAAGACCTTTACCAGTTGATGATGGTGTAATATCGAAGCATCTTTGGCTGACATATATATTACATACAGTAAATTATACAGTGATGTTCGGCAGTTCTCTCCCAAGGCCAGTGAAGTTATTAGAAGCCACAGAGCAGGGGGTGACCATGATGAAGAACAGAATCGATCACTGGATAATGATTTCATTGGGAACATTCCCAG
>NC_051413.1:33189023-33189131 GCF_015228065.2 Penaeus monodon
GACGAATGTGCGTGTAAAGAGGGAATACAAGCACAATAAGAATAATAAATCGTAACGTTTCGATCCCAACTAATTTCCTACTCAGACAAAAAAAAGAAAAAGAAAAAA
>NC_051413.1:33189330-33190178 GCF_015228065.2 Penaeus monodon
TATATTATTGCACAGTATTGTTTTTCACATACCAGAAGTAAATTTTATTATATCAAGTGATATATAATTATTATATAGATCTTTCTATCTGTAGCATTCTGTTCACAGGTGTCATTGTTCGTCCTTGAATTTTAAAGATGTGTATTAAATTGTAGGTTTAAAAAAAAAGGTGAAAATTGGCGCAATTCTTAGGGTTATATTCCAGGACAGAATTTCCAAAATAATTATCCCAAGAAGGTGACTGTGACGGGAGGGGGGGGGGGGATAAAAAACATGTAGGTGTGTGAAAATACAAGAGCTTATTGTTTGAAATTCTTTCCACTTCGAATCAGTGTTCTTTATGAAACATCCTCTCTCGGAAACTCCTTGTTTTTTTTTTTCTTTTGGATATCATATACATGAAAGTAGTTAAGAAGGAAAATAGAAAATAATGAAACATATCATCCTCGGGTCACGTTTCGGAGCACCCAGTTCAGTAATTATTTTCATTCCCTTAAGAGTCCAGAAAGCCTTACGTATAAGCAGACTTTATACTACATATCATAGGAACACAAAACCGATTGTTCCTCCCATAGACACCCGGGAATAAAGGAGTCTTTTACGGGGAAGGTTTTCGTACTGCATTAACATGGTCTTACGTTCCGCAGCGCCAGTGTGACTTGGCGTTATGACGTCACCTTTAGCCAGCGCTGACAAGGGGTCTCTTGTACACTGCCTTTGAAGTGCCGCCATTTCATTTCATCCTGATATCGCTTTTTTCATGTTTTTTTTTTTATGGGGTAGTTGAAACTTTTAAGATTCAGCACGGCAGGAAATACGATTAAATGCATGTTCATCCCTCTTCGGTT
>NC_051413.1:33190216-33190341 GCF_015228065.2 Penaeus monodon
CTTTGTCATATTCGAACTTGACCTTTCCGACTAGAAATATTGGTATTCCATGTTAAAAGTATGAAAGATATACTTACACAGTTCCGGTGAGTTCTACGTAGTCATGCAAAGGGGAGTGAAGGGAA
>NC_051413.1:33190565-33192253 GCF_015228065.2 Penaeus monodon
CAGGAGAAGGCGGAAAAGTGGAGTCTATCTGGACTCCGCGGACAACCCGAACGTTCATGCCAAACAGAACGCACGAACGTAAAGCCCAACGTCACGCTGAGCCCACAGTATCGTCTGAAATGCAGTCTACGGACGTATAAACATGTCCTTCATGTCCTTTAGCCTTTTAGAGTCGAGGCAAGTTTCAAACCGCAGGTGTAAAGAAAATATTTAAGAAACTGTGAGAATAAATCAAATAAGTGAGAAAGAAAAAAATACGTATTCATACTAAAAGCAAGTCTAGCAAACTCCGCCCACATGCTCGAACCCAGACCAAGCCCCGCCCACCGGCTCGCCCACAGACACGTGTGGCAGTGAAGCGAGACCGGTTTGGGACAAGCCGCTGAAAAGTCGTTTTGGATATTAGCCTCTCGATGTGTGTGTGCGACTTCGTTCCGTCGGTAAGTTCAGTCTGCACGAGAAAAAATGAGTTACGTAGAAAAATAAATCTTGGGTTTATATTGCAGTGATTCAAACAGAGTATTTGATTTCATGTTAATATGAGTTCAGAAACGGGTACAACGTGAATTCAAGGGCGAAGTGGAAAAAAATGGTTTGATGTTCAATAGGCATGTCCGATGAAAATCAGTTCGTAATATCCCTCTCGTCTCGATGTGCCTGACCTGAGTAGGAGATTATCGTACAAAATCCTTGGCGAAGTATGTGTGATCATGCAAGATCCAAACTGCTTCAGGGGGCATTCAACTGACGCTCCCTGATAATAGAAAAAAAAATCGTCATGCACTGCGTCTTGACATCATGCAAACATCCCAGTTACCAGAATCGTACATTCAGAAACACTTCGATCATATTAACCCGGGTACATTCCCTAGTGTAAACCCACGCAAGGACTTAGTTTGCGTGATGCGTCTTTCGTGTGATTGGTAACAACTAAACTTGGATTCCAGCGTAAGCACGCCATCTACATTATATATTTAGGCACCAAGGAATGGAGCTCTATCACAGAATACCACTATCATAGTAGATGCCTCGAAGTACCTTTGTAGGGACAAAGGGAGCATCACAGAAAGGGCAGGGAGTCTTATTGGATGAGCAAAAAGGGCACCATTAAAATATCAAAGGTGGTACCATTAAAAGGGCAAAGGGGCACCATTGAAAGGGCAAAGTGGTACCATTAAAAAGGGCAAAGGGGCACCATTAAAAGGGCAAAGGGAGCACCATTGGAAGGGGTAAAGGGTCACCAGTGGAAGGGTAGAGGGACACCATTAAAGGGGTAAAGAGGGCACCTTTGAAAGGACAAAGGGGCACCACTGACAAGGCAAAGGGGGCACCATTAGAAGGGCAAAGAGGATACCATTGGAGGAGCAAAGGGGGCACCATTGGAGGAGCAAAGGGGACACCATTGCAAGGGCAAAGGGATATTATTGGAAAGGCAAAGGGTATACCAATATAAGGATGTGCCTTTAAGCTCAAGGTAAACCCCAGAAACAGCATTTCATAAGGGAACTCTTACTTACGAAATATGCCAAGAAGATACAAAGAAATATAACCCAAACCCAAATATAACCAAAAAAACTGAATACGGTAAGATCTTACATATGTCTTCGTTAACTGTAACGATTTAGCGTTAACTAGATAAGATAGGATAGTGATTTTTAATTCATAATTCAATATGTCTGTTTTTTTTT
>NC_051413.1:33192492-33193765 GCF_015228065.2 Penaeus monodon
CTTCCTTCTCCCTTCCCCTCTCTTCCCCTCCTTCCCTCCTCTCCTCTTTACTCCCAACTCCTTCCTTTCTCTCTCCTCATATTCTCCCCCTCTCCATCATCTTATCCCCTTCTCCCCCTCTCCTTTCCCCTTCCTTCCTCTCCCTCTCTCTTCTCCCACCTTCCCCTTCCTCCTCTCTTTCCCTTCTCCCTCCTCCCACTCACCTCTTCTCTTCCTCTCCTTCTTCTCCTCCCTTCCCCTCCTTTCTCCTCCCTTTCCTTCTCTCCCCCCTCCTCCCTCCCTTTTTCTCCTGCCTCCCACTTTCCTTCTCTCTCTCTCCCCTCCCTCCCCCTCTCCCTCTTTTCTCCTGCCTCCCACTTTCCTCCTCTCTCTCTCCCCTCCCTCCCCCTCTCCTATTCTCCCTCTCTTCTCCTCCTTATCCCTATCTTCTCCCTCTCACTTTCCTCCTCTCTCCCCCTCCCTCTCCCTCTCTTCTCCTCCCTCCCACTTTCCTCCCCCTCCCTCCCCCTCACCCCCTCCTCCTCCCAACCCCCGGCGTGGCTTCGCTGGCGTTTCGCTCACTCGTTTCCACATTCATGAGTCATGACACTCTCAGTACGGCTGTGGCCACAGAGGAGTGAAGGTCTACTTCATTTGCGCTCCGTAACTTTTTTTTCCAAATCCGTTCTTCCAGTCACTTTTTCGAATCTGCTTTTTAAGAATAAGAAATATGTGAGTGTTTCTAGAACGTGAAGTGAATTGGAAAATGTCTTAGACTATTTACATAAACTGTGGATGTACCTGCAGCGACAAACGAACGAATGACTACGTGAAACAATATAGGCCTATTGAACGGAAGGAAAACAAAAGAAAAAAATTCACAATGCTACTATAGAACAGAACCTACAGCCACATCTAAGAAGAACAATGTAAGTACTTCTGTAAATCTGTCATATGATCTTAACAGTTCAGAACGTTAGAAGGTCACTCATACTACACAAATGCTTGTCATTGCAGTCACCCAGAAAACAATATGTGTAGTTTCGTGTATCTTTTTATCCATAGTAGTGTACGTTATTATGTGAGGGATCAATGACTAACTATTGTTTTTTTTTTAATTGATTTTCACGGGAAAAAGTATCTGTCGCCATTTGTCCAGTTACGAATTATCATAATCGTTATACAAAGTTCACTTCGTATCTTTCATCTTTTTTTTTTTTTAGGTCTGATCTAGAATACGGAGATTTTTTTTTTCTAATCTTTATTGCAGAGAAAGAATTCTGAGGCTTGAGTG
>NC_051413.1:33194829-33194943 GCF_015228065.2 Penaeus monodon
AAGTGTTATTATTGCCGATTCGGTGATCAGCTGACGTCAAATCTTTGTGAACAATACTGCCAAGTGTATTTAGTTATCACTTTGAAGCTACTGCATTCGTTTTTCTTCAAGCTC
>NC_051413.1:33194987-33195468 GCF_015228065.2 Penaeus monodon
TCCTAGTTTCCCAGTGAGGAGTGTCGAAAAATCGTAATATTCTCCCATTTTCATTTTTTTTTATTACCTAAACACAGCGGATGTTGGTCAATCAGTTCCTTCTCACAGTGTCATAGGAGGAGTGCAGTGTAGACCTTGTGTGTTTGTGTTGCGTGTGCGAGGAGGCAAGATGGCATGCGTCAGTCATGAGGCGAAGCACATGCAGACGATGAGAGACATGCAAGCGCCGTCAAATATAGTCAGATATAGTGCTTTATTGTTTTCTATACACTTTGCAACGCCCTACATGAACATAAGGAAAGGCTACGAGGTGTGTTTTGGGGATCATTTTAGGCTCGCATATGATCATAGGAATGTTTAAGAAGTGATATATTTTTGTGTACGAATAGTGATCACTCTTTTAACACAAATTTGTTGATGAACATGAAGAGACTTCTCTAGACTCTTTAGCACTGATAGAATCTCTTAAGATCCGTAAAAC
>NC_051413.1:33195505-33195587 GCF_015228065.2 Penaeus monodon
GGTTAGTGTGCTTCTATCTCCCTAACCTTGTTTCGATTTTCCTCACTCTCCCACTCTCTTTTATCCCCCCCCCCACACCCAC
>NC_051413.1:33196576-33196782 GCF_015228065.2 Penaeus monodon
GGGTAGCGGCAGCAAAGGGGGGGGGGGGTTAGAGGTGCGTGGAAATGCCAAGGTCAACCACCAGACAGTGGGAGACCAGGTTAAGGTTCCTGCGGCCGCTACGGCGCCTTCCGCCACGTGTCAGAGGGCGCTTTGGGGCTCGGTTTGTTGTTAGTTAGGTTGTGGTTATTGCTATTCCTGTTGATGTTATTATTTGGGAGGAAATG
>NC_051413.1:33197049-33197357 GCF_015228065.2 Penaeus monodon
ATTTACCATGAAAAAGTAATGAGCCACCTTTTTTTTCTCTCACGAATTGCTTGTTGATTGCGACTTGATCATGTTGCAAGCCTCATCCACACCATTGCAATCGAAATTTTAAACGAATTAGATTTGATGAATCAGAAGCAGCACGTACGCACGGCGATTGACCCAGGATAGATAAGGCGATATGCCGCTTTAATAAACGACGAGAATTGAAAAAAAAAAAAAATCTTATCATGCGCAAACACAAACACAAAGAAGAAAAAAAAATGAACTTATAGCAAAGAGAAGTGATTATGAGATGTTCGTTATCG
>NC_051413.1:33198714-33198874 GCF_015228065.2 Penaeus monodon
AAAGTGTATCTGAAAATCCTTAAGGGAAGGTTACATTCAGTTCGACCAGGTAAGCGAAGAGCCCGGAAAGATCAGATCGATATGTGACCCGTTTAGCTTCGGCCTTGAGTCGGGGAGGCGCAGCCGGTGTCATCCTGAGGGCGGAGGTAGGTAGGCCTAT
>NC_051413.1:33199953-33200420 GCF_015228065.2 Penaeus monodon
ACTGTTATAAGAATCCCAGATGAAGCAAGAATTGGGTGATAATAGATGATAATAGGGAAAAAAAGGTAAATTGAGAATGAACAACCCATCCTCCACCCCCCCCCACCCCCCCAAAAAAAAGTAGGAAACGAAGAAGTTGAGGACAAAATGAATAGAAAAAAAAGAACTTTAATTAACTTTGGTTCACCGAATCCTGTAGCGGGGCAAAAACTGCTAGAAGGATGATATAGCTATATTTTTAGGCCTAAGCTTACGTATTTTTTTTTTTGTAACATAGGATATGGGAGGCTTGATGGAAAATCGAGATAGCCAAAGGGGTTAGATCAGATTTTTTTTCTCTGTAAGATAATTTCAGTTTTCATATATGAGAGAACAAGGCTATCTGTGTATACTTTATACGAGGGCAAAACTTGTAAAAAAAATATAGCGGTAGAAAGGAAAATAATGACAATGTGGTAATCTGATGA
>NC_051413.1:33200591-33200869 GCF_015228065.2 Penaeus monodon
GCCCTTGCCATTCCTACGGTCTGATCAATAATCATTTAATTTATGAGTACTCGACCCGGTGTCCTCGAAGATTTGTTTATTAATGATATTCTCATCCATCTTTTTATCCCTTGCTTGTCGTGTTTTGTCTGAAATAAACATATTTGGGGTTATAGGCCTATTTAGTTGTCGGTGAGAAAGACTTGAGCTCGGCATTATATTGTGTGAGTATTGTGTCCTATTTAGAACGGTCGGGTGATGGGGTATTTGGGGAAGTTGAATCATTTGTATAGCTGGAG
>NC_051413.1:33201077-33201283 GCF_015228065.2 Penaeus monodon
ATCATATAAAAAAGGGTTCGTGGCATAGCAAAGGTGAATAAACCCTAATTAACAGCAATTTATTTACTTAACACGCAAGAATGTGAAGCAGCTGACGGTTTACCCAAGACAAAGGCCAGTATGTCACAGCGTCATGAGAGAGCTACCGACAGAAGTTACCAACAAACTAACGGGATTGCCAATACCCCTAAAGGAGGACAAGGTGA
>NC_051413.1:33201325-33201709 GCF_015228065.2 Penaeus monodon
CAAAGAGGGTGGTGGAGAACGTACATTCCCTGGGGGTCATAGGGAAGAAAGATTCATTTACGGTTCTGTCCATTCTTCATATTTCGGGTATTACTATGTGGGTCAAAGTCGTGTGAAGTATAAACATGCATCGTATATATATATATGTATCCACCTTAGGATTCGGTTTTGAAGAACAATGAACAAAGGGCGGATCGAGGACTGGGGAGACGAAGAGAAACGCCATTGAAAAAGGGTTTGCAACAATGAGTCTTCATCTGTACGCACTTTCTACCGTCGCTTTACCGGTCCCAGGTGAAGTTTTTGCTGAGTCATCGTGACAGGGGGGGAGCTCTCTGCCATGGAAATCAAGCCATGGCAACCTAAGTGGTTTCAGAGCGAGTT
>NC_051413.1:33201728-33201912 GCF_015228065.2 Penaeus monodon
TGCGGGATAGAAAGTATGTGTGTGCATGCGTTGTGTTCGTTGCAAGGATCTCCCGCCATTTTCCTTTTTTAAACTTTCGGTATCATTTTTTGCGTGTTTGTGTAGAGTGTTTGCTTTGTGACTCGTCGGATTTTCAAGTATGGTAATCATATGTTTTATTATATTATCTGGATGTCTGTTTCTA
>NC_051413.1:33202113-33202240 GCF_015228065.2 Penaeus monodon
GTGATGTCACCATTTTCCTCATTGTAAATAAAATACACAAAGGGAAGGAAGGGAAACTACGAATATTCCCAAGGCTGTTTGTTTACCTTACTCTTTTGGTATGAAACCTCCACAACCCATGCCCCCG
>NC_051413.1:33202716-33202948 GCF_015228065.2 Penaeus monodon
TTTATTTTCTGAACTGCATCCCATTTTCACCGGAAAAAAAATGCCTGACAGGAATACGCAAACAGAAGCAAATGAAGAGAAAGCGTGATGAAAATGAAGCAAGAATCTTTATTTTCATTTCCTGGCTGATGTTCATGATGTTGGAATAACTTCAGAACTTCAGCTTCTCTTCATACAGTATAACTTTGTGGAAATAGGAAATAATGAGTTGACAAACCGACTATGGTCTTTA
>NC_051413.1:33203389-33203664 GCF_015228065.2 Penaeus monodon
GACACGCGGTGGGGAAGTGGCTGTGTATTTTGTTGTAGTTTGTTTTTAAAGAAAAAGAAAAAAAAAAACGGTAAATTGAAAGTTCACGTGAAGTTTCGAAAGATGAATGTGTTATTTTCACCTTGCACATGATGACGGTTCGATACGGTGATGGTGAAGGTGGTGATGATGACGGAGGAAGTCTTCAACGAAGGGGATGGTGTTGTTGCAATGACTTTCTCCAACACTCTTGTTCTCCCTTCACCCTATCTCATCCCCCATCTCCCTGTGGTTGC
>NC_051413.1:33204059-33204320 GCF_015228065.2 Penaeus monodon
CAGGATAATTCACCCTTATACCAGGTTGCTTAACCTTATGTACCCCCAGTTCGTATTAGGGTACACGTTACGCCATAAATACGGCGGGTTTGGCGATACCACACGAAAACCTTGAAGCCAACATGTCAAAAAAGGGATTATGAATGGCCAGGAGAGGAAATACAACCTCGATAATATTCCTTACTCAGTGCATGTTGCAAAGACCTGTGTCGCGTTCCTTTGTAAAACCAGTTTTGTCTTTCATAAAACTTTTCTAGTATT
>NC_051413.1:33204340-33204563 GCF_015228065.2 Penaeus monodon
AACCAGAAGCAGCAAGGCAATGTATTTGTGTATACTTCAAAGCCATTATGCTTTTTTTTTTTGTACTTGAATTCAAGATCACTCCGGTTATATTTAGCCCTAGAAGGAAATTTCACTCTAGAAATGTATCTGTGTATTTTGTCTTAAGGCAAGGAAGAACCGGAATCGGAGAAGGAAGCAAGGAGATCATATCCACTACCCTCATGCAGTAATTCTTTCAAAG
>NC_051413.1:33205008-33205136 GCF_015228065.2 Penaeus monodon
GACATAGACAAGAGAAACAGACTGTCAGAAACGGAAGAAAGAGAAAGTGAATAAATTATATAGAGAGATCAAAAGAGGAAAAAAAATGAAGCAACGAATGCATAATATCCCCAAGTAAGAAACAGTAA
>NC_051413.1:33205195-33205433 GCF_015228065.2 Penaeus monodon
ACAAGTCAAAGAAACCTTGGGCAATTTGCGTTCACTCAAGGGTCCAGACGGTGAGCAAGGAGTGGGGAGAGACGAAGAGGTTGCAAATTGTTGAAGAGGAGACAGATTGGTTGCAAACCTCTTCTAGGTAAAACGAGCGTAAAATCGGTTTCACTCTCTGTTGCTTGTGATTTTGTTTGAGAATGGTACGTGTAAATAAATAGATTAGTAAGTGAAGTGGGATGGAATTTAGTTTTTT
>NC_051413.1:33205468-33206264 GCF_015228065.2 Penaeus monodon
CGGGTGAACGCATTTACGGATCAGTTGTTATTTGTTAGAATTGCTATAAGTTTCTAAGAAAAAAACATACAAGATATAACATCAATCTGTTCTCACGAGTTCCAGAGGATCCACTATATTACTACAAAAGAAGTCTTACGTGAACAAAAGTTTACGCAGTACAGCAAACGCACTTTTATAACGGCCAGTAACCTCAATCATAACTGTTGCATCACCGGAGAAAGGGTTTTTACGAGACTGTAATTACTGACAAGGATCCTTCATCATAAAATATTGGAACCATGAAACTATGTCGGGAAACTAACAATAAATGTGAGAAGAATGATACATTTTTTTCATCCTGTTGCCACTCACATGTCCCTGTTGTCGGTTATTGAAAATGGTTTTGATAAAAAGATAATCCCCTTTAAATTTATTTGGCGAGTATGGCTGCTTTTAATTTAATGTTCAGGGGTTTTTGTTTAGATAGGTTCTACACGGGAAATGTTTTCATCTTGATGAATGCCCGGAAATGCCTAGATAATTATGAAAATTAAGAAAATTTAAAAAGAGAAAAAAAAAATGTTTTATAACTCTTGAGACCCTCAGATCAGTAAATCATTTGGTGTTCGAGAGAAAAAAAAAAGTGTTAACATGTTCCATCTTTCATGATGGATGTTGCATGATAACATTTATAGTGATGCTTAAGTCTCCCTTATCAGTGTGTTTTTTTTTCACATATAACTCTCGAAAGTTCATGTCATTCCCGATAAGAACCTCTCGAACAGAAACTAAGACGATAAAACTGGACGGGGGT
>NC_051413.1:33206296-33206538 GCF_015228065.2 Penaeus monodon
GTTGAGAACAATCGAGAAACTTCATTCTAAAAGTCGAGCGAAAATGAAAAGTCATTGTTTTGGACCATTGATGACGGGGCGGGAAGGAAAAGGGAAATTTTTCCTTTTGTTAATTTTTTTGAAAATTATATGACGTTTTTAAAGGGGTAGACAAGCACCTACGGGGAACAGTGTATTTTTTTTTTAAAGGTGAAGTATAAGGGGGGGGGGAAGGGAGGAGGGAAGGAAAAAGGGGAAAAGGG
>NC_051413.1:33207161-33207495 GCF_015228065.2 Penaeus monodon
AAACAAAACAAAGAAAGCAAAAGGGAAAAAGGGGGAAAAAGGGGAAAGAAAAGAGGAAAGAGGAAAAGAAAAAGAAAACAAAACAAATAGCCTTAAAACAAAAAGGAACCCCAAAACCACACCGTTGGAAAAAAAAGCGGCTAGAGGGCAAATCCAAAAAAGAAAAAAAAAATTTAAACCAAAAAGACCCCCCCCCACCCCCGTAGGAAAAGCCAAACGGCGGGCGGAAGTTTCCAAAAGGGGCGCCTGGGGGGTGGGGGGGGAAAACCCCAAACCGCCCCCAAAACCCCCCCCCGCGCGCTTTAGTGAGTCACGGTGCTCGCGCGGGCGGTAC
>NC_051413.1:33207713-33208188 GCF_015228065.2 Penaeus monodon
GGGGGGGGGGGGGGTTGCATCTCGACGGGCGTCCTTTCGAAGTGGCGGACGATAGCGTATCTCTCCTCCTCACTTCCTGCAGGTGTATGTGGCAGTAAGTATCACTGGCCCGACACTTTCGAGTCAAGAGTAACGAGGGCGTGACACCTACACGCTTTTTGCTCGGCCAACCGTTGGCACACCTGTTTGGCACTCCCGGAAGAAGAAAACGAAAATATGCCTCTTTATATAGTACATGACACGCTGGGTGGAACAAAGGGTTGGGGGACAGAAAAAAGGGAAATGCGAACCCTAATGATTTCAGTGGGTGGAGACGAGGGAAAAGGGGGGGGGAGGTAAGATAACGAGGGCAAAGGTGCGATGGGGGAGAGAGAGAAAAATTTTTGGGGACAGAGAGGATAAATTCAATTTTTTTAAGATGGGGTTTATATTGGGGCATTGGGGTCATGGGGTACAAGAGGCCCTAATTTGATAG
>NC_051413.1:33208975-33209087 GCF_015228065.2 Penaeus monodon
TAATTAAAAGGTGTGCAGTGCTGTATCTATGCCAGTATTTATCGTAAGATTACTGCTGACGTCACACTTCCCCGTAATCACCGAAACGTTATCATTTCCTCATTTATTCTCT
>NC_051413.1:33209235-33209679 GCF_015228065.2 Penaeus monodon
ACTTTCTTAGATTTGCGTAAATTTATCCTCTTACGTCACGACTCGTGCAGGAAAACGAGAAAGAAGAAGAAGAAAAAAAAAACTCAATATTTGTATAAGATTATCCTTTTGCGTCATACCTCGGGAAGGTAAAAAAAAAAATCTCCGCTCAACATCCCAGTAGGTAAGCCTCCACGTGTAACCAACAAATTTTGAAAACAAATACAGAGAGCACGCAATAACTGTCCTTGTGGATATATGTCACAAGGATTGTAATTCTTTGCGTGAGGAGAGCGAAATGATATTTTAATTAAAGCGGAGCTGTGTAATGACTGATATTTATCTCTTATGATAGGCTGATGCTGTATAAATGGAAATTCGTGTGTTAGAAGTGCGTTTTGTTTGTTATTTCTGTTTTGTGTTCAGGTGTTATGAATGTGCTACGTCCCGTTGGTATGTTGTATG
>NC_051413.1:33209752-33210669 GCF_015228065.2 Penaeus monodon
CTCGAACTGGATTGTGACTTTGGGTGAATATAAATTAGATTAGAGGGTATTTAACGAATGCTCCCACTCAAATATAAACAGACACGTTAATACACACATACGTATATTTTGTCGATTTTCCTTTATTCTAATATACAGGCACATTAATATACGTATATTTCATCGACTTTCCTTTCCTCAAATACACATACCACATAATACACAACGTATATTTCATCGACTTTCCTTTCCTCTAATACACAGACCACATAATACACAACCTATATTTCATCGACTTTCCTTTCCTCTAATACAAAGACACATTAATACACACACACGATATTTCATTGATTTTTTCCAGCCAAGGCAAATAGCATGCATTCTTATGACCAGTGGAAAGCCGTAGTAAATTGCGGGTGTGTGGAAGGCACTGGAAGATGTCGCTGGTTAAAACTGGTTTGGGAAGGAAGGCTCTTGATTTAGCAGTCGAACCTTTCGTTTCTTAAATCTTTTTTTGGCTTAATTTAACACCATGTCCTTCTTGGCATATATTGACTATTTTTTATATTTTTTTTATTGTTGTTGTTCTTCTCATTAACTGGCAGTCAATTGAATAATGATTGATATCACTGAGCGATCATTGAAAATAGACGCTGTAAACTAGTTCCATGTTTTTTGATCAACTGTACATACTTCAGATTCTGATGTTCGTAGCCAGCTGGTCGCAACAGTTCTTTCTATTCCAACACACCCCGAGCCTGTGAACCTTAAAGTAGAGCCTTTCCTTATCAATATTCATTGTAAAAACTCAACATTTGATTATTGCACGATGAATTCAAGGTTGCAATTTTTCGTTACGTGTCTTTGCGAATGCTTTCTGGGCGCCAGTGCGTTGTTTATTCTGCAGTGTCTGGAGATTGATCTTCGTATCTGATCGT
>NC_051413.1:33211412-33211532 GCF_015228065.2 Penaeus monodon
CGAATAACGCAACGACCGTCTGAAACTCCGCTGGACTCTGGCCTGTTAGAATTATGTGGAGTGAGAGGTGAATGGACGTTGGTCGTCGCTTTGGCGTCTGTATTTTGTTGTGGGATGATC
>NC_051413.1:33211574-33213042 GCF_015228065.2 Penaeus monodon
GTCTCGACTGTGATACATTTTAGAAGTAGCGTGGGAATGCAAAAAAGGTTAGTTTCAAGTCGTGTTTAGTGTAAGGTAGGCATTTAGAATGAGATATTTTTCCTAGACTTGAAAACTATTCTGTTGATGTTTACTATTTTTCTCAAAATTTATTCCACAGTCCCAGTACCTCAACGCGCCTGGCAGACCGGTTTCTAGTAATCCTGTTTTAGCTGACCCTCGCCCTACTAAAACGTTTTCTATTCAGAGCGTTAATAGATTCACCTTCATAGTTAGAGGATCAACTCTCAGAACGGCAGAAGGTCAGAGGAACAGCCTTGCAAGGGAGGCTTGAAGCAACATTGCAAGGTCTCTCTAGAATTTTGCAAAGGAAAAGCAGGAAGCTCTTGGATATGGTGACTCATTTGTTTCGGTGATGGGACACGATGTAAACATTAAGGCTTCTAACTGTAATTGTGTTCTTCCACTCTTATTGAACAAGTCACGTGTTATTATCGTGTACTTTAATGGCATATTCGATACCATTACATACGGTAGAAAAAAAGAATTTGGTAATTACTGTAACGATCTTCCAAATGCGCGTACTGGAGTGTTAAAATAATCCCAAACCAAAATAATCTGACCACTGTTTGGAAGGAGGAATCTAAAAAAAATTCTGCAGAGGATTGAGAGAAGGATTACCAGACAATTTTTTTCGAGGCTGTCTTTCGAAGGCGTTGTACTGGTTCCCTTTTTCGTCATAAAGAATGATACGATTTCCGAAGGTGTCTACTAGATTTTGATTTTACCGTGAAATTTTGAAGACTGCCTTCTGTAAGCCTAGAACGATGTTTAAACACGTTTTCTCCGTGTTTAGATTTACGATACCCTGTTTCAATCAAGGAGAATCTTTCCAGGTCCCTCTCACTGCCTTTACGAGTGAGTGTCTTTACATGAGGATCTATTTGTTCTGCCTTTATCACATTCGTACGTGTATAACAGGCGTTCTTGCAAATTGCAAAACACCCCCAGTGGACGGAATGATAATAATAGCTTCGAGAATGACAGTAATGGTCTCACTCGGGGCTCAGCTATGCATAGATTAGTTAAATGATAACTTGGATAGCCTAGCAGTATTAATGTTAGCAGACACACATGTAGTCACACACAAACCCATTCTCAGAATCAGCTTATCAGTCATATTTTTTTGTAACTTACTGGATACTTCTTATTATGTTCGAAGGTTCTAGATCACGGGAAATGTCGAAGAGAGATTTTCAAAACAGATGTATTCGTTTGTTATAGACGGTATAAGGTCTCACTTGATTTATATATGCTTTATACAAGCTTGGTATCTGCGTGCGCAACTGAACAAGGACACGCAAGATCGTGGTATATCGTTTCAGTTAACAAAAAAATTGTTCTAAGGTATTTCCTCCTCTCTCGCTTAAGTTGTCAACCGATAAGGAATCTTTTGTCTGACTGTCTG
>NC_051413.1:33213320-33213592 GCF_015228065.2 Penaeus monodon
GCCACGAGACCCATCTCACTGCAAAACGCATGCAATATTTCATAACGCGCATATGAATTTGGGATAAGTAAGGTACACTCTACGATGGCTTGCGTTAGCGTGTCGAAATGGCGTAAGTCCGGAAATAACTGTGTTGTTATCCTCTTTGGTGATAACGAGTCAGAGCAGACTAAAAAAAAAGAAGAAAATTCATGTCATCGAAGAATGAGGAAAAAAAGTGCTTTCTATGGTTGGTTGGTTCCTGTTCGAAGTAGCGCGTCTTCTGTTTATTC
>NC_051413.1:33213663-33213847 GCF_015228065.2 Penaeus monodon
GGTTCTCGGAAAGCAAGAGGAGAGGATGACTTGTCACGAATACGATAATAAATACAGAGTTGAACGCACGAAAGATCTGATACATCTGTTCTGAGAATGTATCCTTGGCTTCACTGTTGTTACATTCTGCTCCGTATTTCCTTTGTGATGTTTTGGACGAAGATAGCATTTGTGCCAAATTCAT
>NC_051413.1:33214853-33215439 GCF_015228065.2 Penaeus monodon
TACATTCCTCTAACAAAAGCTTACTGAGAACGTCCTCACGGGGTGAAAGAACGTTGTTATTGATTGCACGTGAACCGAAACTGTTTAGTGATTAGAAGTTCTATGGAGTTTTGATGAAAAATTGAAGAAGATTAGCATAGAACCTACTGATAATGTAGTATGTAGATAACTGATTAATTATTAGAAATTCTAATTAATACCCGCAGTTTCGTTTTCCTTTTGCGTGATATTCTGTCATGGAGAATTTTGTGTGGGATGATGAAGGTCAGCTCGTTGAATCTGTAAGTGTTGTGGTGAGAAATCTCCAATATAGTCGTTCATGACACACACAATTTTGAGAAAGTAAAAGAAACAATGATTCTTTATTATCGGACTGAATAGATTTTTTTTTGGTTACATAATTTCAGTGAATAGAATTTGTGTAGCGACTATAAGCACTAACGTAGACCTTTTCTAGATTAATGCCAATAAGGATGAGAACGAGTTCATATCGCAGTTAATAATATTCATCCATCTTATTAAGATCCTGATATTTTACAATATTTGAATAGATCAACGAGCAAACAGTTACCAAGCATATTTTCCC
>NC_051413.1:33215503-33216732 GCF_015228065.2 Penaeus monodon
CGAAAATAAGCCAGACATCCCTCATAGAATAAAACAACAAATCACCAAAAGAATGGAGAATAAAAATAATAAAAAAATTAGGTAGGCGGGAACCCACCCGTCAGCTGATTTAAGAGAGGCAATCGGACGCAGCCAGTCAGTGAGTCACGAGACAAGCGAGTGCGTGTGTCCTTTGCTCTCCTGGCGACGGTGCTTTGTCAATGAACACCTCTAATTACTTTTCCATCGGTGCTCAGGATATATCTGTTCGTCGTCTTGGATGAAGGGAAGGTGTGGGTGATATGTGTTTTATTTTCAGTACGTGCGTGTTGTTTATATTGTATTTTTTTAATGATTTGTTATGATCGTTTCCAACTTCAAGTCAGGTTTTGGAATTTGATTTTGATAATAGTCTTCGGGAAATATAAGATGACCTTGAGACGAACTGGGTTTTATTATAGAGTTTTGCGGTGACTTATCCTTGAGACCAGGATATGTGTGAGGTATATATAATAACTGGTCAGGAAATGTAATGCATTATATTTTTCTAAAGTATATGAAATGAATAAGTTAAGGTTTAGGGGATAGACCATAAAATGCGGATTCCATGATGTGATTTGAGAAATATGTTAAAATTTATTGTCGAGACTGTGTAAAGATGAACTGTCAGAAATGTTAAGATTTATGAATAATATGGTAAGAAATCTTGCCTGTTGCCAGAACTTAATTTAATTTGCATATGGATGTAATTGTAGTATGAAACCTGCATTATAGAACCTTCCATTGGTAATTTCATTGCATTATGATTTAGTTTGTGGAGTGTGGGATCACGTACCTGCAGATGAGAAGTAAAAGTGGAAACCCCAATTACTGATTGCATATATTACTGGGTTTATTTAGTGCAGAATGTCCGCTTGTCATGCACTGTAATACATGGATGTCATGCACCGAATAGTTGGAAAAGATTTCTTTCAAGAATATTTTTACCTTCACAATATACTTTTGGTAAAAGTGGATCTATCTCTGGTTTAGCCTGTAGGCTGATGCTAGAGTAATAGTGGGTTAAGCTTCAAAGTTCAGAGCTATCAGTTAAATGTAAATGGTTACATTCTGCATTGTACCTTCCTTCCCAGGTAGTTCTATGTAAACCCTACAGAGAAGGAGGAGCTTCATCTATGTTTAGCATTTTAGTCTTTTAACTCCTGTGAACAAGGCTGATGGATGTGTGCATAATATTGTTGGATTTGTCC
>NC_051413.1:33216862-33217514 GCF_015228065.2 Penaeus monodon
AGACTGCACTATATATATCATTAATTTGGTTTCATTTATTCTTATTATTGTATTGTTTATATTCAGTATGTTTCAATACTTGTTATAAACTAAATACAGTTTGACCCATTAGGTTTTAACAATAAATAAGTCATAAGCTACATATCATTTGTGAGTTATTTCTTAAACTATTTCCACAGATTATTTAAAAGATATTCGACAAAAGTGTCCTCATTAAAAGAAGATGTAATACAATGCTTTTTATTATTTTAGGTTAACTGTATATTAAATTAAATATTTTTCTTCTGGCTTCCAGAATTTCATGAGAAACATGGTGTAGCCTGGGACTATACCAAGAGGGAAGATGCCGTGCAGAAATTCCAGCGTTTTGGTTGTTAGTTTGCAGTGTGTGGAAAAATGTGCAGTTTCACAGTATGCAAATGAAAATGTGAATAGTGAAATCTTTTGTCTATGAAGTGTAGCTTAGTTCTTTGGAATTGATGTGTAGACATTTAACTTCTAGGAAAATATATCCTTATTTATTAATAGCACAAGCTGATGTAGAATGCAAATAGAACCAGAAAACAAAATATGTATTATCTGGACTTTTGACGTTGGATGATAACTGAACTGTAATTATTTATTGCCAATACAACAAAAATATTGCTGGTTC
>NC_051413.1:33217555-33218434 GCF_015228065.2 Penaeus monodon
TAGTAAGTGTTGAGGTGTGTAAAACACATCAATAATATATGTGTTAACCCTCTTGTGTAACTGTGGTGTTTTTGGACCTGGTGGAAATGGCCAGTTGGTACCCTGACATAGAGATGGAAGAGATGCGAGGTGATGCCAAAGGATATGGTAAAGAGAGAGGTGCAGGACCCAGTAGTGGTGTGCGAGGATGTATCCGCCCCCGGCACTATACAACATCTTACCGGGATACGGGAGAGATCAAGTTCTGCATTTCTGAATATAAGCATGATGCATTCCAGGTATGTATGTGGAGCAAGACTTACATTGCATATGATATTATTTATATGATTTGATTATCATTACCCAGAAAATTGTGTTATCAATTTGTCTATTATTTTGGGATTTTGATTGCAACCCATATTGATAATTTAAGTACAGATTTTTATTTTCTTTCTTGTTTATGACCATACCATTTTTCACTATATACATATTTTTTTCCCTCTCCATTTTGCATGTTCTTATGATGATTTAACTATTTTAAATTTAACCATAAAATTTTAAAAAGAAATTTAATTTTTAAAATTTAAAAAAATTTAATTATTTAATAAAAAATTTTTTTAATTTATTTATTAAATTTTAATTTTTAAATTTTTAAAAATTTTTAAAAATTTTTTTATTTTATTTTAAATTTTTTTAATTAATAAATTTTTTTTTTCTTTATAAAACATTTAAATATTTTTTTTTTTAAAAAATTAATTTATTTTTTGGGTTTTTGTTTAAATTTAAAAAAAAAAATTTATTTTAAATTTTTTATAATTTAAAAAAATTATTTTTTAATTTTAAAATTTTTTTAAAAATTTTATTAAATTTAAAAAAAAAAAAATTTTTAAAATTTTTTAT
>NC_051413.1:33218479-33218546 GCF_015228065.2 Penaeus monodon
TTTAATTATTTTAAACTTTAAATTATTAACCCCCTTTTAATTTTTTTTTAAATTTTTTTAATTATTT
>NC_051413.1:33218583-33220024 GCF_015228065.2 Penaeus monodon
CTATTTAAATTATACCTTTATAAAATTTTAAAATTTAAAAAAAAAATTTTATTTAATATAAAAATTTTAAAAATTATTTTTAAAAAATTAATTTTTTTAAAAATTTTTAAACCCATTTTTTAATTTTTTTTTTAAATTTATTTTAAAAAAAATTAATTATAAATTTATTTTTTTTTTATAAAAATTTTTAATATATTTTTTCTTTTATTTTTTTATAATTTATTTTTTATTTGAGTATTATTAAATTTTATTTTATATTAATAATATAAAAAAAATTAATTTTTTAAAATAAATTTTATATTATATATTTATTTAATTTAAAATTTAATTTACCAATTTAAATTTGTTTTAAAAAAATTTAAAATTTAAAATTTTATTATAGGAATTATATTGAATTTAAATTTTATTTTAAAAATTTTAAATATTTATTATTATATTATTTTTTAAATAATTTAAAATTTATAAAAAATTTAAATTTAAAATATTTTTTAAAAATAAGGTTAATAATATTATATATATAATATAATTTTTTTAAATATATAATTTTAAAATATTTTTTATTTATTAAATGTTTATATTTTTAATTTTTTTTATATTTTTTATTTATTTATTTTAAAATTATATAAAATTTTAAAATTTTATATATATTTTTATTTATATAATTTATTAAAAAATTTTTTTTTTTTTAAATTTAAAATTTTATAGTTATATTTATATTTAATTTCCCAAATTATTTTTAAAAATATTAAAATATTTTTTTAAAAAAAAATTTTTTATAAAAAAATTTTTAAAATTAAAATATATTTTAATTTTTAAAAATTTTTAATTTTTTTTATATTTTATATTTTAAAATTTTTTAATAAAAAATTAATTATATTATTTTTAAATATTTAAAATTTATTATATATATATTTTTTATTGATTTTTTATATAATTTTATATATATATATTATAATATATTATATTTTTTATATTTTATTATTTTTTTATATTAATTTTAAAAAATTTTAAAATAAAAATAAAATTCTTATATATATATAAAATATATTATATATATTTTTAAAATAAAAATAAATTATTTTAATAAAAAATATTATATATTAAAAAAATTTTTTAAAATAATTTTATATATAAAATTAATATATTTAAAAAATTTTTTTTTTTAAATATTTTATAAATATATTTTTTTTTTTTTTTTTAAATAATTTTTAAAAATTTAATATATTTAAATTTTAATTTTTATATTTTTATAATTTTTAAAAATATATATAAATAATATTTTTTATATTATAATATTTTAATTTTAAAAATAAAATATTAAAATTTATATTAAATTTAAATATATATTTTAAAAAAATAAAAAATTTTTTTTAAATATATAAATATATAAAATTTTTTTTATATTTTTTTAATAAATTTTAATAATATTAATATAATTATA
>NC_051413.1:33220071-33220665 GCF_015228065.2 Penaeus monodon
AAATTTTTTTTTTAAATTTAATTTTTGTTTTTTTTTTAAAAAAAATTTTTTTTTGTTTTTTTTATTAAATTTTTAAAATTTTAAAAAAAATAAAAAATTTTTAAATTTTTAAATATTATATGAAAATATTATTATATTTTATAATTTATAATTTTAAAATATATAATATATTATAATATATAATAAAAATTATATATTAATTATAATTATATATTTTAAATATATATTATATATTTTTTTATATAATTTAAAATAAAAATTTTAATAAGTTATAAAATAATAAAAAATTTATAAAATTTTTAAAATATATATATTAAAATATTATAATATAAAAAATTTAATTTTTTTTTTTATTTTTAATTAATATATTATATTTTAAATTCATATTATTTTTTATTATATATATATAATATATATATTATAATATATAATATTTTTAAATATATTAAATTTTTAAAAAATTTTAATAATATAAATTATTTAATAAAAAATTTTATAATAAAAAAATTTATATTTATATATTTTTAAATAAAATTTTTTTAAAAAAAATTTTTTATTTATAATATATATAAATTTTTTTTTTTGTTTTTGGGG
>NC_051413.1:33220708-33220919 GCF_015228065.2 Penaeus monodon
ATTTAAAAAAAAATTTTTTTTTTAATTTTTTTTAAAAAAAAGGGGTTTTTTATTTAAAAAATATATTTTAAAAATATAATAATAAAAATTTTTATATATATATATATTTTAATAAAAAATTTTTTAAAATTATAATATAAAATTTTTTATATATTAATTTTTAATATTTTTTATATATATTTTATTTAAAATTATTTTAAAAATTATAAAA
>NC_051413.1:33221000-33221620 GCF_015228065.2 Penaeus monodon
ATTTAAAAATATTTATTATAAAAAAATTATATTTTTTAAATTTATTTTAAAAAAATTTTTATATTTTTTTTATTTATATTATATTTTAAAAATTTTTTAAATTATAAAATTATATAAATATATTTTTTATTTTTTTTAAAATATTAATTTTTATATTTAAATTTTTTATATTTTTTATTATTTAAATTTTATTTTTGTAATTTCTTTTTTTTTCAATTTATTTTTCATATTTATATTTGTATTATTATTTATATATTTTAATTTATATATATATAATAATAAATATATATATATTTTTATATTTTAATTTTTAATATTATATATATATATATATGTATTTAATATTTATTTTAAAATTAAATTTATATTTTTTAAAAAAAATTTTTTATATTATTTTTTATATATATATTATTTTTAATATTATATATTTTAAATTTTTAATATATATAAAATTAAAAATTTTTTTTTAAAAATTTTATTTATTATATTATTTTTTAAAAAAAAAAAAAATTTTTTAATTATATATTTTATTTATAAAATATATTTTAAATATATTTTTTAATATTAAAATTATATATTTTTAAAAAAAAAAAATAATTATATTTTTATATTTATAAAAA
>NC_051413.1:33222693-33223665 GCF_015228065.2 Penaeus monodon
AAAATTTTAATAAAATTAAAAAGGATTTAAAATGAATAATATTTGTTTTAAAAATTTTCTTTCTATTCATATTTTTAATATTTTTAATATATAAAACATATAAAATTCTTATATACATATATAAATATATATAATATATATAATACATAATAAAATTATAATCATATATACAAATAAAAAAATATATAAATAATATATTTATATAATAAATATAATTTTATTATAAAATAAATAATACATTTAAATATTATACTTTAATATATAACTTTAATTTAACTTTTATATATAAATATAAAAAATATTTAATAATAATTAATATTTTATATTTTTATAAATATATATTATATATATATTATATATATATATTATATTATTATATTATATTTTTAAATATATATATAAAATATAAAAATATATATATTAATCAAAATATTAAAACATATAAATTAATAATATTATATAATATAATTATTATTTTATATATTATTTTTTAATTTTATTATATAATTTATAAAATTATATAATAATATTATATATTGATATATATTTAATATAATATATATATAAAAATTTTAATATATTGCATATATATTAAATATATATATAATATATATATATATATTTTAAAATATATATTTTATATAAATATTTATATATATATATTCAAAAATCTATAAAAAAAAATTTATTTATATATATATTTTCATAATATAATTTATAATTTTAAAAATTCCAATATATATTATATTTCAATATATTCTATAAAATAATTCTATTTATTTTATAGGAATCAAATTTTATATTTTTATCTACTATTTTTATTATCATCTATCTACTATCTTCTAATAATTAAATTTTTAATATTATAGCCCCTTTTATTTTAAAAAAATCTATATTTTAATAAAATATCAATTAATATAATAACAATCTATTAAATTATATTATAATAATTATTTCTATATTAAAACCCCT
>NC_051413.1:33226640-33226967 GCF_015228065.2 Penaeus monodon
AACACATTTTTTTTTTTACCTCTTCTTTTTCCTCTTCGTTTTATCTACCCATCATCCTCTTTCCTTTCAATTTCCTCTACTTCTCCTTTGTTTCCATCTTCCTCATCCCCTTCATTTTCCATCTCTTCATTTTCCTCCTCTTCGTCTCCTTTCTTCCCATCTTCCTCTCCTTCTATTTCCAGCACTTCTGTAAGTTTTGAATATTTTCTCATTAGAAATTGCATTGCAGTCTGCTTTTAGAGAATTAGTGGTCAATGTATGTTCATAATTTTCTGTATTTATTTAATCATTGTTTTATTTTTCTGTTTATTCGTAAAAAAACAGTAT
>NC_051413.1:33227382-33227679 GCF_015228065.2 Penaeus monodon
ACACATGGCAGTGGTATGGGAAAATTGGACATTTTTCACATTATAGCATTAGGTGCATTCTACCCAAAGTCACTTGAAAACTTTGATCTGTGTTGGAAAACCTGCAATTTTGTGTCTAGTCCACTAATGGTGTCAGCCAGTCTGTGCAGTGTCGAAAGAGAGGAATCCTCCACCATGAATGTTCTTTCTAGGCGAAATCTGGAGACTTGGTCCTTTTTCTCAGAAAATAAATGACCAGGTACTCTCTTGTATCTGTAGGAGTGTCAGGCATATAGGTGTGTTTGTAGCTATGATCAT
>NC_051413.1:33227771-33228350 GCF_015228065.2 Penaeus monodon
ACCTGATTGGAGTTATGAAATTATAATATCTGTATTTAACCTCTGCTAAAGGAAGCTTTCAAACTAGTACTTCAGTAAAATGAATGAGCCTTTTAAGGATAATTGTACGGTAATGTCTAAACCTTATTTACAATGATTTAAGTATATTGTCTTGAGGAAAGTTTATGCTTTTGAAAATTAAGTGTCTATAATGATGTCTAATTGAAGTGAAGTGTTGAATTCTGTTTTTTTTTTTTTTTCTGTGGTAAATTACTTCAGTAAACTGGTAAATAAAAATTTTCTTATCCAATGTGAATTAAAGGATACAATTAAGCTATAAAGTAAGGTTCAGTTGAAGTAAATGTCTTGTGGCAAATCCTGGCTGATGGTCACTCCTCCATTTTCAGATGATGCTGTTGATGAAGAGCAATCAGATGCTGACGGACGTGAAGTTGGAGGTTGGCAGAGAAATCTTCCATGGTCACAAAATCGTCCTAGCAGCTGCCAGTCCTTATTTCAAGGTGAGGGTGTGAGGGTTTTCCTAATGTTGTGGTGCAGCGTAGTTCTTAGTAGCCTGTGGTTTAGTTTAGGTGTAAGTGT
>NC_051413.1:33228523-33229225 GCF_015228065.2 Penaeus monodon
AACTATTTTATTTTCCTGTCAACATAAAGCTATATTTCCCTGGTATTGATATTAGAGAATAATACCAGCTTAAGTAGTTACTTTTACCCACATTTGGAAGTCTTTGCTTTACCAGACCATCAAGTCACTAGCAAAAACCAAAAAAAAGGTATTTATTACAGGCAATGTTTACTGGCGGACTGAGGGAGTGTGAGATGGACACTGTGAAGCTACAAGGAGTATGTCCGACAGTCCTGGCTCACCTCCTGTGCTTTATGTATACCGGTGAAATCGTCATTAATGAGATGCTTGTCTGCCAGCTTCTACCAGCTGCAACCATGCTACAGGTGTGTGAGCAGTGCATTTTTATTTTTATTATTTTTTTGTGTGTCTATGAGAGTTGTTACCCGCTCGTTATGTGTCCTGATGAGAAAGTTGTAAAGGCTTTTTGTTTTAAGGATATATGACTTCATGGTTATTTAAGCAGCTTATAGTAATGAAGACTGAAGGGTATAAGGATATACTATTGGCTTCATTTAATATCGTTTATGTCTTTTTCAGATGAGCCATGTCATTGACGCCTGCTGTACCTTCCTAGAGCAGCAGCTGGAGGCAGGGAATGCCATAGGTATTGCCAGCTTTGCCCAACAACATGGTTGCATGGACTTGTACCGCAAAGCCAATACTTTCATTGAGCAGCATTTTTCTGAGGTGAGAGAGACG
>NC_051413.1:33229273-33229477 GCF_015228065.2 Penaeus monodon
GGGGTGGGGGAGCTTTTTTATATTTTGGAAATGGGTGTGTTGTATTGCAAGTGCTAGAGGTGTATTTTTGTTTTCTATTAGGGCTAAGATGCGATTTTAAACTGTTCTTGAATATTTTAAATGAAGAGCAGTTTGTCTTGATTGTGTTTGCAGGTTTAGGAAACTTTTTTCAACAATTTCATCTACATTTGTGATTAAAGATAT
>NC_051413.1:33231674-33231909 GCF_015228065.2 Penaeus monodon
TTAAAACATGTCTTAAAACATTGCGTCAATTAATATCTTTCATATTTACATAATCCTAAACATAAGGCACAGATTGAGACAACTAGGTTGCATTGATGCATCTCATGGCCATTTAGCATAAGATATGTCTAGTCATGCTGAGAACATCCAGAATGATGAAGCAGGATTGTTTTTGAAGATGTGAAAGCCTTTCAAAAGATTCCAGTGTCATTTTTAGGGATTTGTAATGTATACA
>NC_051413.1:33231929-33232182 GCF_015228065.2 Penaeus monodon
AACTGACTAAAGGATAGTCCATGTTCTCATCATATTTTTGTTTTTTATTTTATTGCTTTATTGTACTTCTGCAAAGTTCAAACACCTCAGTTTTTGGCTCTTATAGAACTGGCAACAGTCATGCTTGATCTAGTTTGTCAGTAAAAGATCTGCAGCAGCAGCTCTTGGCTGATACAAATTTATTTAAGGAAAGTGTGAACATGTATTCTTTACATCCATTGGGGTAGATAATATGTTTTATAAATTTATTCAG
>NC_051413.1:33232324-33232472 GCF_015228065.2 Penaeus monodon
CAAGAACTATCGTATCCTAAACACTTCTAAGACACTTTTCTTCCTAAACAATTTACTTACAAGAGAGTTTGTAGAGAGAGTAAACTAGCCTAATATAATGAATTTTTATATGAGTTAAGTTATTGAATTGTTATAATCACTATGTCAA
>NC_051413.1:33232562-33234329 GCF_015228065.2 Penaeus monodon
GAAGTTTCACGTGTTCACCCTCAGTGGTAAAACTTCATATTTTATATCTGGTGTACAAGTTGACCACTGGTTTTAGATTACTCATCTGCAAGTGCTCTATTTCTTTTGTTTATTCAGCAAGAGTGGGATATTAGTGCCATATGGTTACTTCTGACTTTCATTCAAAAATGAGTTGGTAAACCATAGTTGCAGCATCTACAGAAATTGTTGTTGAAGCATTTTGTAACCATATTTTCCATTGTTTACAGGTATCCATGGAAGATGAATTTTTGCAGTTATCAGACTGTGAATTAGTTCACCTAATTCAAAGGGATGAATTGAATGTACCTGATGAGAAAGATGTATACAATGCAGTGCTGAAGTGGGTGAGGCATGATGAAGAGACGCGGCAACCAAAAATGGAGCAGATCTTGCAGGCTGTCAGGTATGGGTTTATAATATCTCATTGATGTGTGAAGCTAGTGTGTCTTCTACTATTGATTGTTTTTTTGTTTTTAGTCCTTTCTGTCCTATTTACCAATATTAGATATTTTTTTTTCTCTTTTGGGTTAGTAGTATGGAAAGTTCTGTAGTTTTTAGGTATCTCCCGTATCCCCCTTTTTAATTTTTTATTAAAAAAAATTGTTTCTTTGATGATCTATCCAAATATTAGTGTCAGGTTGGATTTTCCTTTTGCGTTTGATAAGGTTAGATAATATGTTTTATCTAATAAGATGGATTTTTCTTTAGTTTATTGCCCTTCTTGAAACTAACCTGTAGTATACCTGTGTTACAGGTGACTTGCTTGTCTTGCTCATTATCTGAGTAACCTGGGTTTGCCTCCCCATCACTTCTCACAGGTGATCAAACTGCCTGTCTTATTTCTAGAGCACAAGGCAAGCCAGGAACAAAGTTCTGCACCTCAGAGTGTGCACCCTGAGCTCCACACCTTTATGTTGTTCTTCGTACTTTGCACAAAATTTTGAAATGGAAGTTCTTGAGCATTGTTTTAATTGAATTCCCCTAATTCTTCTTAGAGGTTCATGATTGATTTATGGTGTACTTTTTGAAATATGTTACTCATGACCCTCAACTTCTGGGATAGGAAATGTCCTGGCTACCAGTCTGTCAGCTCTTATTATGATCACTTGATGTCTGCACTTGACTGTTGTCTGTTTTGGGGTTTCTAGCAGCCCCTAAATTGTACTCCATTACTCTGCCAGTCCTTCATTATTCAGTATTACTTAATGCTTGAATGTGTTCTCTTGTGAACTCTTGTGTTCTGTATATACAAGGTTTAGTTTAGTTAATTCCTTATGTATGTGTTTCCCTAAATGTTATCCTGTATTTAAATATTTTCCCATTTTATTTTAAAGAAATATTTTTTTTTCCTGCTCTTCATAGATGTTTTTTCTAACATCTTTTCCAGTTTGATAATTATTACAAGGTCCCTTAACTCTCCAGGTTGATAGTTAGATATAGTTACCATATATTTTTGGCATCCACTCAAATGTGTAGACTGATACCTGTAAAAACCCATGTCTAGGCCTGGTCCAGTTATTCATTCCCGAGCACTGGAAGTTCCTTTGATTTCTCAGCAGAAATCTCAGTCACACTCTTTGTTAATGTTTCTAAGAAGATGAATGAATATGATTTGCTCTCCTTTCAGATGTCAGTATTTATCACCGCGATTCTTGACAGAGCAGATGAAAAACTGCAGGCTTTTGAAGAAGGCTCCGGCATGCAGGGAATATCTTGCGAAAATCTTTAAGGTGAGTCACTCGGTCC
>NC_051413.1:33234383-33235060 GCF_015228065.2 Penaeus monodon
GGTACAGATCCAGAACTGTATTGTGAAATTATGGAAGGAAGGTGTATAATGCCATAATTCATATTAATAAATTTGTTTGCCAAAAAAAAGATAATTTTTTTGTTTGATAAAATTTTCAACACAAATTAAAATTGCCCGCAGTCAGATCAAATTAACATTGATGAAAAAGATACATAATGGGAAAGGAATGAGAAATTGATAAATAGGTCCTCATTAGAATATCTATATTAGATTTATTTTGTAAAACAATGCTTGCAATATATATACCATAGTCAAATGAATATTCTCATTACACTTGTGAAGAACTGATTGAGAATCTGTCCATCATTTTAAAAATTATAATAGTTATGATGCTAACAATGATCAGGATTATTATTCATTTGTATATTTATTTTTTATCAGGACTTAACATTGCACAAGCCTCCCTGCCAAAAGGAACGAACGCCGAATGCTCCGTGTGTCATCTACATTGTAGGAGGGTATTCCAACCAGCAGTCATTGGATACTCTAGAATGTTATGACGTTGAGGACCATCAGTGGACACAGCTCTCAAAACTTCCAGTTGCAAGGTTTGTGAGTTGTGTTTTCGTTCATCTATTTGATCAGTAAGATGACCAAGTTAAGAAAGAATTAAATTTTTAGTGCTTGTCTGTCTGTTAATGAAGCTGGGAGCAAAA
>NC_051413.1:33237363-33238549 GCF_015228065.2 Penaeus monodon
AGATTATCTAGTCTTTTTATAAGTGGTGCAAAACGTGGTTGTAAAATTATTTTAAGGTTATTTTGTTACAGCACAGTTTAGTAATTTTTGACATTTATTGCAGTGGGTTATTCCAATTTCTTTTTAAACACTTCAAGAAATATTTTAACATCTTCCAGGTCAGGTCTTGGTGCAGCGTATTTGAGAGGAATCTTCTATGCGGTGGGAGGAAGAAACATTCTCCCAAACGGAAACTATCATGACAGCAACTGGGTGGACTCCTTTAACCCCATTAGCAACTGTTGGAGACAGATGTCTCGCATGCACACGCCACGCAACAGATTAGGGGTGGCAGTGCTGGATGGACAACTGTATGCTGTTGGTGGATCAAATGGTGCACGATTTCACAGTAGTGTTGAGAAGTACGACCCTGATGACAACACTTGGGCCTTAGTGCGACCCATGTCAAAGGCACGGATGGGTGTTGGTGTAGCGGTGGTGAATAGATTAATGTATGCAGTAGGTGGCTATGATGGGGAACATCGTTTGAATTCTGTGGAGTGTTATCATCCAGAAAATAACCAGTGGACTTTTGTTTCATCCATGAAAATACCCCGAAGTGGTGCTGGTGTGTGTTCTCTTAGAAACTGCATATATGTGATAGGGGGTTATGATGGACGCCATCAGCTCTGTTCTGTGGAAAAGTATGATACTGAAACGGATGTATGGTCATCTGTAGCATCAATCAAGATTCCAAGATCGGCTATGACTGTATCTGTATGGGATGGTAAAATATTTGTTATGGGTAAGTAATCCGAGATATTTTTTATGAAAACATACAGAATGTTCAGGATTGATTATTGGTCTTGAGTGCTTAATTTATGTTTATGGTGATCTAATATTTGTAAATTGTTATGTAGTAGCAGATGGTCTTAATTGAAATACAAATAACTTTTAAGAAAAATGAGATTATTCCACTCAGTACGTTTGGCTATTTTGATATCAAGCAACTTATTCATTTTCAATATCCCGCAGGTGGCTATGATGGCAGCCAATTCCTGTCATCGGTGGAAGTTTATGATTATCATCGGAACGAGTGGTCGGAGTGTAAACCTCTACCGTGGGGCAGATCTGGCCATGCATCAGCGTCATCCTTTCATCCATGCCTCCTGCACTGCGATGCGAGATAGCACTGATACTTTTTTTT
>NC_051413.1:33238574-33238693 GCF_015228065.2 Penaeus monodon
AGAGATCGGGAAATACTGGCAGACAGTTGTGGATTATCTGGAATATTCTTTGATGGGATTTTTCTTCAAGGCTGTGGATGCATGTAAACGTGGATGTTGAATAACTGGAATTGGTGTAA
>NC_051413.1:33239446-33240967 GCF_015228065.2 Penaeus monodon
TTTTTGATGACCATGTATAATAAAATATTATACTGGTTTTAAATATAGAGCTTCACTGAAGAGCTTGCTACCTCCTGTTACAAACTATGATAGGCCTATTTTCTCTATTATGCTTATGTTCTGTAACTTTTGAAGAGTTAAATTATGAAAAACAGATGTGTAACTTCACAGTTAGATAACTACATTATATAAGTTGTGAAAGAAGTCAACAGAACAGTTTCCTTTTCTTTATTCTTGAATTATATAAAAAATAGCCCTGTACTTCAGTTACATAAACACGTTATTTTAGGTATGAAAGAAGTTCACAAAGTGGTTTCCTTTTTTTCTAATTCACAGTTTTAACAGTGCTAATATGTTGTCGTATATTCTGGCTTTTGTTAGAACACTAAGATTATCCATAAATTTGGTATTTGTAAAACGTCGATCAAAACAAAGCGAAAAGAAGTGCTGTGCCATGGTATTTGAATACTCTTCATGATTACAGAAAGGCAATTTTCAGAAAAGTAATTTATTGAGATTTTGTAAGTATGTATTTTCCCCTTTTGGAATCTGGGAAAGATTTAGTCACATACAAAATCTTCCTCATGTACGTCTCTCTCTTTTTTTTTTTTTTTCCCTCTCATTTTGTATCATGTGGTGTTTGTGTATTATGAAGAAATATGCATGTTGCATTTGTAAGCTGTAAAGAAAGAAAAATGTTATTCAGTTTTTGGGCATTACAGTGACACACTTGTAAATGTCTGATAAGAGACGGTCAGTCATGTATTTTGAGTTCTGTAGGTACTCCCATGTAGCAAAAGTGTTTTACTTTATTTAAGAATATGTTTTATGGATATTTGTTTACAATTAGCTTAGAAATTGCAGTGATCATAAAATGAAACAAGCAAGTTTTTATTTAAATCCATATTGTTGTAAAAAAAAATTCTTAGTATGAATATTTTGTATGTCATAGAATTTTTTTTTGACTGTTATTATTATATTTGCAGCAGCATCTTTTTTTTTCTGCATAATTATGAAAATAATGAACAAGCTGTAGTTCTTTTCTATGTAGAATCACTGAGTTTTATAGAGGAATCAAAGTAATTGAGAGTAATTTTTCATTCCATTATACCATTTTAGGAAAAAATAGCATCCTTTGGTGTCCCAAATATTGCTGGGGCTTGTTATATGGGTCATTTTTACAGTGAATAGTTTGGTAATGCAATAGATAACCAGTTCGTTTTAGTGCCAAATGTCATGATAGCAGCTTTTTTCATTAACCACTACTCAAACTTATTCCATTTTCTCTACTCTCTTGTTTTATGCAGGGGGGTGGGGACTCGAGTAATGTAGGATCCCTTGACTATAGAAACAGTGATGTTTAGGAATCTAGTGACGAGGATAGATCTTTTAATTTGTTCTTGTTAAACTACAGCAGATCTTTGAATTCTATCAAGTCTTGCTATCTTCATTTTTTGTTTCATGAATATAGAAGTTACGCACATTTTATTTAAAAGATTGATGGGCAACATACATTATTAA
>NC_051413.1:33241011-33241665 GCF_015228065.2 Penaeus monodon
ATAATGTGACTTAGGTTGCAGATATATTGCATTGTTAGTGTTTCCTATTTCTGCCAGTTATATCAGTCTACTTGTTTCTACTTGTATCCATTTTATAGAAGAAAGTAAGTGAGTGAGAAAGTTATTGAGGTAATGTTATGGTGAGAATCAGTGAAATTTTAGGGACTTCCACTTTTTAAGAAATAAAATGAGTGGAACTAGAAAATGAATCATAATAATTTTTTTTTTTTTCGCCTTTGTTGATGTTCCACCATGAAGTAGCAAGAAATGTAGTGTTCTTTCTTTTGATCTGGTCTGTTTTATAAATGTATTTATAACTACAATATCTGTGATATGACATGTATGCTGTCATTCATGTGTCTGACATATGACGTTTTGAAAAGATTCATTTGCTCAGTGTATGTTCAGTATAATGAAGAGGGTACTTATATACTGTCTTTACTAGTTTTCAAACAAGAAGGAATGTTTTGCAAATTCTTGTTCTGGATAACAGTTGTCTTTTGCACAAGTGAACTTTCATACGACTTGCTGCTGAAACTTTGTGTACCATTAAGATAATGGTGTATTAAGGTGTGCCAACTGCAGTATGTAAAGTATAGGATAATTTATTTTAAATAATTTTTTTCTCTCTATTTCTTTTTTTTTATGCATCTG
>NC_051413.1:33242152-33242444 GCF_015228065.2 Penaeus monodon
AACCAGAAATATTTATTCCTCGACTGAATTCCACGTCACATATTTATTAAAGATGATTTTCCTTCATTTTGTATCTTTATTGGGGGGGAGGGGGAAGGAAAAATGCTTTTTGTATATATTTGGGGATATGTCCACGTGTGCATGTTTAATTGTTCATATTCTTTAAGGGATCATTATTGTTAAGTGATGTTTTACATGACTGTTTCAAACTAATGATAGAAGTTTGGAAGTATATTGTATCAATAAATGCTACTGCTAATTACATGTGCTTTTTCAATTACCTAGATTGTTT
>NC_051413.1:33243603-33244053 GCF_015228065.2 Penaeus monodon
GTTTTCAAAGAGAAAATCAGCAATCACCGATAATCTGTTAGGCAGAGGGAGAAGTCACAAAAAAGTAGTGGCATCCGATGATTCAACAGAATCCTCAAAGTGAAGTAAAGAAGTAGAAAAACTTGCCTAATTACAAAGCCAAAGCACCCACAACTATGCTGTGTACAGTAAACATAACTGGGGAAAAGCTAAATGGAAAAATGACTGGACAGCGCCATCTAGGAGCTACCAGAAACACCGGTCTTAAAAATAATAATGTCAAATGCAAGGTAGAGTAAAAACCCTTATCAGACATAGCAATAGGGGTGATTATTAGACTCGAAGCTTTTTCATAAACACTTTAGGAACTGTTACAAGTAATGGATAATTTGGAGTGTTAGATGTATTTCTCATGAGGATTTAATTGAAATGCATCAATTTATTTATGCTGTGACGAAATTAATTCTCCTT
>NC_051413.1:33244195-33244334 GCF_015228065.2 Penaeus monodon
AAGGAGAATTAATTTCGTCACAGCATAATAAATAAATTGATGCATTCAATTAAATCCTCATGAGAAATACATCTAACACTCCAAATTATCCATTACTTGTAATAGTTCCTAAAGTGTTTATGAAAAAGCTTCGAGTCTA
>NC_051413.1:33246443-33246832 GCF_015228065.2 Penaeus monodon
TTGTAACGCGGAAACACATTTTTTTAAAATGTGAATTTTAAAGAGTACTCTGCAGTGAAAAGAGTACATATAGTTTCCTTCACAGGGACTCGGGGAAGAGTGCTTCCGTTCTTCCACACTTGCTTGAGTCAGCCTATAGGCAACATGGCGGAAACTCCTCTGTGTGGAGCCTCGATAGAAAGTTGCAAATCACTGCTGTGGACATGATGTCGGTATCACCAACTAATTTCCGTAAAATCCTCGCAATGTTTTCTTTGCACTGAGCCAAACTGTGCTGAAACAGTTCTCATCTTTTAAGGGATCAAATTTACAGTACAAGCTAACGAAGTCCTCGTACAAAATTCACTCCAGTTAATGTATGTAGCTCAAGAATGTTGAAGCGTTGGAGA
>NC_051413.1:33246859-33247086 GCF_015228065.2 Penaeus monodon
AAGAATAGTTTCCAAACATAGCGAGTTTATAACTGATTTTAACCTCAGTAATTTTTAGTTTTAGATAATTTATTTTTTTGACAAGAACACCAAGAACAGAGTTTAAAAAAATTGACAGAAAATAAAACATGGGTTCACCTTTCTATCCATAAAAAGGTATGATAAAATTTCGATTTTTTTTTTCTCCAGCCACAAGACTTTTCCTATAAACACATCGCCGGGGGACA
>NC_051413.1:33253617-33253937 GCF_015228065.2 Penaeus monodon
TCAAACTGAATTCGTGAAGAGCCAGCCAGCTAGAAGTTTATCCATGATCCTCACTCGAAAAAAACAGCTGCACAAAACACGCCATGGCATATGAACAGATGTTTTGACTTTACAGATAGGAGCGAGTTTTGCCTGCACCAAACGCAGTCCTCCGAGGCACTATCTTGACCTGAATGTTCCTTCCATCAAGACAGGAATTCCTACAACTGCACTGGAATTTACACTCACAATACAGCGACATATGAAACTCTGTTGACAGCTTGTGACTTGTAGCGATTCCCCGTTTACAATGAGAACGCACCGAGTGACCTCCCTGTTG
Source organism: Penaeus monodon (assembly GCF_015228065.2). Taxonomy (NCBI): domain Eukaryota; kingdom Metazoa; phylum Arthropoda; class Malacostraca; order Decapoda; family Penaeidae; genus Penaeus; species Penaeus monodon. Next base: position 33,253,937 of record NC_051413.1, read on the forward strand.
C
>NC_051413.1:33253966-33254121 GCF_015228065.2 Penaeus monodon
TGGGTGATGTATATCGAAAGATTTTGCTCTGGTAAACTTCGTTATGACAGTTATTGATAACAAGATCTTATGCTTTATAACGTTAGGTTAATGGCAAGAGGGAGAGAGAGATGAGACGTATGTATGGATTGTATGTGGTGTTAGGAGAAAGTATG
>NC_051413.1:33255348-33255523 GCF_015228065.2 Penaeus monodon
GAAAATAACATGAGACCTGATACCGATTGAAATATTTAACTTCTGGTTATTTCTGTTATTACTCTGAGTAAAATGTCATCGGCGTTTCATAACACACTTTCCTTCTGTTCAACTTTATTCTTCATTATATCAGTTCTTTTTCTTGGAGAACAGTCGAATCATCATATTACTAGTC
>NC_051413.1:33255729-33256088 GCF_015228065.2 Penaeus monodon
ACAAACACACACACCAAGACGAAATAGACAAGGTATGTTCCAAAGTTTCATGGTTAGAGTTGTCAGAAATTTGTTTTATGTATGTTGGGGGCAAAGCTTATAGCCTCTGTTTACGTCGCTTTTGATGCGAAACTAACCAGACGAACTGCATCGTATCCAGCAAACACCATCAAACTTGCGAGACCTTAGTGCCTAATCGACATACAATTAGTAAAGTTACCCCTCGCCTGTTGCTGTAAACCGTTTTCTTTGTTTTGGGATGAGATAGGTCAAGATAAATGGATGAGTCAAATATTAAAATAATTAATGAGTCAGTGAAAAATAATGAATTTTTGATGAAAAATAGATTACAGAGATAT
>NC_051413.1:33256687-33257114 GCF_015228065.2 Penaeus monodon
CTATGGTCATGAGAATGATATAGAAAAAAAAAAAACCGTAATAGATATGATAAGGATTATAAACAGGAGAAAATCAACGAGGGAAATAAAACACATATCGGCGTGTGAGTTTGAGAGAAGAGAGAAGGAAAAAAAGTGTTAGTGTTAGACATCGTCCAATTCCTCTGTTTGTTAGCGTTAGACATGATTCCACTTCGTTTCTTTGTTAGTGTTAGACATGAGCCTGATTCCTCTCTTTGTTAGCATTAGACATAGTCTGAATTCCTCTCTTTGTTAGCGTTAGACAGGGTCTCAGTTCCTCTCTTTGTTAGCGTTAGACAGGGTCTCAATTCCTCTGTTTGTTAGCGTTAGACAGGGTCTCAATTCCTCTGTTTGTTAGCGTTAGACAGGGTCTCAATTCCTCTCTTTGTTAGCGTTAGATGATGAT
>NC_051413.1:33257408-33257897 GCF_015228065.2 Penaeus monodon
ACGACGAGGGTTAGCGTTAGACAGGGTCTCAATTCCTCTCTTTGTTAGCGTTAGACAGGGTCTCAATTCCTCTCTTTGTTAGCGTTAGACAAGGTCTCAATTCCTCTCTTTGTTAGTGTTAGACAGGGTCTCAATTCCTCTCTTTGTTAGCGTTAGACAGGGTCTCAATTCCTCTCTTTGTTAGCGTTAGACATGGTCTCAATTCCTCTCTTTGTTAGCGTTAGACACAGTCGCATTCAATTTGTCAGGTGCTTGAAAAGCCATCAATTCACGCAACACGTACGTTTCAAATTTGTGCTTTTAGAAATCGAATTTTCTTTTCCTTTTTATGGGGAAAGTGCTGCAGAAAGGGACTGATGACCTCTCCTTTTGCTAAGGTTTGCGTGAAGTTGAAAGCGTTAGAGATAATGAAACAGGATGAGAAGTCAAACTAGCCTCAGATTTTCAACCAGAGAGAGAGAAAAAAATAGTATAGCGTGTTGGAAATCG
>NC_051413.1:33258498-33258660 GCF_015228065.2 Penaeus monodon
AACCTTAATACCAGTTATACCAACAGATGTTTATGATGAGCTATGAACAAAGGAACAGATGATTCCCGATGGTTGATGACGTATGTTCAAGTTCATTATAGACCTAATCTGATTGGGAGTCAGATATCAGGTTTTCTGCCATGTCTTGGTATTTAAGATAGT
>NC_051413.1:33258987-33259184 GCF_015228065.2 Penaeus monodon
ACGAATAATTGCCACTTGAGATAACAATGAAGACCTGACAATAGGAACGACGTCATCAGACCGCGAGTGGTTTGGGATGTTTCGGAGGAAAGAATATGTAATATGTGATGTCTTAAAATAAATACTTCTAGAGGAATATTAAAGGCGTGACACGGGATGGGAATCCTTTCAGACGATTAGGAAATGTGATACTGAGT
>NC_051413.1:33260843-33261998 GCF_015228065.2 Penaeus monodon
ACTTCAATGGAATATAGGTGCTAAAAGCCGTCATGCACATTGACGTCCCTTCTAGCGAAATACGTATGCATCGTAGGGAAAGATATCAAACAACTGTCTGTCTCTCCAGTTTATATATTAACTTCAATACATTTGGTTTTGTTTAGTGCTCGAAAAGACTTTCCAGGAAAGAAAAAGCATGTACAACGAATGTGTATTTCCTTTTGCCCCTTCGCAGGCAGAGCGATATGCAGTAGATATAACATGAGTCAAAGGATGGGTCAGCGAATCAGTAGCCTTGTAGGATATCAGGGGATCCTTCACCTTCGCCCTCAGCCCTTCAGACACCGCGCCAGCCTACGCAGTGGGAAGGGAACGCTACCGGGTCCTTCTGAGGGACTCGTTGACCTCCCGTGATCGGTTGGTTTGGATTCTTGACCCGTGTATACGAATTTATATATAGTGTGTATATGTGTGCGAGTACTGGGGGTACCATGATATTGTTTTATTCGCATCCTTCCACAGTGTTTGTCATAACGTTGAAATTTCAGTCGTGTTGGCATATCTTTTCACTCACTAATACATATATCGAGAGGCAGTCGAGAAAGTAGGTTATGCTTTTCTTTGATTGTCATATTCATCGATGGTTTTTCTACTTTCTGGAGGTCGAAGTGGGGTACCGGAGGCGGAGGGGCTGGCGCAGCAGGAGGCGAGGGGGACCCGTATGTCGGGGGGCGGGGGGGCGGCGCATCCCGACGGCGACGAGGCGGGAGAGGCTGAGGCCATCGCCGAGACCCGCGGCCGCGTCGTCCTCCTCGGTCCTGCCGTCCGCTACGACTGCCGCGTCGTCGCCCTCTTCCTCGCTGGATTCCTGCAGGAGGCTGCTCATGAAGGAGGACAAGGATGGCGTCTCTCTGAAGCCTGCGGCGCCGTGATCTGCAGGGGAAACGTCCAGGGGGCGCGAGAGAGGGCGGAGGGCCTGGGGGAGCCGAGGGTTTTGGGGGCGTCGATCATCTGGCGCAGGACTCCCTGGAGGGCCGCTGAGTCCACGCCGTCGCCGCTCAAGACGCTGGTGGGATGGGGGAAGGGGAGGGGGGAAAGCCGCGTCAGTTCTCAGGCATTACTTCCCTTACAAAGTTAAGAATAACTATATATCTACACATATATGTTTGCATC
>NC_051413.1:33262370-33262529 GCF_015228065.2 Penaeus monodon
GACCGAGCCAATGCGAGCACCTTCAGTTCCTCACCTGTGAGGGAGTGCCTCCGCCCTTCGACGTCGCTGGAAGTTGAAGCAGCAGGCTCTGAAGTTCCTAGTGCCACAGGCGTCTTGGCACTCGGAGCCACATGAGGCGCACGATACTTCGCTGCTGCT
>NC_051413.1:33262964-33263208 GCF_015228065.2 Penaeus monodon
CATAATTACATGTAAACGTCTGTGTGTGTACGGATATGCGAATGCATATACAGTAGGTATGTTCATAACATCAGTTCATTACAGGTAACATGGCGAGGCAGAATATACATCTATAACTTATGCGAATCAACTGGTAGCCAACGGCGGTCATGAGAATCTGTCATGTAACTATAACGAAGATCCATGTTTTGGCCATGAAAGCTTTCAAAGCTAGAATGTGTACCTGTGTGCGTATGGCAGAGTT
>NC_051413.1:33263422-33263691 GCF_015228065.2 Penaeus monodon
GGCACCTCGTCCCTTCGCCTGCACCGTCGACCGCGACCCCATCAGACGCGGCGCATCCTTAATGGGCCTCCGAGCGGGGAGAGAGAAAACCCGAGGCGATAAGGCAACACCCGGGGACCAGATGACCAGATGCCCGTCAGGTCAGGTAGCCACAAGCTCTCGTCAGCGGGACCTGGAGACAACCGCCCACTCAATCACATGCCTGCCTGGGTGGGGTTTAAGCTTTATTCTTTTGGACGTCTGGGCGTGCGTGTGTTTGTTGGTTGGTT
>NC_051413.1:33264300-33264501 GCF_015228065.2 Penaeus monodon
GGTAAAGGTAAAGAGACGCAAGCTAGCACTCACACATCGTTACACACCTATAGATACACCCAAAGACCCAAATCACACAGCACTTCGACATTCATTTACTAAAAGCAATCAGTACCACACGCTTGCAAAATGAACCTTAATACGAACCCCGAACACATCACTTTGAATTCCACCAAACAACGAACACATACTCATTACTCG
>NC_051413.1:33264631-33264822 GCF_015228065.2 Penaeus monodon
GCCGTTTAGTAAAATCGGACCTAAGACCCCGGTGAATGGATCGTATCTCCGCGTCTTCAGGCCATTCAAACAGCAAAGAGAAAGCACGTGGAAGGCTTACACGTGAGACCAAATTGAGGTATGAGTCTCATTCAGGCGATAAGGGTCGCATTCCGTGAGTAATTGAGAACAAGAAAATGATCTTCATTAGT
>NC_051413.1:33264874-33264949 GCF_015228065.2 Penaeus monodon
AGTAATAATTGGGGCGCTTCTTGAATGCGAGTAACATGCGCACAGTTCCTTTTCAGGTACAGGTTCATCTCATCA
>NC_051413.1:33265380-33265609 GCF_015228065.2 Penaeus monodon
ACCCGAGCACTACATCCGGCTAAAAGGAAATACCTGCTCATTTTTTTTAACATAAAACCAACTACATAAGACTCACTTTGCTGTAGCTGATCTATATAGGGAATAAAAGTTAAATGCAGTTTATGTTTCACTTTTCCCGCAGTTGTTTGCGTCTGTTTATCTATGTAACTATCGCTACATTTTTTTACCTTTGTTGTGGTTGGGGACATAAATATGCGACCATGAAGAA
>NC_051413.1:33266271-33266347 GCF_015228065.2 Penaeus monodon
GCATAACTTTCCATCCTTATGGATATAAATATCTGTATCAACCCAAGAATACCTGTGCATCTTGCAGTGGAAGGAG
>NC_051413.1:33266445-33266620 GCF_015228065.2 Penaeus monodon
TACGATAAGAAAAATCGAGCTCTCATCGGCAGCACCTGCAGACCTAACTTTAAACTGCGGTTGATTAACGACCCAAGTTGAACAGAAGCAGACCAGCGAGATAACAGTAATGGCCGCTGGGTTCCTGTTGTAACTGTTGTGAGTTATGAATTTTGCGGCGTCGTGGCATCGGTTA
>NC_051413.1:33267611-33267681 GCF_015228065.2 Penaeus monodon
AAATTCATATAGAAAGTGAACCCGATTAAGTCTACGGGAGTGTATCCATATTTTACTTGCAAAATTTAAA
>NC_051413.1:33268370-33268467 GCF_015228065.2 Penaeus monodon
ACGGACGATCTGAAGAACTTACACACTAATACAGAGGACAAAGGATGATAAAGAAAATACTCCGATATAGATAATCAATAATAAAATACATGGTGAA
>NC_051413.1:33268573-33268653 GCF_015228065.2 Penaeus monodon
CAAACCAAAACTTGCAATTACATACATACACGTAAGAAGACCCACAAAAAATCACAGGTACAGAAAAAAGTTAACAATGT
>NC_051413.1:33268708-33269381 GCF_015228065.2 Penaeus monodon
CGAATGAGCAATGAAAACAATTAATCAACTTTGAATAAACATCTATAACTATCTTACCAAGGATCACAACAAACGAGTGCATGGTTGGTGTTGTCTTGTGGATGTGAACGAACTTGGTCGAAGCTGATGGCTGATTTCAGTTACTTTGTCTTTGGCGTGTGGTTCGTCCTAGCACATCCTAGCGGGCTGATGGTTCGAGCACTTAAGTGTAGCGGAAGGAAGTTAGCTGAGCTCTGGGCAGAGAAGTGTCGGGACCGCGCTTTTAAACTTTGGCCGTCCGCGATCCAAGATGGCGCGCGCAGGCCAAAGGTGGGCGGAGGACGTTCATTCAGGAGCAGATCAACCATCCACGTGATGTGACTGATTTTCACTCTTGCGTATATGAAAAAATCACGAGATGTAACCATAGCCCGAAGAAAAATAAACAAATAAATAACAACATCCTACTTTCTAAACTTATTCACTCTTCAAGTATGTATATTAATTTTCTCGTTTCATTCATCATCGAGCTCCACCTCTTCGCCTCAAACTGACCAATCACGAGGCCGAAATGCAATGACGTAACTGGTCAAACAGCCATTCATGTTACACCATAACACCGACGTCACCTGAGAAGCTTTACAACGTCTTGTTGAGCTTCTGGACACTGGAGACTTCGATTCCAACTGGATGA
>NC_051413.1:33269420-33269671 GCF_015228065.2 Penaeus monodon
GGGCTTAACTGTTTCACCTTTAGACACTCTCTTTACGGCACTTCTTTGCCTGAACTACGATGTATGTGCAGTGAAGCATGGTGCAGATGCTGAAATAACTGGATGGAGATTTTCGACCCTTTCGAAAAGAGAATTGGATATTATGTAGCTTCTTTTTTTGAGAAGGATGTTTGATGAGAATTTAGATAAAAAATGTATCTATACCTTCGGAATTCATGAAACCGAAGGAATATATGTTTTACCGTGCCGCC
>NC_051413.1:33273336-33273567 GCF_015228065.2 Penaeus monodon
TTAAATGATAATGAAAGTAACAAGCTCTGGCAAGAACAAGAGATCGCCCTGAGGAAAATGCCTCTTCGACTTTCTTCTGCGCATTAACGTCTTCACCTCCAGAGGTTTCTTCTCGCTCCTGCCTCCTCTCAGCTTTCCCTCGCCACTTAGCTTCTTCTGGTACGTTTTCGCGAGTTTTGTACGAATAGCTTTTCTCGATGTTTGCTAGTGTATTTTGTTCGTATATGTGTG
>NC_051413.1:33274069-33274483 GCF_015228065.2 Penaeus monodon
ATCTTCCTTAATCGGCCACACTATCAATTAAATCTAAAAATGAATATTCAGATCACAGTTTCGATTTGAAGACCTTGAAGTAAATTGAAATAAATCAAATATATGATTCCTCTTTCTATTAACTTTATCATCCAATTCTTCGTTTCCATATGCAGTCCGAGTCTCTTACTGAACGTTATTTTTATTCCTATTGTTATTGAAATTCCGTTGATAAATCTGGTGAGTGGGTGGGATACATGACTTTTTTGCTGTTGTGCCGTATATACTGTACGAATGTCCTGCCCTTTGTTTATTGAATGCGGTGCTAAAATGTGTCCCTTTTAAAATCTGAGTGAGAGAAATTGGAATATATCAAGATTCCTTATTCGTCGCTGTTGCGGATAAATATATATACGCACTGCTTTATATATATTT
>NC_051413.1:33274644-33274725 GCF_015228065.2 Penaeus monodon
TGTAAGAAACCCTCTTATTCTGCAACACCAGCATCCTACAATATCTCTCGCTCCCGCGGATTTGTCGCTCAAAGTCGCGTC
>NC_051413.1:33275365-33275670 GCF_015228065.2 Penaeus monodon
CTTATAAAAAATTATGCACATTTAGTGATGCCTTGCTATTTTATTTCAGTGGTTTTATTTTTTTTTTTCTTAGTCACTTTCCCCTCAGGACTTGGATTTTATTCTTGTGTTGCTTTTATTTGTTCTGTGTTTTTGTTTACTCTTAGCCTTTGCCATTTTTTCCTTACTTTTTTACCTTCAGTGCTTCTATGTCGCTGTGTTTTAGAATCTAATCTTCTAATATTATTTTAAGGCCTTTCGCCTGAGGATCATTTAGGACTTCTTTTTATACAGCAGTTAACGTAACCCTTTAGCTTTGAAATTTG
>NC_051413.1:33275781-33275939 GCF_015228065.2 Penaeus monodon
CAATCTTTAGTTTAAATGAATTACGCTAAACATTAAGGAGATACACTGGAACCTGCCCCCAAGTAGGTCTCATGCAGAGTCCCCCGACGCTACCACACCTCAAGGGGATATGTAAATGGGGGGGGGAGGGATATTTCAGGTAAAGACTTTTGTCCCTT
>NC_051413.1:33278060-33278191 GCF_015228065.2 Penaeus monodon
CTCAAATGGATCAGAAGTAAGGCCTTCGATCACAACGCGGGAAAGCATTCCGGTGTGGAATTTCTGAAGGATTTTAACCAATTTATCTGCGCAGTTGAATTTAATCCGGATGACCTACAGTATATATCGAT
>NC_051413.1:33278331-33279127 GCF_015228065.2 Penaeus monodon
TATCATCATGGAGAATTCCTGGAGACGGGTAAGCACAACTTTAGCTAGGGTCTTCCCAGCGATGGACAAAAGCGAAATACCTCTGAAGTTGGCACACACACCTGTGAACGGGGATGATCTTCGCACCCTTCCATTGTTGGGGGAGATTTCTGGTTTCCCAGATGTCACAGAAGAAGATCACTTGAGGGGATGAAGTGAAGGAAGGTATTCTACTACTGTGGGGTTAGTGGGGTTGATGCCTTGACGGTCTTTGATGAGAGTAGTGGCTTCTGCAGACCTGAAAGGTGTTGTGGAGTTTCTTGCTGATCCATACATAGATCTGACGGTATTATAGAAGTCATCAAGGTCAGCAATGCCTTGGATCTCATGGGCCTTGGCAGTCCACCACTCATATTCCGTTTGCAGTAGACTCGACTGAACGTTTGATCGGCACTCGGAAAATGGGGCTCAGAAGGTGAGGGAAGATGGGCAGTTGATGACAGCGTTGTGGGCAGTGTTCTTTTGCTGCAGAAGGAGGTGTATTTCGCGTTCATTATCATCAAATCAATCTTGGCGGTGTTCCCGGCTATAGTCCAGGGCAGCAATGGCAATCTCCCGAACAGAGTGATGGAGATGTGGCAACAGAGCTCCTGACGTCCTGACGCTTGGCTGGATCTTTCAGTTGATCCGTTAAAGGTTGGAACGGCTCTGAATCGAATCCTAAGGTGAACAGAACGGACCAAGCGGTGGTCGGTCCAGCACCCAGCACCTCATAGCGCTTTAGTGATGGTGCCATCCTGTAGGTCCCTACGTCTGA
>NC_051413.1:33280549-33280622 GCF_015228065.2 Penaeus monodon
TTGTCTTACTTCTGAGCTGACAGGTACTATGTCTTCATTATCCATGTTTGGCATATTTCTTTTCTCTCTCTCA
>NC_051413.1:33280750-33281935 GCF_015228065.2 Penaeus monodon
TCTGCTCTTTGCTATTTTTATCGATTTATTAATACCTTCTGTACCTTTCTCAAGACTATTGTACAGGTGTTTGTATGTACGTTTTTTGCTATTAGCTACTACTTTCTTCATTTGTTTGTTAGCCTCTTTAAATAATTTCTGTAGTTCTTCGTCCTGCCTATCTCTGTCCCTTGTCTTCTTGCATTCTCTCTTGAACTTGACAGCTTCCTGGGCTTCACTATTCCGCCACCATGTTTCCTTTCCTCCTTTTTTATTCCCCGATGATTCTCCTAATACCTGTGTGGCCACTGTTTTAAACTTTGTGCTAACCGTGTTCCAGTCCTTGTCTCCCTGATATATTGTGTCTTCCACTTGTATAAATTCCCTGCGAGTTTCTGCTTCTTTCAGCCTCCACTACTTTGTTTTCTTCATCCCTTTTTTCTCACCTTTGGGTCGCTTTTCACTTTCACTTTACATACCACTGGGTGGTGTTGTTCTGCCACACTTTACTTTGGCAGTGTTTTGCAGTCTATGACATTCTTTACTTGGTCTCTTTGGCATAGGAAATAGTTGATCTGGGTTCTATTGTTTCCACTACTAAATGCAATTAGTTGTTGATCTTCCTTTGTGTAATAGGTGTTTGCAATCGCCAGTCTAAATGCTTGCGCCATCTTCACTATACGTGAGCCCTCTTCATTTCTTGTTCCAAAGCCATGATTTCCCATACAGTCTTCTACATTCTCGTCTCCCATTCCTACATGTCCATTGAGATCCCCACCTCTCCAGATCCTCTCAGTTCCTGGTATTTCTCGTAGCGTTTCATTCAGCTTGTCCCAAAATTGGTCCTTTTCATCATCATCACATCCGCATTGTGGTGCATATGCACTAAGGATGTTAATTATTTGTGTACTCATCTGCATTTTTAAGTAAGATCAATCAATCTGACTTTTTTTTCACTTCCATTATATTCTTCTTGTTTGTAGGATCGAGTATAACTCCTACACCATTAAGTTTTGTCTCTGTACCATAGTAAAATAATTTAAACCTATTCCAATTACTCTTGCCTTTTCCCTTTCCATTTAGTTTCTTGAACACATATTATATTGATGTTTTTTTCCTCTCCAATAGATCCACAATCTCCATGCTTCTGCCGGTCATAGTTCCAACAGTCAGTGTTGCAATTATCATCTGGCTTTTCTCACTTTC
>NC_051413.1:33282551-33282830 GCF_015228065.2 Penaeus monodon
GCAAATACAGATTGCGAAGAAACGCCTTCGTTTGACCTCTCGCGCCCTCCCCGTTTCCCGTGACCGCTTCTACATGCCGTCATGGAGAGACCTCAAAACCGGCTCTGGCTTCGCCTTAAAACGGACAAAGAGACTGAAGCCAAGAAAGCGCCTCAAGACACGAAAACAAGTGAGAAAAGAAAACAACGCAAAGGCTTTTACAAAAGGGCGATTATTTCGACACAAGCGAGGCGGACGAGAAGGGAGAGTATTGTAGAGTTTGGGTTCATGTTCGCCAAC
>NC_051413.1:33282917-33283118 GCF_015228065.2 Penaeus monodon
TGGTGAATGAATTTTGTGGTATAATTGGTATATATAGGTGAATGAGGATATTAAAATGCTATAATACTGACTTCTGGAGTGCACTGATTGATAATAACACAATTGTTATGTTATTGCATTGTTGTGAGTATTGATTAATTAATGATACTAATAGTAATATTATCCTTTCTATAATTCTAACTGTGGCGAGTCCTGAGCAGT
>NC_051413.1:33283169-33283527 GCF_015228065.2 Penaeus monodon
GTTTCGGATTACACGTCTTACCCTAATTTCGCTGAAAAAAAAAAGCGGTGAAAAAAATCCAGACTATATATATATTTTTTTAACCTAGCACAGATCTAAATAACTCTTATATCCAATTATACATCGCTGGAACCTCCCAGTCTGGGACATCCAACTCGGGCAGATGACAACTGTATTTTTTAACAGAAATGCGATATTTATGTGCAAGGAACGTTCATGTCAGATGGCTAAAAATGGACGTAGCATAGGTCAACAGCTAAGATCTGCGAAAGAGGAAGGGAATTCGGACAATCAGGAAGGAAGCTGTTAGGGGGATGCCCGTGATACGCGGTACCAGGGATTTAGGTGATGGAATAGG
>NC_051413.1:33284511-33284924 GCF_015228065.2 Penaeus monodon
TACCTTTATTAACTTTTATTAACAAAACCTAAAGTTACAAAGTAATATATCTAAATCATCATTAATTTAATAATTACTAAAAACGCGATAATTTGCATTAAATAAATGATTAACATGGAACAGGTTATCTTGTTTGGGCGCATAATAAAATCCCCGATCAATCATCTAAGAACGACCTCGATGTGTTATGAAGAGCTATAAGATAAATTCTAACCCAACATAAGGGATTCGAAAGACAATATAGAGAATCAAAACAAGAGATTTGTGGACGTACGTGACCTCCAAAGCCATCGCTGCCGCCATGTTTGTTTACACATTTTTATTCAATATCTTATGGTCCAATTTTTCTTTACACGTGCAAGAAATGGTATTTCATCGCTGTCTGTTATTTTCTTAGGTTTGCTTACACCTTC
>NC_051413.1:33284958-33285078 GCF_015228065.2 Penaeus monodon
CCACGAGGGAAAAAAACAAACACCACGTATTGGCAATTTTGATTTTTAATTCCACGTCCATTATATTAAATATCAATAAGCTTGCCAAACCATAAGAATAATTTTAAGAGAAATACATAA
>NC_051413.1:33285152-33285324 GCF_015228065.2 Penaeus monodon
GAGAGAAAAAAGTACGCTTGTTTACCCTCATTTCATCGCTTCGCGGTTCGTGTGGGACACAAGTCGGGTCTTACGAGTACACACACGACTACGTTTGTCTGCCGAGAGATTGCGGAAGGATTATCCAGGCCTAGGGTGATTTACGGCCATTTGTGAGTGGCTGTGTGTCTAG
>NC_051413.1:33286238-33286316 GCF_015228065.2 Penaeus monodon
ATAGCCGAATGCAGCTATAAATGTGTAGCGTGACATACTGCACTCAACCCCCTCTCCCTCTTAGATGATGCTCGCTTC
>NC_051413.1:33286670-33286750 GCF_015228065.2 Penaeus monodon
ATTTTCCAGTCTTAATGCCATGTATTTCGGTTTTCTTCTGTTGTTTATATTAAAGTTTTATTGCCATTCTATCAAGTTTA
>NC_051413.1:33287812-33287886 GCF_015228065.2 Penaeus monodon
CTGCCTTTTCTCCCTGGACTTTACACAGTGATTTTATTTATCTAATTCAAATATGCTCCTCTTATCCTGGGCCA
>NC_051413.1:33289127-33289223 GCF_015228065.2 Penaeus monodon
AAAAGAAAAGAATCATTACTTCCTAACCAAGAATTCCTACAATACATAACTTACGCCAACTTGCAAAATAAACAAAAGTGTCATGGTGAGTTGCAT
>NC_051413.1:33290383-33290669 GCF_015228065.2 Penaeus monodon
TTTACCTCACTTCCGAATTTAAACACTTGAATATAACTGCGTGGGCTTAAGAAAGCAGCTATAGACAAGAAAAGATTCGTTTAATTCCAACGGTAAATAACGAACTTCGGATTTGAAAAGGACGATCGCGGCGTTACGCAAAAATAGTGCATTCGAAATTTTTCGTCGGTGAAACCATCATTCGTGGAACACCTATTAGATTTGTGATAATGATGGTGACGATTATGGGGTGAGGCAGGTGGTGATAAGCAGGTTCATCTACATGTACACGTATCCAGCAGTACTA
>NC_051413.1:33291956-33292158 GCF_015228065.2 Penaeus monodon
GCGATTAAATGAGGTAAATCCTTGGGATGTGACAATCGCAGTTGGAGGGAAGAAGTGCGGTACCCTTGCAAACGATGCTGGGGAAGCCACAGAAGGGCGGAGAGAGTATGTGAAGAAAACAGCAAAGAAAACAAACAAGAAACATACGAATATGAAGAAAGATTCCTCGCTACGCTTTTCTTTCAGGGCAAAAAAAAAAGCA
>NC_051413.1:33294860-33296641 GCF_015228065.2 Penaeus monodon
CTGAAAAATTAAAGAACATGAAATCCTGACTTAGAATTTCCATCCTCCGTCTCCCTCGTTCATCGTATGTCGATACTGCGTCGCTCGATCCGAGTCCATAGGCCGAGTTTCTGCTGCCTGGTCTGAATTTTCTTTATTTTCTTAATTTGGGCGTATGTGAGTGTTGAGGCCTAAAGAGGGGGGATAGAAAATTAATAAAATGCTGTTTGATCGGCGTGCCAGAGGTCAGGTCACGTGGAAGAGAAGGTCAAAATAAGGAAGAGGGATATCTGTATAAGGAGATTCACAAGGCCTCGTTTGTTACATTGTCTTGGGCCCTGGGTGCATTCGAACTTAATCATTAAGTCTGGAACAAATAATTCTATCACCAATCCATGCATACTGTTTATATGTGGTTTTATATATTCTAGGTATTTGTTGATTTAATATAGGAGAACTAAAAGAATTAATGTAAATTTGTGAGATAAATGTTTCTGAAACGGGAGAATCGAATGCACCGGAGCGAGGAGTAGCGGGCTGCGAAGGTGTGCGGCTGGACCGGTCAGACACCAGCTCCCCGCCCGAGGTCACCATACTGACTGTGACGTCACGCGTAACCCTCCTATAGCCACCACTCGACACATTCATCTCAGCCAATCAGAGACAAGTCACGGCGATCTTCCATACTGTCACAAAGATGGCAAGTTATTACCGCCTCCCCAGCGGCTGCTTTCCTTATACAGTTCCATGGAGACAAGAACGCATTAATTTCTTCTCCTATTTTACTTGCATTCACGAGTAGCTCTGTCCACTGATCATTCAGCCAAAGAGGTAAAAGTAGCGGAGAAGTAGAAGGCGTCGATCCCAGGTCATCCAGCCCTCGGCGGAGGGGCGGCGGAGGGGCCAGGTGGCGGGCCGCGAGCGAGCCCCACTTCCCGCCCGCCAGCAGCAGCAGCCTACGCCGGGGTCTCGCGCACGCAACGCCACTCAACACCTTGTTTATTTCTTTGTTTGCCGAAGTCGCCAACGGCGCTTCCCGATCGCGGAAACGGAAAAAGCATCCGGAGGGACTAGACATTTCCAGAGAAAGGGAAGGAGACAGACACGAGCCAAGAAAGGAAGCGGCGCGGGCCGCCAGGTGGACGCGTCGGGGCTCCGGCGGCCGGGAATGTATCTAAATTCCAAAAAAATGAGTCACACGAACGGCCAACGTCCGGCGGTGCGCAGCGGCCTTCCACCTGTCGTCACGGCGCACACGTTAGGGCTACTTGGCCATGTTCTCAGCACATGAAATTCGATCTTATAACCTGTGAGTCTGGCATTGTTTTCCCGCAGATTGAAAAAGCGTGTCAGTAGTTCGCATGCCTGACCAAAATTATTAATATTATCCCTTTTATGATTGTAATACAAATGCATTCGAATACGAAAAGCAAAAGCAAAAAAAAAGGCGGGGGAAATTTACAACACAGTTTAGGTTCTAATGCCATATCAGATATAACCATAGGATCGAATTTCATCTCCTCGGTGCATATACTGCCCATTTTATCAGGCTTATTTCTGCACGGCGAAATCCACCCTTACTTTCATCCACACTGGAGACACAATCACAAAAGAGGTTAGCCTTTCCCAAAGACCTCTCCCTTTACGCCAAAGACATCCCACAAAACAGATAATTCAAAGGAAAATTGGCGTTTCGAGGAGTCTGGCAACTCTGACCACCTGAGGTTAGGAGTGAAGGATACCCAGAAATACCATATCACTCGTTTTCTTTGACAAAAGTCTCTTCCACTACGTTCTATCAC
>NC_051413.1:33296769-33297048 GCF_015228065.2 Penaeus monodon
AATCTAATTTTACCTTATTATCAGATACGTTAAAGCGAACAGTACGGACTTGTATGGCAAAGAATTTCAGCGGTTGTGGAATGTTTACGGTAATGGAGTTGTAACTGTGAACGTAATTGTGGTTGTAATAAAAAAAAAAAAAACGCAAAAGTGACATTATCGCGACGGTACAAGCTGTGACGTCACTGCGATTATGAAAATAGGTTCTTGTGATGGTGAGAGAGAAAAAAAAAATAATAATAACGACGGGTTTCGAAAGAGAATGGTATTTATGTATAA
>NC_051413.1:33297074-33297166 GCF_015228065.2 Penaeus monodon
AAAACATTGCCATAAAGACATACATAATAATGATGTGCGATGCTACTGGTGACGAAAGCTGGTGGTGGCAGAGGTGGTGGAAGTCGCGACGG
>NC_051413.1:33297256-33297678 GCF_015228065.2 Penaeus monodon
GGCATCAGTATGTGGGTAGACTGTGCCCAGGTGACACTGTGTGCTCCGCTCTGTTCGTTTGTCCTTTGGAGGATCTACTTCCCAGGGTATTTATACCCACTTCCCGATCCCTCTTTGTGTTCGTTCCCCTCTCTCGCGTTCGCCCTCGATCCCTGGTGCTTGTCGAGGGATGAAACCGAAGCCAGGGCCAATCAACAGAAGTGAACGCGGTGAAAGATGATGAGATCCCGTGAAATTCGTGTGATTTCGAGAACACTTTCGGATAAGACAAAGTTGGAAGGAAGGAAGGACGTGGGTGTTCTCCTCCTCCGTGGTCCTGCCTTCTGAAGTGCGTCGGGAACTTCTCGTGGGGTGAAAGTTATGTGAGACCCGCTGTTCGGAAGCATGCAGCCGCGACCTTCATGATCGTCGCCTGCCTGAAT
>NC_051413.1:33298002-33298136 GCF_015228065.2 Penaeus monodon
GGCTGATATCTTAAATTTCGGTTTATTTTAAGGAAAAAAGATAAGCCGTATTTCTTTACCTTTCGGGGAAATGTTGACTTTGCGGTGATAATGATTTGAATCTGAATATGTTAAAATTGTATGATTTCATGCCG
>NC_051413.1:33298388-33298515 GCF_015228065.2 Penaeus monodon
ATATATATTTTTTTTTTTATTATTTCTTTGAATTACAATTTTCACTTCATTAATTCCAGATTGTATAGTATCTCTGTATTTTTTTCCACACTACCAACTTTCTCAAGACTTTTTTTATAACATTTAG
>NC_051413.1:33298675-33298952 GCF_015228065.2 Penaeus monodon
ACAGCAAACCATCTACCCCGTTTTCTTAATCAGCTTTTACTTTTTTTAATGTCAGTTATCAATATGCTAATGCTAACAAAGATAACAGTAACAAAAAGGCAACAGTGACAGTGATGATGATAATGATAAATGAAGAGAGAGACTGCGATTTTTGGAACCCCTTTGTGGAATCCCGGCGTCTTTCTGAATCCTTATAAAGGGATCGGTCGTTTCTGTTTTGTCTTGCTTCGAGCCTGCTTGAAGGATCGGTTTTATTTGTTTTCCGAGTATAAGCCAC
>NC_051413.1:33300759-33300862 GCF_015228065.2 Penaeus monodon
ATAAAACCACACATAATATAAATGGCTGAGTGGTTAAGATCGCCCAAAACACTCTATCATACAGTCCGGCGCGCTGTTGCTCTAGGCAAGGAAACTTAAGGTA
>NC_051413.1:33301852-33302018 GCF_015228065.2 Penaeus monodon
CGTGCGTGGCTTAACTGGGAAACAAATAAAAACCGATCCTTCAAGCAGGCTCGAAGCGAGACAAAACAAAACGAACCGTCCCTTTTAAGGATTCAGAAGAGCCGGGGGATTCCAAAAGGGGGTTCCAAAAAATCGCTGTCTCTCTCTTCATTTTCTTATCATCATC
>NC_051413.1:33302336-33302429 GCF_015228065.2 Penaeus monodon
CTAATTTTTAAAAAAAGTCTTGAAAATTGGGTAGTTGGAAAAAAATACAGAATACTATAAAATCGGGAAATTTAAATGAGTAAATTGTAATTC
>NC_051413.1:33302747-33302906 GCF_015228065.2 Penaeus monodon
CGCATGATCAAAAAATTTTTTAACATATTCAATTAAAATCATTATCACCGAAAAGTCCCTTTTCCCCCGAAGGAAAAGAATACGGCTTATCTTTTTTCTTAAAAAAAGGGGTATCAGCCGTGGTTGGCTGTTTTTTATAATCTTATTTTTTATTTTTTT
>NC_051413.1:33306053-33306190 GCF_015228065.2 Penaeus monodon
CGCCACCTCCGGCTGATATCCTTTTTTTAAAGGAAAAAAGATAAGCCGTATTTCTTTACCTTTCGGGAAATGTTGATTTGCGGTGATAATATTTAAATCTAAATATGTTAAAATTGTTTGATTTCATGCCGTATTAT
>NC_051413.1:33306391-33306482 GCF_015228065.2 Penaeus monodon
AAAATTTTTACAATTTCCCCTTCATTATTCCAATTGTATGTATCTCTGTTTTTTTTCCCCTACCCTTTTCAACTTTTTTTTATAACATTAG
>NC_051413.1:33306722-33306992 GCF_015228065.2 Penaeus monodon
ACAGCAAACCTCTACCCCTTTTCTTAACAGCTTTTCTTTTTTTTAATTCCTTTCAATATGCTAATCTAAAAAATAACTAAAAAAAAGGAAACAGTGACAGTGTTATGAAATAAAAATGAAAGAGAAGGGGACGCGTTTTTTGGGACCCCTTTGTGGTCCGGCGTCTTTCTAAATCCTTTAAAGGGGATGGGTCGTTTTTGTTTTGTCTCGCTTCGACCCTGCTTGAAGGAGGGTTTTTTTTGTTTCCGGGTATAACCACGCCAACAAAAA
>NC_051413.1:33309007-33309195 GCF_015228065.2 Penaeus monodon
CCCCCCTCCTTCCCCTCCCCCCCTCTCCCTACTCTACACTGACACCAAGGTAAAAGTTTATCATGAATATGTATGTCCCGCGCCCTCTTGAACTCGGGCCAGCGACGCCAACTCGGGACTTGGGGTTTGTTCCTTTATTTCATTATTTATGTCTGTTCTTTTTAGAGGGTGTTATATTAGTGTTATTA
>NC_051413.1:33310642-33310885 GCF_015228065.2 Penaeus monodon
CGGAAAACAAATAAAACCGATCCTTCAAGCAGGCTCGAAGCGAGACAAAACAGAAACGACCGATCCCTTTATAAGGATTCAGAAAGACGCCGGGATTCCACAAAGGGGTTCCAAAAATCGCTGTCTCTCTCTTCATTTATCATTATCATCATCACTGTCACTGTTGCCTTTTTGTTACTGTTATCTTTGTTAGCATTAGCATATTGATAACTGACATTAAAAAAAGTAAAAGCTGATTAAGAA
>NC_051413.1:33311090-33311307 GCF_015228065.2 Penaeus monodon
TTTTCTTTCTTATCTTTGTTTCCTTTTTTCTTTCTTTTTTTCCTTTTTTCTTTCTTTTTTCCTATTATTTTCTTTTTTCTTGTTTTTTCTAATGTTATAAAAAAAAGTCTGAGAAAGTTGGTAGTGTGGAAAAAAATGACAGAGATACTATACAATCTGGAATTAATGAATGGAAAATTGTAATTCAAAGAAATAATAACAAAAAAAAAATATATAT
>NC_051413.1:33311515-33311650 GCF_015228065.2 Penaeus monodon
CGGCATGAAATCAATACAATTTTAACATATTCAGATTCAAATCATTATCACCGCAAAGTCAACATTTCCCGAAAGGTAAAGAAATACGGCTTATCTTTTTTCCTTAAAATAAAGGATATCAGCCGTGAGTGTGGC
>NC_051413.1:33314450-33314587 GCF_015228065.2 Penaeus monodon
CAGCCACACTCACGGCTGATATCCTTTATTTTAAGGAAAAAAGATAAGCCGTATTTCTTTACCTTTCGGGGAAATGTTGACTTTGCGGTGATAATGATTTGAATCTGAATATGTTAAAATTGTATGATTTCATGCCG
>NC_051413.1:33314820-33314947 GCF_015228065.2 Penaeus monodon
ATATATATTTTTTTTTGTTATTATTTCTTTGAATTACAATTTCACTTCATTAATTCCAGATTGTATAGTATCTCTGTATTTTTTTCCACACTACCAACTTTCTCAAGACTTTTTTTATAACATTTAG
>NC_051413.1:33315158-33315432 GCF_015228065.2 Penaeus monodon
ACAGCAAACCATCTACCCGTTTTCTTAATCAGCTTTTACTTTTTTTAATGTCAGTTATCAATATGCTAATGCTAACAAAGATAACAGTAACAAAAAGGCAACAGTGACAGTGATGATGATAATGATAAATGAAGAGAGAGACAGCGATTTTTGGAACCCCTTTGTGGAATCCCGGCGTCTTTCTGAATCCTTATAAAGGGATCGGTCGTTTCTGTTTTGTCTCGCTTCGAGCCTGCTTGAAGGATCGGTTTTTATTTGTTTTCCGAGTATAAGC
>NC_051413.1:33317195-33317275 GCF_015228065.2 Penaeus monodon
GAGAGAAGGGGAAGAGAAAGACAGAGAGAAAGACATATATACAAGAGCACATTAAAATCCATCCATCCATTCACCTGTGG
>NC_051413.1:33317351-33317478 GCF_015228065.2 Penaeus monodon
ATCCCCCCCTCCTTCCCCTCCCCCCCTCTCCCTACTCTACACTGACACCAAGGTAAAAGTTTATCATGAATATGTATGTCCCGCGCCCTCTTGAACTCGGGCCAGCGACGCCAACTCGGGACTTGGG
>NC_051413.1:33318472-33318586 GCF_015228065.2 Penaeus monodon
TTTACTCGCACGGCGATGTATTTTCTGATATTTTTGTCTTTTCTTAATTTAGTGTTTAGTAAAATTTATCCGTTTATATACATTTTTGCTGCTTCGTTTGAGAAAAAAAAAAAC
>NC_051413.1:33319401-33319553 GCF_015228065.2 Penaeus monodon
AATCGAATGTACTTGACTGTACTTGACTTACGATCACTGTGTATAGACATGGTTTTTGTGGGCATTAAGTCTCTCCCTTTGTTTCTGACTGTTTGCAGAGGGCGACCGTCGCTTTCTCTCCTCCCTCATTTCCCCTTCTCTCTCTATATATA
>NC_051413.1:33319660-33319937 GCF_015228065.2 Penaeus monodon
ATGCATATGGGATGTTTGTACGTCTATTTCCTTTTGTCAGTATGCACATATGGATCCATATATGTACATAAACACTCAGATTTGGAAATTCTGAATACATGCATTGAAATATTTCGAGGATCTGCCCCACGTACTGAATATGAACACTGCTGAACAGACACATGACATGACAGTGTCATGTTGCGTGAGAAAAATGAATGCATTTTCTGTGAACTTTGAAGAGTGAAAACTATAGAAGTCTGAAAATGAAATGGCTCGTGTGAAGTTACAGCGTCTG
>NC_051413.1:33319975-33320226 GCF_015228065.2 Penaeus monodon
GGAAGGAAGCTAAAGGCCCCATTTTCGAGATTTTTGATAATTGCAAAGGTCATCAAATTAGTGTGGTGTTTTTTTTATATATGCTATTATTTACTGCAGGTGTTAAAAAAATAATTGATTCGACAAACCAACGCCGAAAAGATCCTGATCTGCAACACACCACCATCCACGGCAAGTATTTCTGAACTTTTTATTTTTTGTTATTATTTTTATAACTTCCATGAGCTTGTATATGCAAACGAAACAGTAGT
>NC_051413.1:33320354-33321356 GCF_015228065.2 Penaeus monodon
ATACGTGAGTCAGTGAGAAGAGGAAATGGCATAGCACACAATACAGTAAACTAGAATAGAAAAAAAAAATATTGATAAAGAGTATGAATGAGAGAATTAGTGACTTCTCATTAATTGGCACGTTTCTGTGAAATATTTTATCAGAATTACAAAATTGGATACGCCGTCATTTATATCATCTAACGCTGTGAAGTCATTTATGCTCAGATATACAGCTATCTAGCTTTGTTAAACTCTTACATGGCGTGGAATTTATGCCTTTAAAGTTTACGGTCGTCCGAGATAGTGACAGTAGTTCATAGTAATACTGATAGTGCTTTTTTGTATTTCTTAACAATCAGTTATTACCACTTGTTTCATATTATTGTTGCTGTCTTCTTTACACCCTTGAAATTCGAAATTATAATTTTAGTAATAGAGGTAAATCGCCGTTTAACCAGCTAGGATCACTACTTGCCGATACGTTGAAGTCTCCACGATTCGAGGCCTGTACTTTGCAATTCGTATTAATATCATTCATTGTATTAACTGCTGATTGTTTTCATCATAATTGTTGTTGTTGATATAAAGGTAATAATAATTGAGTCAATAGTGATGAGAAGTTGGAATTATCATTATTGATATTATTATCATGGTTTTCCTTTTTCATCGCTGTTAGTATTTTCGATATTATGATCATTTTTAGCACTGTTACTATTGTTATTATTGGTTGTGTGTTATTCACGTTGTTATTCTTATTGTTATTTCCATTTTCATAATTTTTGATGCTGCTGCTTTAATTTTATCTGAGTTGTTAGAATAATATTTGTTATTACTACTTTTCGTTGGTGATGCCATTTTAATTTTCATTATCATTATCATGTTTTCTATCATCTTTATTGTCATTACCGTCAGTGATATAATTTTCATAATGTTGTTCATCCAACAGCATAAACATTCAAGAAAACATAAAACAAGGAAATTATTCATCTTTTACTTTAATATAGCAGTAAGTGCCAGACT
>NC_051413.1:33321453-33322325 GCF_015228065.2 Penaeus monodon
ACTATATATAGATTACATTATACGCAATGGTTCTCATATCCCAAATATAAAACGAATGGAAAACGTTACGGTTACTGAAGAAGGTTACGGACATCTTAATCCGAAGTCTGCGCCCCTACCATCGCATTCAGATCCTTTGCCGTAATGGTGATCACTCTTCCTCGCTTACGCCTGTGAACAGCAATGGCGCGAATTTCACACTGAACGTTTAACTAGATTCCTCTAGCGTTAACCAGCACTATCTAGTTTGCCGCTGTAGTTCAGTGCTTTCCTTCTCTGCCCGCGTGGAATGGTGTTTGAGTTTCTCTCGGTGTTAATGGTTTTATGCTTCCTATTTATTTTCTTCGTTTATTGTTGTTCGAGCAGCTTGCAGTGTGGTAGTTAATTGCCCCCCGTTTTGTTTTGTTTTTCGTCTCTATGAGATTATTTCATAAGGGCGATAGGGTTTTAATTACACTTCAGTTTAGGCTATCCGGCCTTCAGTTGCCAGATGTTGCTATATTTCTTCGTTAGGCCACATGATTTTGATATAACAGTAAGAATGATTAATGCATAAGGGAGAACCTCGAACTCGCCCGGAAATGACCGAGGGAGGGCATTGCAGTCGGGAATAATAATTGGTTTAAGAAGGAAAATGGGTTGCATTGTAGCAATCACCTCCCTTGATTTTTTTTTTTTTTTACATATTAATGTTTGTCATGTTGGATCTCCTTTTGCATTCGGTTATTTATGTTATTGTTATTGTTATAATTTTAAATGTTTCGTTATCCATTTTTCGTTATTAGTATTTTTAAGAATCTTTATTTTTCTATCGTTTGTCATTTTTGTAATGTTAATATTGGCATTGCTTATTTATTTTCCAATTATCACTA
>NC_051413.1:33322492-33323019 GCF_015228065.2 Penaeus monodon
GCTAGTTTATTTCTTGTGATTTTAAGCGATTACTGCAATAACAATAATACATTTGCAGTGCACGCAACGAAATTTTAATTGAAAAAAACAACAACAACAAAGAGTAGTTTCTGCACTTAAAGTAACAAATAAAATAACAGATTGAATTAACATTGTTAAGACTAATATCAGATGTAATATTAACAGAACATAAGGACAGAGTGTTGAAAACCTGTTTGATATCTACTGTTTGCAGAACTCGTGGAGAGAGAACTTGGAAACATGATACCTAGTTTGTCGTGCAGAAGAGAGGGAGAGGGAGAAGGGGATGAAGAGGGAAGAGGGAGAAGGAGGCGAAGGAGAAGGAGCGGGAGGAGAAAGGAATGAAGAGGGAAGTGAGGGAGAAGAGAGTAGGGAAAGAAGGAGAGAAAAGAAGAGAGAAGAGAGAGAAAGAAAGAGAGAGAATCAAAAAAGGAAGAGAGAAAAGAGAGGGAGAATAAGAGTGAGGGCGGAGATACAGGAACACGAACAAGGAGAAAACAGAACGT
>NC_051413.1:33323044-33323230 GCF_015228065.2 Penaeus monodon
GGACGAACAGTTCAAGTATATCCACCTGTCCTCACGTCCGGAACCGCCATCGAAAAGGAGACTGAAACCCCGCAGTAAAGTAGTCCGTTATCACACATGGTGTTCCTCCGCGTCACTCTCGGGGCAATGAAGACTCTTTTTTTTAAGCTGAAGTGACGCGTCTTATCGTTAATCTGAGACTTTACA
>NC_051413.1:33323384-33323984 GCF_015228065.2 Penaeus monodon
GGGAATAAACGTATAAAAGAAAACTGGATTTTGATATGTGTGGAGAGATTCACAGGTCATAGTTCTCGAAATTTATGATGATATGCATATTGAATTATCACCCAATCTTCGTATTAAAACGCATCAAAATGTTTTACAAAAAGACGCGTTCCGTTAGGAAAATGAATGATGATATGTGTGAGATGTACTACACCTTAATCTATTACAGTAATATATTATATTAAGTTCAAATGCATCTTACACAATAATAGACTTCGAATCTGTATTGTCATGGATGTTGGAGGCGACACAAAGCGGCAATTACTTTGATCAGTCCTTCTTTGTCGGAACAGGTGTCGACGAGGCCATGAAAATCCCCTCCTCAAAGTATTTTAAACTTGCATCGTATTTTTTTTTTTTCAAGACATTTCGTAAATGTGTTTTTACAATGATTTAAGATGGTTATTAAAGTTGTAAAGCTCTTTCGTAGTTGTGCTTTCTGTGATTTTTTAAAAACTCAAAACTGATTATTTACCAAATACTGTTATTTAACGTATATTTACAGCCAGTCAAAACAGTGACAAAAAAATGACGGTTATCTCTTTTCCATATCTTCAAACC
>NC_051413.1:33324014-33324088 GCF_015228065.2 Penaeus monodon
CTCCCCTCCCCCCCAAAAAAAAAAAAATCTATAAAAATATCCCTCAACATAAAAGAAAATCCATAACCCCCCCC
>NC_051413.1:33324189-33324423 GCF_015228065.2 Penaeus monodon
AAGGCTTAATGTTTCCGCGAGAGTGATGGGTCTCGCCTCGCTGGATGGGAAGGGGAGACTAAAGCAAATCTCGGATGGTTCGCCCTTTTATTCTGTCCCCGGCGTGTTTACAGAGGGCGGGTCCCCTTCGCTGGCGTGTGATGTTGGCAGCTCCTCGGGGACAAACAGCGACGCGGATCATTCATTTACTATTGCAATCTTGTATTATGCCGCGGTGTTTAAAAAGGGGGTTGG
>NC_051413.1:33324453-33324524 GCF_015228065.2 Penaeus monodon
GAGGGGGGGGTGGTTATTTATGGAGTGTGTCTGAAGTTTGTTGTTTTTTTCATACTGTGAGAAGGATAGAA
>NC_051413.1:33325760-33325935 GCF_015228065.2 Penaeus monodon
ATAGCATAATCTATCACTGTTAATCCAACCGCTAATGTATTTTTTTTTGAACGGATGAGTCGTAACGCCGAAGAAAAAAAAGTCTAAAACTTTGAGCGATAAGAAGAGCCAAGGTGAACCTGGTTTCGGCGCAATCTGTTGATCTGCAAAGCATGAATAAATTCCATCAGGGAGA
>NC_051413.1:33326294-33326406 GCF_015228065.2 Penaeus monodon
ATGAATGCAGTATCGACACCTGGTATTAAGTGCAACGATCTCATATATTCTTCTGCTGCATGAAATCAGACCACACCTTCGTCGCCACTCCTTTAACCTCAGAAATTAGGAT
>NC_051413.1:33326650-33326889 GCF_015228065.2 Penaeus monodon
TGATAATGGCAATATACTTTATGTTGCTGAAAAAAGGAGAACTCAGATACGCGAAGATAGCAAACAGTAAAAAAAATGTAAATATACTGAAAGGCAACACCCGCATATATAAAAAAAAAAAAACATGCACAAAAACAGATTCTTTCTCACACTCACACACAAACTCCCTCTTTCTGCCTCACGGATACCCAAGGAAATTCACAATCGTTGTCTCCACACAAAGTACAAACACCCATTCA
>NC_051413.1:33327517-33327686 GCF_015228065.2 Penaeus monodon
TTCCAAGATCTTATCTCCCCTCAAAGGCCCTTCACAAGGTCTTTCCTTCACTGGTCGTGGTGTACTTGTATCCTTAAGCTTTGAACTTCATTGTTCTAAAGCTGTAATATTGCTGTTTTCTTGATTTTTTAATTTTTTCGACATTTTTTGAGGTGTGATGTTTTAAACT
>NC_051413.1:33330325-33330499 GCF_015228065.2 Penaeus monodon
AATCCCTTTGAAGGGAAGTTTAACGAAACAGAAAAGTTTAATCCTTTAGTAAAACCATTTTTTTTACTGTCTTGAAGAGTTCGTTGAGATCTCTCGAGTGGCTCTAAACCAAATAAAGAACACGTTAAAGGTACTTCCCTGTGATGAGGTCAAAGACAACGCCGCTTTGTGTGT
>NC_051413.1:33330537-33330637 GCF_015228065.2 Penaeus monodon
GCGTGTGGGGGGGGACGTGTAATATAAGAGTTAGATTCTCATTTAGAGCTTAATTAATGGTTAACTAGTATCAGAGCGCTTATATAAGAGATGGTTTTAC
>NC_051413.1:33331795-33332123 GCF_015228065.2 Penaeus monodon
GAACCATTTTAAATGTCCTATTTGGAATACAGTCTCGCTCATACCTTATATAGTTTTCCTGATATACTAGTGTCAATATCGCCACCGCCTATATATATATATAAAAACTCCTACTTTGCACGTCCTATTAGGAATACACTCCCAAAACACATTCATTCATATCCCATTCAGCTCTCTGTGTCATAATATGTAACCACTAGTCCGTTCGGTGTGTGAGTTACAGGCGCTTCCTCAAGTGAGTAACGCCTGAATAAGGAGGCAGCTTCACTTCCCGAGACTCACCTGTAGCGCTTACAAACCAAGGCTAAAAATATCCCTGACTCAGGTA
>NC_051413.1:33332215-33332459 GCF_015228065.2 Penaeus monodon
TTTAGTTCAGCACGTGCGATTTTCACCCCTAAGCACCTGCGCGATTACGGGTCATTTTCGCCTACGTTGGGGAGTTTTATCGAGAGCGGCATCGGAGGCGCTCTTTCAAGCCCGCTTTTTGTGCTGCCAACATAGATCACATACTCTTGCCCACCTGGGAAATCTTAGATGATTTAGATACAGTGAAATATGTTTGCAGTGATTCACACCATTCAAAAGGTGCCATTGATATCATGGCACCTTC
>NC_051413.1:33333085-33333225 GCF_015228065.2 Penaeus monodon
GCGCGAAGTACTATTGCTTTTTGCTCGATTCATTTTTTTTGCAAACGAACGCAGCTCCACGGCGCTAAATGAATGAGCACGACGGCCGCGTTCGATAACACACCAGCCCGCACTGTCGATTCGCGAGAACCTGATTTTTT
>NC_051413.1:33333244-33334240 GCF_015228065.2 Penaeus monodon
GGCCTCACTGTCGCTTTGGAATATTTAATAATCAGCAAGATATTTTGGATTTCGAGATTGTTGTCATGCTACACGACCTCCTCCTAGAGCGTGAGAGGCATCGCTATTGGCTCTCGAACTTGCTAGTCTTACCCTCGTCCACAACACAGTGTATATGTTGGCGCGGAATCTTGGGGGACGGTAAAAGCTCGTTTTCTTAAAACGCTTCTTCTAAAGCTTTTCTCCTGTGATTGATGTCATGAATTCGTCTCCTACAATTGACTTCACCATTTCTTTTCCTATGGTTGACTTCACTCCCTTTTTCAGGTTTACTTCGCTGATTCTTTTATTAATTGACAGCGCTGTATCTTCTGTAGCTCTCCTGAAACCCGTCTTGCATGCTGACATTACCAACTCCTCTCCTGAAACACTTCACGCATAATTGACGTCATCAACTCCTCTCCTGAAATCCCTCTCGCATAATTGACGTCATCAACTCCTCTCCTGGAACCCTTCTCGCATAACTGACATAACCCAAGTATTCTCCCGAAAATCTTCTCAGGTAATTCACATCCCAAACCCTTTTCCTGAAGCTCTTCTCTTTGGTTGACGTCACAAACTCTTCTCCTGAAAATTCTTATTGTATAGTTAACGCCTTAAGCTCTTTTCCGAAGGCACTTCTCATAAACTCTCCCTACACCTGCAGCTGACGTCACAAACTCTTTTTCTTGAAAATCTCCTCTAGTTGACGCCATAAGCTCTTTTCCTAAAACTTTTCTTAACCTGAAGTCACAAGCTGTTCCACTCTTTTTACAAACTGATCCTATAGCTGACATCACAAACTCTTCTCCGGAAACTCTTCTGCTATAGTTGACATCACAAACTCTCTTCTTACTCTCTACAGTCGCCATGCACTAGCGCCCCTTAACACGCAATACCACCTGACAGCCTTATGCTTTATCCATGTCACCTTAAACTCGATAGTGTTACGGACCTTCTTAGAAACAAGCAATATGG
>NC_051413.1:33334323-33334840 GCF_015228065.2 Penaeus monodon
TTTCATTACTAACTGTGTCGATGGTGTTAGCAGACAACACAAGGAGGGAACAAGGACATTGCGAAATATAACTGAAAATGGCACAGCAGAATACATTCCCAAGGACTGTTCTCATTGACTTCCAGATCACAGTACAGACTCGCTGGCCCTGGTATTGAAGATCTTGCAACTGGTACCAGCCTACGTGTTACCAGTTTCCAGATAGCCTGTTGTTCTGGTATTTTGTCCCGTGTCCATATGTGACGAGTATGTAGATGCTATATAGTATATCCTTGATATACCATATTCTGAAAGTCTGAAGTACGGGCAATTTTGAGGGGTTTTTTTTGTGGGAAAAGTAAAAGGTATAGTCGTATAGCTTGAATGTCTAACAGACAGATCTACAAAAATCACCAGTGCATTTCATGATCCATAAATACATAGTTCCAGATAAAGTGTAAAAAAAAATAAAAGAAACACCCAGTGCGGGAAAAAAAACGAAACATCACACGTGAAAATGTACACAAAAAGAAGGGAT
>NC_051413.1:33334881-33335312 GCF_015228065.2 Penaeus monodon
ACTATTAACTGATTGTCACAACTTAATATCAAAGACAACACAACAAATAGTAATAAAAACAACAAAAAGAAAAATAATGTATTACCATAACATTAACATTAATAACCAGAGAAAAAAACTAACAACATAACAATAATCAAATAATAAGACCAATTCGAAGAAACGAAAATCACAATAACAACAACAGCAACGAAGCCACAGGCCATAAGCCGAGCAGCTTCCAAATGCCTCGTCAGAATAGAGCTGTTCCCGGCCGCCCTCGAGACAGACTGAATCGCCAAAGCTAATTAGACATCATAAGGGTCGAGAGAGAGCGAGATGAAGCTCTTTTGCAATGGTAATATGCACGCGATAAGGATCCGGCGCAGATGCCATTTCGGTGCTGGAGGATGTGGGGAACGTTGCAAGGGTGTTGCAAGAGAGGTGCGGGT
>NC_051413.1:33337662-33337945 GCF_015228065.2 Penaeus monodon
AACCCACGTGTCCTACTACCATCAGCTGGCGATGTAAACAAACCCCCCTCCCCCCGTACAGAGAGGCGAAATAGCATCACCGTCGTGCGCCTCTCGTTAACTGCGACGTACTGAGGTGACTCGCTGACGTATCCGGGTCCAAGAGGCTAGGAAGGGAGGACGGGCACTCTGCTTGCTGGTTGTGAGTTTAAAAGTCGCATGACACAGTCACTTGGCGATGGTTTACGTTTTTCATTCGTTTTTTCCCCCCGGTGTGTCTGATGTTGCTGGTTTGGCTTGATTG
>NC_051413.1:33338406-33339198 GCF_015228065.2 Penaeus monodon
TACGTTTATAAACCGACAGGAAAGAAGAACTTGAAGCAAAGCGACTTTTGGCGACACGAAAACTTCAGTCAGCGGCATCCTTACGGGCGTCCAAGGCAAACAACATAAACAAGTTGCATGAATAAAAATATCGGGTTTTGGATATTATCCGCTCTTTTAAGTAAACATTAAACGGGTTTAGCAAGCAGGTGGATAGACCAAGCCCCATGAAAGCCACTAATAAATTAATTAGGCGTTGCGGTGCCGGAGATATAAGCCGATCTAATCTCCGTCGATGTCTTTGCAGATGCTGGTATGGACGTCGGCGGTGGCCATCCTCGTCGCGGGGGTCGTGACAGCCAACGACGTTTTCATCGATGACAACGAAACGGGAGGCAACAACCACCACCACAAGGTAAGGCCGAGATACTTACCCTTCCTTGTTGCGGAGCCGTATGCAAATGAACGCTCCCGACGCGTTGCGAGTTGCACAGGTGGCGCGCGCTTTCTTAACTATGTTGTCGAGAAGGTTTCGGAGCCCCGAGCGAACGATGCCATCTGATATTCAAGGCAAGGCTTTTTATCAATTGATGGCACGGAGCATACACGAGGGAGATGGTCCTGCGCCGCCACCTGCCGATATTTGTCTTAGGTAACACGATCCGTCTTCGTATACACGTGTAGCTGAATGAGGGTGGCTTATTATGCGTGCGTGGGGGGTCGACCTTCTCAGATCTTGAGGTTGGCAACAGTGTTTCGCTCATCTGGGAACACTGCACGTAAGGCAACTTGGAAACAAGGAGCTGAACGCTG
>NC_051413.1:33339735-33339853 GCF_015228065.2 Penaeus monodon
GCCAGTCATATTAAACCCGTTTCCTTCTTTGCAGGTTCACAATTTGGTCCTGAACCCCGAGCAGCATTCGTTATGTGAACTTAAACATATCCGACAGATTGTGACCCACGCCCATTGC
>NC_051413.1:33340737-33341110 GCF_015228065.2 Penaeus monodon
AACAGAGACTACATAGCAATAACATTCATTTACAACAACCCCCTCGATCTCCTTTTTTCAAACCCCGTAAAATTTTAAAAATTTAAAACCCCCCAATTTATCGGACCTGTCCCCCTATGCGTCGAAATCCATATATCTACAACGACCCCCCATAAAAAAAAAAAAAATCCCCCCCATAAAATTAACTACCATTTAACACCTTAAACAACTCGTGACCTATCTCTCCCGCCCAGGAAATGGAAAACTACGTGTGCGTCGGAAAAATGCTTCATTTTAAACCCTCCCCCCCAATGAACGGGGACCCTGGCGACGAAATTTCTGGATTGTGATTCCTCCAGCCTCCGATCTCTTTACTACGGTGGAAGGGGCTTGG
>NC_051413.1:33341446-33341653 GCF_015228065.2 Penaeus monodon
GTAAAAATAAAAAGATAATGAAAATAATAGTGATGCTAATAATAATATAAAATAATGATAATTAATTATGATAACATTAATAATATTAATATAAATAATTATTAAACAATAAATAAATAAATGGATAAAATGAAAAAGATAAGTATAAAATAAAAAAAAAATAAGTTGATAAAAGAATAAAAGGTGTAAAAAGTTTTCATTTCAAAA
>NC_051413.1:33341708-33342568 GCF_015228065.2 Penaeus monodon
GGGTCAGCTGGGGGGTGGAGGGGGCCCCACACCCAAAAAAAATCCAGGATCCCAACGCTCGTGTTCTCCGTGCCACCCGTCGCGAGCGCCCATCGACAACGAGGTCACCCACCAGCCTAACGACCACCACGTGTCCGACCTGCTCTACAAGATGCTCCCCAACAGCCACAAGTTCAAGGAGAACGGCGTGCACAAGGCGGAGATCGGCAAGGAGCTCAAGTACAAGCAGGTGTCCCTCGGTGACCTGAAGAAAGAGTTCAACCTCGACGCCAACCAGGAGCAGCTCCTCCACGGCCGAGTGCTGTTCAAGGACGCCGCATCCTTCACGGACAACGACGAGGAGGAGGACCCTAGACACCATTCCTATTAAAGGGGCTTCCCTCTTTTTCTTGTCCGTTTTTTTTTTAGAGGGAAAAGGCGTTCTCGAGTTTTGTATAGCTACTAATTAACCTAAATACGTTTTTTTTTTTTAAATAACTGTAGATGAAACCCTAGCAAGGAACAGATTTACATACATCAGGCGGTCCTTGAGTTGCTGTCTCCCGGTGACGTTCTGTTCTCACAACAAAACGAGAGTAAAAGAATTAATGACTATGAAAGGCGTTGCTCCAAAGAGTTACAGTTATGTACGAATTTACTACATGATTCTATATACATTTAAAAAAATCTTTGTAGAGTTATTTTCTTAGGAATCTTCCTAAACTTATTGGGTTCTTTACTAATCTACAAAAAGAATGATATCACTTGTAACTGACATTTAAGAAAAAAAATCTTAAGGTCAATGAACTGAAGAAAGAAAACTGAGGGAATATTAACAGAATTGGAACAGGTCTTGATGAATATGAATGCTCAAGTCTTTC
>NC_051413.1:33342614-33343041 GCF_015228065.2 Penaeus monodon
CTTCAGTATTAGAAGAAAAATACAAGTAAAACATTTGAATGAAAAGTCCCATACTTTTTTTTTTGACAACTGAAGTACAGAGAATGATGGGAAAATCTAAACCGATTAATGCGTCGCAGTCGATTTTAAAGAGAAAACACTGAATTAGATTACCTTATTGTACAGTATGAATTTGATATCTCTTTGTTCCATAAAATTTTGCCTTCTTTTGCACACTACAGATTACTCTCTGATATGATATTTTGCCATAGTCTTTTTAACGAGAATATACCCATTCCTTTTCATGTAAAATCCTTTTTAAATGTCTTTTCTCTGAACATGTATTCAAAATTCCTTACCATGTCCACACCATTGAAACACGACACCAAGAAGAAAACAAGATTATTTTCTTTAGTAGAAATCGTATCAATAAAGTATATATGTGTGA
>NC_051413.1:33343065-33343209 GCF_015228065.2 Penaeus monodon
CCTAAAAAAAACAAATGTGAGTGAAAATAATGAAAAATAATAAAGATATTTTTTTTGTTGTTTAATAAAATATATATTTTTTAAAATCTTCAACCAAACAAACAAAGCATATTTGTCGGAAATAAAACAGATATCCATAAAGTA
>NC_051413.1:33345045-33345459 GCF_015228065.2 Penaeus monodon
GACATGGCTGCATCCTCTTAGATCAAATGGAAAAATCTCAGCGGAAGAAAATGCCATTATCAGAGATGAGACCATTGATGGAAATGTATGAAGAATAATCGTTTCTGGAGAATTCAGAGCTGGCGCTAGAGCAGAGGAGAAAGATTAAGAAAGAAAGGTGAGTAAGGAAGAAAACGGTAGGTATCCACAGAGGAGAGGCAAGCAGGAAAGAAAGACATAAAGACTGAGATGAAGATAACATGTCACTACGAACAGAACAAGGTCAATATATAATGGTATGATCGTATACATTAAGTGTAGTGAATTTTCTACGAGGACTTCATTAGGGTGTCCTACAAATTAGATCCCTTAAAAGTTGAGTGCATAGACCTTGCAAAACAAGACGGGTCTCGCTTATGCCACCCTTAAGTAGAG
>NC_051413.1:33345514-33345741 GCF_015228065.2 Penaeus monodon
GCATGGGCCCGAAGATCCAGGTGGAAATAAGCAAGGTCTATATATGGACCTAATATAAACCTTGGAAATGAGCTGACTCCAGGCGGCTGCAGACTTTAGCGGGGATTTCGCCAAAAACCGTAAGTATTTGGCTGGAGAAAAGGCAGCTTCCCAGAAAACCCGAGAAATGAATCCTTCAGTGCTAGAGAGAGGGATGCCATCGCTGCGGCGGTCGGGAGAGAGAGAAG
>NC_051413.1:33346481-33347457 GCF_015228065.2 Penaeus monodon
TCAACACTCCAGTAATGCACACAAATAAACGACTGCGGGTGCACCAGACATATCTAGGTTTTGACAGACGAGCAACAGCCCTTGCTTGGCACCCAACCAACCCAAATGTTGTTGCTGTTGGATCAAAGGGAGGAGATATCATACTCTGGAACTACCAGGCAGATGGAAACAAGCCCAGAACTTTCATCAAAGGGGTACGTATGTGCAACAAAGAATGTGTGCATTGGAGATAGGTTTTATCTCTTCTGGGATACAGTTGTGTCTTTCAAGCAGGGTTCCACTACTCTGACTGAGTTCATGTCTCGTAGCCATCTCGAAACCCCAAACCTATTTTGCTTATGTTGCAGTTGAGCTTCCTTGTTCTGGGTGTGTTTAGGCTGGCTTTGAAATGTCTTTAATGCTTATGAATAGATAATATTTGATAAGGTCCTGAAATGATCTTATGCTATAGATCACCTTTTTATTTTTACACCGAAAAGTTGAGCAAGTTCTAAACAAAGAATACTATAAGTATAGCTTCCCTAGTGGCCCAGATAATAAACTGCTAAACCTAGCCCAAAGAGTGATAATCTGTACCATGAGTCTGGTTCCATGTCACACAAGGCACTTGGAACCCTGGCTATAGTTTCTTTGGTTATAAATGGTGCTCCCCTTCTTCCAGCAAACATTGAAAGTCTTGCTTTGTTGTTTTGGATATAATAGTGATCTTGATTAGATGAGGGGCCTGCTTTAATGTTACCCAAATTAAATGATTTTGTACTTAAGCCAGATTAAGAAAAGTTAATAATAAGGTATAGTTTTTGCTTGTAAGATATATTTTTTTATGATACACTAATGGTTAGTAGAGAGAAAGTTAAGTACTAGAAATCATACATGCAATTATGAATGTTCCTCGAATGTAACCCATTCATTTAACACTGGAAAATTAGCTACTTGTGTTTTGTAATAGTTATTTCTATAGTATGAGGGATGGTAA
>NC_051413.1:33347656-33348014 GCF_015228065.2 Penaeus monodon
ATTGAAAGGACTCTTGTGTGCTAATTTGAATCCTCACAACATCTAGGTAGGACCTGGTGGCTCCATCCAGTCCCTGCAATTTGATGAGCGTCATAGTGGATACAAAGCGTACACAGTATCGATTGACGGAACTCTGGCTTACCATGATTTGGAAGCTGAGGAGAGGAAAAACTTTTTGGTGACGGGAGATATAGAGTAAGTTTTTAGTTTTCCTTCATATTTTGAGGTGGATCCAATGTGATATCCTGAGTGCACATAAACATTTGTATATGTGTAAAGAGATTAGAGAGCCTAGATGAACTAAATGTAAGATGTACATGTTATGATACTTGCAGTATATATAGTGCCTGTGCACACA
>NC_051413.1:33348144-33349485 GCF_015228065.2 Penaeus monodon
TCAATGATATGATGATGCATTAAATGAAGAGAATCTGTGCATAGAAAGCAAGTACAGTAATTTGATAGTGAAGTGCCACCCAACCTCCCTTTTTGGGCACATGACAATTTCACACCCAAGTTATTTTTGGACTGGCTTTAGAATGCTTTGAATTATATAACTGCATAATAGTTGTCAGCACATTTGTAAAATTGTTATGAACAGTAAATCATCATTAGGTCTACCTGTGAAAAAATTGTTAAGGGATAGGCAAAGAACATTCTAAGTTTAGCTCTCCTAGTTTCTATGGTAGTGTGCATAGTCTCAAGCAAAAGGATGGGAATTCCTAACTTGAGTCTGGTTCCAGATTCATAGAAGAGTAGTGGAGCCCGAGCTTGCGGTGTCATAGTAATATTTAATGAATTAAAATCAGATGATATCTGAACATGGAGACCAAAGTGTAGAATGTACATAAAACAACAAAAATACATAAAATTCAACAAGCATACCATGACTTTCATAATCTCATATGAAAACTGAACTGTTACAATATTTCATCATACCATTTTCTGGAACAGACTGGTGCGAACGGCTCTATCCAGGCCTTAAAGTTCAATACAGATAATCCTAATTTGGCATACACAGCCTCTATCAATGGCAACATGGAGTGCCAGGATGTCACAAGGGGAAGCTGTCACAAAGTTTTTCTGTCAACTGGTGATTGCGAGTAAGTCCTGTGGTTACTTTCAACCTACCTTCACTCTTTCTCCATGCTCTCTTTGTTTTCCTATTCTAGCTTCTATATTTTTCTCAGATTTTGATTATCTACTCTCTTTTTGTCATCTTTTGTGATTTCCTTTTCTTCTGTTCCATATTTATTTCTCTCTTTTCTTCCTTTTCATCAGTCATATGCTCTATGAATATGTAAATGGCACAGCCTTTATTGTCATACAGCTGAAGCACCAGTATACCATCTTTTTCATTGATATCTGAGGCTCTCAAAAGCCTCTTTGTACTATTTCCATACTTAGATTTGATTAATTAAACTGCTCAGTGATTTGTAAGAATATATTGTCCCTTGTATCTCTGTAATAACAGTATTGTTATACTCATTATTTCAGCCACTGGTATACCTCACTAGATGTATCTGTACCTGGCAAGGTGATAATTGTTGGTGATAATAAAGGATATGTGAATTTGCTGACCCAAGATGGTGAGAAGCTTTGGACAAACAGACTTCATCAGCAGAAAGTGACACATATTGAGTTTTGCCCACGGTAAGTTTCTTAGGTATGATGTGTGATATTCATATTCAGTTTATAAATTTCATGTAGATGATGTTCATTGTTCATGATGTGTGTG
>NC_051413.1:33349562-33349871 GCF_015228065.2 Penaeus monodon
TTAAATATGCTTTTTGCATTTCTGCATTTTAAGCTGAAAGCAAATTTTAATAAGTTTATAGGGGTGTGGTTACTTATTTGGAAAAAAAAAATATTCATGATATAACTGGCATGTAGTATCTAAAAATATAGTTCATTTTATTAATCTTTATTAATGTTCTTTATTGAGAGATCAGTATTTAGAACAGAAAATAATATTACAAATCCAAGTATTATTATACTTAGCAACCAACATACAAGTCCATTCCTTCTCACACAGATAGAGAACCACTTTAATTATCATTTTATGGCCTGAAATGATGATGCTCAA
>NC_051413.1:33349910-33350558 GCF_015228065.2 Penaeus monodon
CCTGTGCCACTAAGTTACTTTATTTAATGTTATGTCGAAGGAATAGATACGGAAATTTCAGTTAGTCATGCCTGTAATTGACTGAAGTGTTTTAATCACATCCAGTTTATCTATCTATCACCAACTTTGTACATTATGATAAAGAGATGCAATATATAGAGTTTAGAAAAAAATATCTTGCAAAATACTGCGACGGGTTGCCCTACATTTGTCTCTCGTTTGCAGAATGCCTTGGTGCTTTGTCACAGCGTCGGTCGATCGTAGCCTGAAAGTGTGGGACATCAGGAACTGAATCGTATTTCTGCTGTACACAAGCATGAGAACAGTCAATTCAGCACACTAGTGAGATCTGTGTTCTCTCTTCATACTTCGTATTGTAGAATTTGCCTAAGCCTGCATTTCAAGCATTGTTTATGAGGAAGTTTAAATGAAAATATTGATAATAATAATCATTTTTTAATGATTTCCCTCTTTTTACAAGGATGTTTTAGAAATTATTTTCCTGTTTTTCTGTTACTCTGATGGGACGTTTGACAATGACAGCACATGCGAAATAGAGTTATTCTTGCCCAAGCTTCATGCTCAGCAGAACCATCTCACATCCTCACAGACAATTCCAGCATCTAACTCCTATTAAGGTGAGCTATT
>NC_051413.1:33351454-33351838 GCF_015228065.2 Penaeus monodon
GATC
The DNA here is from genome assembly GCF_015228065.2 of Penaeus monodon. Lineage (NCBI taxonomy): Eukaryota > Metazoa > Arthropoda > Malacostraca > Decapoda > Penaeidae > Penaeus > Penaeus monodon. The sequence goes on from NC_051413.1 coordinate 33,351,459, forward strand.
ACAATTTTATAATGTCTACTAGTTTAAATAAAGAAAAAATTCCTCTTCAGGCAACTTGGCACCCATTAAGAGACATCATTGTTGTTGTGCGATACCCTGACCCTGCTTTCCCCGGATATGTTGATAATGAACCTCGCACTGTGGACTTCTTTGACGGTGCAACAGGAAAGCTCTTGCATCAACACCTGGACAGAAACTGTGACAACAAGATAATATCACTCAACCTCTTTAATCAAACTGGTGATGCATTACTCTCAAGTGCTGGTATGTATATTTGTATTTTTTATCTTGGTTTTAACATTTAGAAGAGAGGAGACTGGATAGAAAGTAATGTCAGTCACTCCATGTTAATTCGGATATTATTTTGGTCTTACTTTCCA
>NC_051413.1:33351906-33352020 GCF_015228065.2 Penaeus monodon
GCACATTTAATGCAAAACTCTCATTTCCACAGCATTACTTGTGTGGGTTTGGAAACCAAAGTTTTCATCCGATGCTACCAAGAGCAGCAGCAATCTGGATTCGGAAGGTAACAG
>NC_051413.1:33352039-33353276 GCF_015228065.2 Penaeus monodon
AGCAATGATAAACCCAAGAGACCACGGAAAAAGAAGACAAACACCACAGCCTCGAAGAAAAGCAAGGCTCTCAAAGAAACAAAAGTCGTCAGAGGTATTATGAAGATTGACAAAAAGAGATAGTAATGAGAGAGTGCTAAAAAAAAAAAAAAAATGCCTTGGAGGACTATGATTTCAGGTTTTCAGTACAAATATTTTGAAAAAATCCTTAGTTTGATATTTCTGTCAGTTTATGTAATTGTGCCAAACTGGTTGTTGTATCAGGAATTAAAATGTCTGAGTAAATGCCTGCGTGGTAGGGCTACTCCATAAAACTGTATTTACCAAGTTAGTGTTTTTTTAGTTTTACAGTAGGAGTGTAATAGCATGAGAAAATGGTAGAGTATGCTTGAAGAACTTTATATTAATTTCTCAGTTTTTTAACATATCAGGTTAGAATAAGGAGAACAGCATCTGAAAAGACAGCTTGTTTTTTTTTCACCATTCCCATTTCAGTATTAAGATAGAAGGGGTTTATTTCATATTTTTCCCATAACTTCTTTTCATTATTGTTAAAGGGTTACAATTTTTGTTGTCTTCCATTTTACCTTTATTTGTACATGGCTGATATTCATTGCAATTTATATCCAGGAATGTTCTGGTATAAGATTTTCATGTATGTATGTGTTCCTGTTTTCTCTCTTCTAAACATGTAGGAGTAAAACATCACTGCTATATTAAATTCAGAATGTTTTTTTCTTCTTTTTTTAATGTACATACAAAATATATGTATACCTTTTACTTTTCTAATAGTACAATTTTCTTGTAAGGTAAAGCATATTTTTACTGCCATTGCAAACTTTGAATAAAACTCTTTGGTTTTCTTCTTTTGAGAATGTGCATTTGTAATAATTTGCATTTTGGATTTTGTTTCCGCCTCTCTTTATCCTTTTTTCAGATGTTTTCTAAATGGCAAAAAAAGAAGTTTCATTGTGCATCTATATCATAATTTCATATGTTAGTATGCTATTTTGAAACAGACTTAGTCTGTTAATGTTTTTCTTACAGTATTAAATTTTTCTTTATTAGAATGCCCTGCATATTTTACTTCCCTTACTACTGGATAATGAAAAAAAAAATGTGTGAATTTACTGAAATTCTTCATGATTTCTTCATCAAAATAGACATAAGAGAAGGGAAAGTATAGAATTGTATTGCAGAAGATTTAATTTTTTTTAGACCAATATTTGTTGTTGTA
>NC_051413.1:33353905-33353997 GCF_015228065.2 Penaeus monodon
CATTTTTTAATCATTTTCCCCTTCGGCATTGGGTTAACCATTCTTATGACCCAAAAAATTCCTTAATTGGGGACTTTGCCGAAAGCATCACC
>NC_051413.1:33354543-33355020 GCF_015228065.2 Penaeus monodon
TAAATATTGCTCTAGAGAAAAATAATTATTTATGCCCATCACACTGGCCAAAATGCAATCTCTTCCGACTAAATTTATCATGAAGGTTGATATCTTCATGTCTTCTCTTGTAGTAATGTGACACCCAACCAAATTACAAATGTCCATACGTGTGTAGACAAGAAGTTTTAATAATTGCCTGGGTATTGTTTTATACATAATTTCCTTTTATACAGAACATTTTTGAGCCATAGAGAGTAAAGTTATTGAAAAAGACTGCCTTATGTATTGTGAAAACAAAAGCAGTTTTGTAGGATTTACTTCTTTATTTTCTAAAAGTAATCAATTACAATTTTTTGCTTAAAAGTGGGTAATTAAATATGGAGCAAATAAAAGAATTATATTAATATATGTACCTTCTTTATTTTGTTTTTAATTTATTCAGTATGAATCCTCCACCTATGTGTCTAGTGTCCATTCCTGTGCCAGTGCCTATAA
>NC_051413.1:33355055-33355567 GCF_015228065.2 Penaeus monodon
TCCTCAATTCCTTTTTCACATTTTGATTGAAAGCAATCCTTCAGCATAATCTGAAAAGAGAGTTACAGATATTACTATCACTCGTATTAAAACACTAATCAAATAATTAATTGTGGAGTATTAAAATATATATACACATTTCACTTAAGGAAAGTATGGCATACATGTTTGACAAATTAAAAGTATATGGTTCTCATAATACTAATATTACAGGAAATATTAATCATAAGACAAAAATAAAAACAAGGCTACCATCTTGCTAGGTAATAACCAAATCATCTGGAAACTATTGTAATCTCAACACACCTCATGCTACGAGACGAGCATACATGGCGGGTGCACTGGACTTCATGGCGTTTATGAGTTTGTTAAAGTTGGCATTTTCTCGCTTCGAGCAACCCTGGCATCTGTTCTTCAAGGCATCTCGCATGTATTCTGCAATATGTTGAATGTATGGGTGTAGGTTTATGCGTCCGACCTTTGTGGATTGTAGAGGAGATATACACAATAAC
>NC_051413.1:33355972-33356225 GCF_015228065.2 Penaeus monodon
GCGATATCCTCAAGCACTTGGGGTACTTCGGGTGCGCCTCCGGAACGACGCCGGCCAGGCACACCGCGGCTCGGGGCCACTTGCCCGACGCCAGGAACTGGTCGAGCTTCGTGCTGTCAACGTCCAGCATCCCGGCAGCGACAGCCTCGAGGACCATGCTCGCCACCACCAAGGATAGCAATGCTGTCTGTGCCTTCATGGTTCTGTGGGGAGTAATTTCAAAATGTTCGTATTCGAACCGAAAAGTAAGACG
>NC_051413.1:33356674-33357697 GCF_015228065.2 Penaeus monodon
ATTAGGCTCCCCTCTCCCCCCCCTCACATACACATACCCAAATCTCTACGACAGTACGCACATCTTACCTGCGTGTAGTGCGGCAATAAGTAATAGATCCCGATTCGTTGGTCGACCTTTATATACGCGAGCCACCGCATAATGCTCCCCATCCTGCACGGTTTCCAAAAACACATGAGCTTATATAATTAACAGACACGACAAAACCTTGCCCTTGAAGGGTCTTTGTAATCACCCAGAAGTTGCGCATTTTTATATAAAGATACATGCATATTGGGACTGATTGAGCTGTGATTTATTTCAGAATTTGATATTGCTTTTAGAATTGCCTCACTGTTTTAGGTTTCACTTGCTACTTTTGATATAGATTCCGGAATTGCGTCTCTGATATGGATTTCAGAATTGCCCTTTTGTTTTAGATTTCAGAATTACCTCTTTGATTTAGATTCCAGAATTGCCACTTTGATATAGATTTCAGAATTGTCCCTTTAACAGATATTTCAGAATTGCCACTTTGATATAGATTTCAGAATTGCCCCTTTAGCAGATATTTCAGAATTGCCACTTTGATATAGATTTCAAAATTGCCACTTTGATATAGATTTCAGAATTGCCACTTTGATATAGATTTCAGAATTGCTACTTTGCTATATCAGAAATGACACTTTATTTTAAATTTTAGAATTGCCACTTTTTTCAGAATTGCCACATTGCTATAGATTTCAGAAATGACACTGTTTTGAATTTCTGAATTGTCACTTTTGTGAAGATTTCATAATTGCCACTTTGTTATAGGTTATAGAAATGACACTGATTTAAATTTCAGAGTTACCACTTTTGTAAAGATTTTAGAATTGCCACTTTCATATAGATTCCAGAATTGCCGCATTGTTTTAGATTTCAGAAATTGTCATCCTGATACAGATTTCAACTTTGATATAGATTTCAGAATTGCCACCTTGATATACATCTGTGAATTACTTAGCTGTATCATAATAAGGTTTCTACAGGAAATTCCAAATC
>NC_051413.1:33357857-33357978 GCF_015228065.2 Penaeus monodon
TTACCCAAATAGGGCGGATTACGTTGCGCGGAAGTGGAGACAGTGGACAAGCAATTCCTTGTCTGCGATTTCTTCTCTAATTCTTCCTGAGATCTGAAGGGTATGAGTATGACGATTTGCA
>NC_051413.1:33358325-33358577 GCF_015228065.2 Penaeus monodon
CATCTTCATTTTTTTCCCTGTATGCTTCACGCAAGTCTTTTGTTCTTGGGTATACGTGTGTAATTCATTTCCAACTACCAAATAGACGCTCTTTCCCCTTTAATAAACATAGTCATATACTGAATACTAAATGAGGCGAAATAAATGAATGTGTGGAGCTTCCTGGTTTTGCCAAAGAGAAGAAATGCGGCGTGAGACATACGCATCCATGTTGATTTCCTGTGGGATTTGCGCGCGCCTCACCTTTTTTTT
>NC_051413.1:33359491-33359788 GCF_015228065.2 Penaeus monodon
CTTAGCCAGGTATTCCTCTCTCCCTTCTCTACCTTTCTCCTCTTCTCTCCTTCTCTCTTACCCTCTCCATCTTCCCTTTCCCTCTCTGCCATCCTCTCATCCTCCTTAAAGCTTATTTAAGACCTCTTTCCACTTCCTTCTTCTCCTCCCCCCCCCCACTCACCTCCTTCGTCCCTTTGTGTTTTCTTGTATCTCCTTTCTTTCTCTTTCCCCATGTCTCCTCTTTTAATTTTCCTCCGTTTCCCCTCTTTTTTTCTCTTCCCCATCTCCCTTTTTTTCTCTTTTCAGCCTCTTTCC
>NC_051413.1:33359861-33359937 GCF_015228065.2 Penaeus monodon
TGAATCTACTCCCTCTGTTATTCGAGGAAATGATAAATTTGCATAAACTGACGGTCTCACTACTTCTAAGAGGAAG
>NC_051413.1:33361501-33361696 GCF_015228065.2 Penaeus monodon
TATGACTATATGACCGTACACGCTGACTTGTTGCAAGTCTTTGATTTCCATCTGCCACAGGGTGCAAGGCGACCAGTCATAAAACGGCCTTCGATGCCCTTTGAATGTGGTGACGCCTCATTTAGGAATAGTTCTTAATGTTTTATTTTTCATCTTACCTGCTACTAGATGATGGCATAATACTTAGTGGTGGAA
>NC_051413.1:33362632-33365131 GCF_015228065.2 Penaeus monodon
TGGTTGACTGGCTATGGAATGTCAAGTGGTCAAGGGCTTCACCTCTCTGAAACCCTGCACGGAAAGAGTCGGTAGACAAGAGATCCCTCCAACCCCAAACAATCCCAAACATTTCAAGGAAAAGACATGTTGCCTTGCATGCTGATATCAGGGTAGTCATCGACAGCTTACACCATTACCTACTCAATGGCGATACTTCTTGCACATTGCCAGACTAAGTCCAAACAAGGATGGCATTCGGAAAATGACCTTACTAGCTGACTAGGATTAAACCCCTGAACTGTCATGAAATCTCACAAAAATTGCAGGACAGACTAGTGGCCAGTGGCTCCACAGAGAGTAAGCCATATCTTCCCAACTAGCCAAGTGGTACATGTATACCAGGGGGTAGGAACCCCTGGCAGAAGTCATTCTTCAAAGAGACTAGAATACAAATGTATATGACAAATACTAGACACTATGAGCTGTATTACTTCTCAGAGTGAGAGGAGAGATACTTCTTTAAAACTGTACTTTTCGACAGGTACCTTTCGATCAGGTACACAGTATTTGGTTGAGACCAGATAAATATCAATAAAAGTTTTAGCTAACAAATCTATCTTGTTTTTTAATTGCATAACTTGTTTCAAGAGCTTGTAAGGAACAGGCAAAATGCTAGGGAGGGATAGGCAGGTACTGGAAAACATATCCTTTCCTCTGCAACTGTTTTTTTTCAGTTTGACCCAGGGCTGGATTAAGCAATATACTGTAAGCATGTTCTTAGGGCACAGGGGAAGGAGAGCAAGACAAATAACAAATATAAAAACATGTTATCAAATTTTAGTGAATTTCAATTTCATAAAAAAGGCCTAATGTCCTGTCCAAAGAGCAGCAAATTTGTATTATTAGTGCTTCATACTTTCAAGCACTTTATGGTCTACACCTTTAAAATACAACTTCAAAATACAAAATTGGGCAGAAGAGGCACCATTACTGACCTGTTATCAAAGCTGGCCTTAACCTGGTCCTGGTTTGACCTCATCTGTTACCTCCCTCCTCCCCTCAGAATTGCCAATGGATTCCTCCCCTTCTTTGCCTCTATTTTATGGGTATTTATAGTGAAACCTAAGCTGGATTAATATGAAGATTTCATCATCCCTTTTCAATTATTTACCTTGGTATAAAGGTTATATCTATGGTTATTAAAGTCATGACTTTTTTTGTAAACTAAGATGTACCACAAACCCTGTAATGTAAAATATTTCAAAATAAATGTTAGGTAGTACTATAAATAATACTAACAATAAATGATGTGACTAATAAAAAAAATATCAACAAGGAAGCAGAATCTTTCAGGGAGGAAAAGACAATAAAACACTTTTAAGTTTATTGAAGATACTACAATTACATTTATATCATATGAAATTAGAGATTTAAGTTTGAGTAGAAAAATACTGGCAATCGGAGGCAGTCCATGGACGGTATAGAAACGTATAGGTAAAGGCAAGCAGTTGCGTAAAGGCGAGTGGTTACGTCAAGTGGAGAGAGACAGACGACATCGGGCTGCCTTGTCAACAGCTGCAACCTCTAGAAAGTGTAGAAAAATACAAACTTGCTTTTTGTTCAGCTCCTCCAAAATTATTATACACTTGCCAATTTTCATATAATTTAATACACTCCAAATTAACATACACATGATTTTACATAATCTTTTACATAATCATATACCATATAATAGTCAATTACTTTTTTTCTCCTTAACTTCCAACATTATTTTATTGTCACTATCTCAGCAAAAAAGTACAGGACAGTATTTTTTTTTCAAAATCATATATATATATTCTAACATACAAATACTGTTTATAATTCTTCAAACTTCTCCAATACATATAAGGATAATATTTTCAATGCAATTCTTTCTTCACACAAGAAAACAATTACCCAAACTCGTGCATACCTAAACTTATTTTCATGAAGAGTCACCATCCATTCATGTCATTTCATGTGCTACACAAAATTTTTGGCGTGTTTCTAAGATCAAAGTGTGTTTACATTACCCACAGGTGAGTCAATTCTGAAGTAAGCTATAATTTTCCTCAACATCAAGAATTGCAATCACAAAATCACATACAGAATTAATCGTAGCGATTATGTGTTCCCAGTATCGTTTTGAGCAAAAAATCAATGACAGAGCTCTCCTTGTACAAAAGAAAAGCTTGTATTGTTTTCTAAACTTTTCAAAGTGAGAGCAAGTTTTGCTAAGTATAATAGATGGAAAGACATTCAATGCAGAGGGAATATATATATAACAGCTAGCTGCACCCTAGCTTGAAAAACATGAAATAGGGTTTGTTGACATATACCACAAAGAAATTGACCTACAAACAAGACAAGATTATGTATTCAATAACACTGGACACATTCAATAATGAAATGGTAAATAATGACATTTAAACATGTGTATGTCCTGAATACAATAATTATGAAAAAGTAAAGTTTGTTTAGTAAGAAAAACAAGCT
>NC_051413.1:33365579-33366055 GCF_015228065.2 Penaeus monodon
GTCAACCTTAAATACAATATGGCTAAATAAGTGTAGAATGACCCAACGGAGCAGAAATGAAAGGAAAAAAAAATGAGAACTACATCTCTGCTAAAATATTTCTGCTCACAGTGAGCTGACATGGCACTGTCATAGGCTTTAATCATTAGTTTGTTAAGCAATTTATCATTGGTTCATATAATAATGATCAGAGACACAAATGAAAATGTTTAAAAGTGAAGTTCTAAACCAAATGAGCATTCAACCATATTCTTACACTTGACATTCTTAAATCAACAAACACATCCCATTGAACTGTCATCCAAATGGAAACACAAATTAGTCAATATTAATCATAAATCAACATTGCAGTCTGAATCCCAAACAATATACCTTTCTATCAAATTACATTCAGTAAATAACACTACTTGAACATCAACTTATAAGCTGTAGATGAGATCAGCAAAAATATCTTTTGCAGTTCAATGCAAGATGAT
>NC_051413.1:33366178-33366292 GCF_015228065.2 Penaeus monodon
GCCATTATCAAATTTATTTGTATAAAAATGACATGTTGTATCTTTGTAAACTGTCCAAAATACCTCCATTAGTTTCATGAACCAATAGATTTTTTCAACAGAAAATACCACGGC
>NC_051413.1:33366324-33366559 GCF_015228065.2 Penaeus monodon
GACTGTAATAACAACAAAAATATCCCTTAGACTCTGACCATCACAATGATAGAATACCATAAATAACACTAATACAGTACACCTTCATAAGCTAATACAGGTGAAGAAAAAACTCAGTCTTAAGAGTAATCTACCTCTGTCACTGTACTACAATGACAAGGCGCCTGTTTTTCATAAATCTGGTCTATCTATAATGCAAGAGATTTTATTTTTTAAGATATAAGTCAGATGGTCT
>NC_051413.1:33366596-33367090 GCF_015228065.2 Penaeus monodon
GAGCCTAGAATTTGGCAAGAAAATAATGTTGTACAGCATTTTTTTCCTCTTTTAAGGAATTTTATATATGCACAATTATAAAAAATCTAATGGTGCATCTAAATTCATCTATTTTCATAGCATGAAAATTATCACAGTGCTTACGAGAATACCTAAGCTAATAAAAAATATCTAGATGACTAGAATCTATTTCATAAGCAATACTTAAAATGCACTTAATAAATTGTCCACTTACTCTTTAGTACAAATATTAGATGTAAAAAAAGAGAGAAAAATGAAGAAAAAGTACAAATAACACATATGAAGAGTGATAGCACAATTTCACCAAAATTTTTGTATCTTGATGGTATGCAACAAAGGCTTTCCAGAGACAACATTATCCAAATAAATCATATTGTTTGTTCACAGGGATCAAACCTGTACCTCCCAAGAACAACACAATAAGATGCAGAAAAGTTTAGACCTTTTTTGTAGGATCTCCAAAAACCCTAACA
>NC_051413.1:33367968-33369702 GCF_015228065.2 Penaeus monodon
AGGGCCTTTAGTCCATCTGTACACAAGCCTTTTCCAAAATTCCAATATCTTAACACAAATCAAGAACCATATTTACGACTGCCATCCCTGTGTACAAAGTTTTAGGTCAGAGGTGGAGACTTGTGAGAGGTTGCGGTGGGTCAGCCTTTTCCAAAAAAACAATCCAAGTGATGTGTTGATTTTTTTTTTTTTAAGCCAAATGACATACCATGATGAGTAAAGAGATACACTTAAACATGGATTTGTCCATTTTTAAAGGGCTGGTACACTATAAAAACTCTTGGAAGCTATACCCCATGATCCTTATCCTCTTCATTTGCCCTCTTGACATCTCAGCAAATATCCACTTCTGTCCTGGGTACCCCATTTTCTTCCTTGGCCTCTTTGGTATCTAACCAAGTGCCCTGGGTTCTTTATCCCCTTTATCAGCCCATATAATATCTCACAAAGTGTCTGTCTCTGCTTTGGGTCTCTATTATGTCTAACGAGCATGAAAATATGGAAAGGATTGGTAACAGGAAGAGCATATGGCTGTAATAAATACTCTCACATACTTGTGATGCTCAAACACTGACAAATATGAATTGCAAATGGATTTGGATAATATCCTGCAAACATCTTGATGCATATCTTAAACATTACAAAGCAATGAATAAAATACAGATGCTGGAATTGAATATATCTGTATATAAAAATACTGGAAGATGACATGTTCAGATAATTTCAAAGCAGAACACTGTATTCTTAAATTATTAATTATTGTCACAACACTTATAAAGCATGCTGTACAATCAGTTCTCAACCCATATAAGCAAAAAAATCCACACTTTCTTTCCCATAACATAACTCTTTTTTTATCGCTGTTGGATACTGTAGCACCTCATATAATCAATATCTATACATCTAGTTATTGTCCATGAATTATAACACTCGTTCCAAAAAACTGGAAGGCAAAGAGTAAGAGACTGACAGAAATAAAATTCCAAACTTTCACAGGTACATGAATTTGTTCTCTGTTTAACTCACTTTTTCAAAACTGTCTAGATAAATAATAACAATGATACTGAAAAAAAAAAAAAACCCTGTCTGTCTTACAAAATATTATGAACAAGAAAACATTTCAGTAATTCAAAGGTAAAACCAAGCACAATAAAAGATTATGTTTTAAATCCTCAAATGAAATACAGAATCAATGGTAACCCTTCCATAACTTCAAAATACAAGAAGCAATGGCAATAATACCGGTACAGTGGTATTCAACCACACAGAAATGTTCTGGACGTATCAGAATTTTATTTTCTATCTGGCAATTCCTTCCACAGAAGAAAGTCCTTCAAATACTTGTAGTATATAAACCTATACAAGGTTTTTTGAGCTGTATATTTAGACCCCCGCTCTCCAGCCCAATTCTTTTTAAAGTAAAATATACTTTGTAGCAAAGGTACTGAAAATTTTCAAAAACATTACAGTTTAAACCGCACTAGTCCAGCAAGGTTCCCCAGTGCATGAATAGTGGATTTTCTGAACCAGTGCAGCTTAGATTTAACTGGTAGATGATATATATACTGTACATTACTATTAATACAGATACAACTCATAACACAAGCACAAACAAAAGTTTACAGTATCACTCCACTGTGATGAGTAAACAATTAACAACAATCAGATTCAAATCAATGTCTCAAATCTCCAAAGCTGTCAAACCTATAAATGAGGTTCAAACTGTACCCCCCC
>NC_051413.1:33369722-33370143 GCF_015228065.2 Penaeus monodon
AATGAAAGCACATTCACAAATATCATGGAAGCAACACCCAAAATAAAGAAAACACTTAACAAAGAATGCTCCGACCTTCACAATGACACATTCTTAACACAGGTATACTAGTCTCAGCACTGAACTTTTATTCCATCACTCCACTCCTTCGGCAAAAAGTGGAATGTATTAAAATATCTTTATAGTAAGGGAGGGAGGCGGCCAAGCACAAATTCAGCAACTGCAAATGAAATTCTGTATTTTTGTGCTCTTCTTTCAAATGCAAGTCTTATAATTTAAAATTGTATATATTTCTCATTTTTATCATGTCTCATGAATACGAAATACAAAAGATATGTATGCCTTGGTGCAAAAATATTGTGATTCTATGTCATAATGCACATCCTCTCAAAAATATTGGCAAACTGTATACAAATCTTTT
>NC_051413.1:33370549-33371162 GCF_015228065.2 Penaeus monodon
CAGAAGAAGGACATTTTATAAGCCCAAATGAAATATCGAACAAGACAACATTTCTTTAATAAAATCAAGCTGGTGCAAAGGCATACTAAACAACCATGAATTACTTATCCCAATAATATATAAATCTAAATCATTATTCCTTCTTCATGCTCTGTCTGAAACATCTTTACGGAAAAAAGGGCAAACTTTAAAAACTCCTGCAAATGTGCAGAGTACCAAAACATTTGGGCCTAGTTACTGTTTGTTTTCAAGAACATCTGAAGTGTGATAATATTACATTAAAAGTTAACTGTTTAATTATATTTTTTCTTTCATAATCAGGGGTGCATTTAGAATTTAGACCTTTACCAAGAGTTACATTTGACATATGGATCTGACTATGCTACTACAAGTAACAGGTGGCCCTAGGAGGAATTTCTTCATTTCTGTGCAACCACACTTGCTATTGCAATGCTTTGTTACACTCATAATATCAGAAAATGATGCCACACTTTCAAGTCTGGCATGACAGACATAGACATCATTCTGTATCAACTATTCAAAACCTTGACTTTGAAATTGGAATTTCAAAACAAGAAACAAATGGAAGATATTCCTGAAATATCAATTATGA
>NC_051413.1:33371479-33372295 GCF_015228065.2 Penaeus monodon
CAGCAACCTTAAAAATCACATAGCCTTCTAAAGAAAAGCTGGCCTTATAAAACTGTTAATTTCAGACACAACCCTGGTCAACCTTCCACAACCAGTCGCATTCTAATATACCTATAAATTACCCATGAGGTAGCACTAGCTCGCTGATTCCATACCCGTCACTTGATGTGATTTACGAAGAGCCAGCTATATGCACACATATGGAAGTGAAGTAGTCAAAAAATGAAGTAAAAAACGTTGTGCTTCTTTCATTGTGTTATTCATTGGACAGCACCATACTTCAGGAAGCTTGTTATTCTGATATACTAGTAATAACTTATAAAATATTTATCTGTATGTGTTTGTATGTATGTTACATAATAGATATTAGTATATTTTGTAAAATTATCAGTAATTCTTTTACTAAAGGACAATCTAGCATTTGGAGTAAACCATTTTGCAATATAGGTTTCACATGACAAAATTGTCATTGTGAGAATAATTACCATTCCACACCTTATCACTTGTTGCAGTGCCCTGAAGCACACTTCGACTTCTTAGCTGTCTCATATGTATCATCCAGCCGTTCACCTATTTCTGAAATTATGGACCAATTTAATGATACATACTATCATTAAAAATCATTATATAACTGCTCAACACATAATAGTGTGCACATATTACCTCTATGTAATATGTGCATTATATCACAACCTCAGACACATAGCTAACTAGGGTCTTTAGTCCTCTTCCACACTACATATTTACTGATGAGTCAGACCAATATAAAAAGGCATGTTTTACTCTTATTACAGAAATTAAAACACACACACACAC
>NC_051413.1:33372535-33372969 GCF_015228065.2 Penaeus monodon
GAGAGAGTAAATTTACGATTTCAGTTTCTAGAGAAGGAATATGATACATACTGACAGTCCCAGAGAATTTGCGAGTGTCACAGCCTTTCACCTCCTGCAATACATCACGGTTGAAGGTTAGAGCAGCCAGCCGCATGAACAGGGCTTCCACGTTATCTCCCGTCTTCGATGACACAGCCCAATACTCAGCCCCAAGACCGTGAGCTACACGACGAGCCTGTGCTTCAATCTGGTTGTAGGCTCCCTCACTCTGAAAAATATGCGGATGCTTACATGCATCTTGAGGTGTAACCAGGGAATACTAAAGTAAATTTCAAAATTTGAAAACTTAAAAATCTACAAAAGTTACATGATAATTTATAAGAGAGAAGGAGAAGGGATTAAAGAGAGCAAGAAAGAACAAATTACTGACAGAATGAGAGTAAGAAAGAAAA
>NC_051413.1:33373002-33373248 GCF_015228065.2 Penaeus monodon
CCAGGGGTGAAACAGCAGAATGCCTTACCATAAGATCTCGTTTTGTGCCCACAAGAAAGACCAAAGGACAGCTATTGATATTTGCCTCGCGTGCCTCCTCAAGCCACTGAGCCGTGTGTGCAAGAGTCACAACATTTGTCACATCAAACACAACCATCACAGCTAAAATGAAAAATTAAATTTAGGGGTAAGTCTATATATTCCTGTACAGTCTGAAAACTCAATATACTTCAGAATGTTTATATA
>NC_051413.1:33373322-33373460 GCF_015228065.2 Penaeus monodon
TGCACCAAATCATTCATATTAATACCAATGATAGAGATGATGATAATGTAATAGTCTATCTATTCTTATCATTATACTTACCCATAACAACAAATACTAATACGTTAAAGACTAAACAAATCAGTAATTCAATTAATG
>NC_051413.1:33373851-33374543 GCF_015228065.2 Penaeus monodon
TTAAAAACCTTCGTTCCTGTCCCCCAAATAATAACAATATATAAAATGAAATCTTAAAAGCAAAATGACTGGAAAATAAATGTAAGAGACATACAAAATTAATACGTACCATGAGCACCTCTGTAATAGGATGCAGCTATGCATTTAAACCTCTCCTGGCCTGCCGTATCCCATCTGACAGATGAAAGGAACCATCAAAGAGGTGGGGGGGGGGACACAAAGAATTACATGGGATGAAATATCAATATTTATTTTGCATTTGACCATCACTTGTTCAAACTTTAAATTTTTAATTAAAAACTGCTATGTAAAGATAAAGATCTATTTTAGTTAAACAAATCAGTTTACTTACATCTGTAAATTAAAGGGAATTCCCAAAATATCGAATCTCTCCACTTCAAAGTCAACTCCTATTGTCGCTTTGTAATTAGAATCAAAAACCTGGTGACAAAACCTGAAATGAATAAAGTTTGATCACATTTTTAATAAAATCAAGACATCCTTTTAACATCACAAAAAAATACTGCTGATCATTCCACTATTTCTATTCTAACTCTCTAGATCCATCTCTTATCATATCTTTCTCTTTCTCTCCCTTTCTCTCTATGTTACTATTCTCCCACATCCTATTTTCTACCCTATTCCCTCACTCTATCACTTTATATTTCCACTTCCCCATTTTCCTATCTCAT
>NC_051413.1:33374661-33374900 GCF_015228065.2 Penaeus monodon
CACCCACACACACTGTTAATCATTGCTTTATTTTTTACATTGCCACTCTCTCTCTCCTTCACTCTTCTTGTTTTGTCCTCATCTCCCCTTAGCAAACATTCCCCACAATCATTCCCTTCCATAATTCTTATTCTCCTCCTCTCATATTATACTCTGAAGGTGATAAAAAAAAATAATGTATCAATTTAATTTAGTTCACTTTTGGATGTGCTCTTGTATTTGTGACTACAAAGCAAGCT
>NC_051413.1:33375419-33375724 GCF_015228065.2 Penaeus monodon
TCCATCGTCAATTATGGAAGAGCTCTCTTTCATTCTGCCACAATTCTACAGATTTAGTTACCTTTGATTACCTAGGCCTATACTAAATTTAAACTTTCAATCTAATGTTTGACAATTTTTCTTAACTTTTAATATGAATTTCAGAACATTCACATTTAGTGACTTAACTCAGTGAGACCTACTAGCCATAAACATTATACTTACTCATTATGGGCAAAAAGAGTTCAGTGTCCTCAATATTCTTTACTTTTCTTTCCCAATCTATTTACTCTAAATTTCATACTAAATTACTCTACACTCACATT
>NC_051413.1:33375969-33376061 GCF_015228065.2 Penaeus monodon
TTCTCTATCTCAAGATTTCTCCTGTTCCTTTCTTTTTTAAATTTCACACTCCAAATTCCATTCCTTATTTTCATTCACTCACTTTCTCATAC
>NC_051413.1:33376153-33377277 GCF_015228065.2 Penaeus monodon
ATAAACTTGTTCTCTTCTCTCATACTATCCTTTTATTTCTAATTATTCCCTTTTTCTCCTAATTCCCTAAATTTACATTAATTTCATCCCCTTCCTTATTTTCCTTCTTCCTTCCTCTCATAGTTCTCCTTTCTTCCTCACCCTTACCATTCCTCTCCTTTTTTCCACCCCTTCCTGAACTCTCCTTCTTACACTCTTGCTTACTTATTAACCAATCACCCTGCTGCTTACCTATTAACCAAGCAAGTCTTGCCTGTAGCAACATCTCCAAGCACAATCATCTTCGATATCTTGAGTCCAGCTTGAAGTGTACAGTTTGCATTGGCTGCGTTCTTAACAGCTTCGTCAAAGTCATCCTGATTATAAGGAGTTGCCTGTATGTGTGAATGGGAGGCTATGAATCAGTTTTAAAAGGTATTCTATTGTAGATAAAAAGAAAAAAGGACCTTTCTATGACCATTTATATGAAAATGGAAATAACCAAGAAGTCTGTATCTCATATTCACAGGAATCTTAAGTTGTTGTGGAAAATGCACTTACTTGGCGTATGAAAGGTGGAGGGAGAGAGGTGACAATGCGGTCTTTTTCTGCATGTGTCTGCAACATTGTGTACACTGCAGACCGGGTCAGTCGCATGAGGACTGGAAAATTTTAAAAAATATTAATTACAACAATTTAAACAAATACACGCTACAGCAGGTGAACATTTAAAAGAAAAGACTCCGCATTTGTCTAAATACTGACAATATGATACTCTATTATAATGCTTCAAGAAGATACTTGCTGAAAGTTGAAACAACAGTCCTAGAGGTTTGTAGTTCTGATAAAGATAAGGTGAACCAATTAAGTAAAGGAATTATCAGAATCTGATAATTCACATTGAAGAGTGTGCAGTAACAGAGCATATAGAAGTGCATGTTGTAAACAGTTTTCAATGATATGGGTCAAGCACATGCAAAATGTGTTGAGATATGGTCAGGAAATGAACGAGTTAGTACATTATGTGAAAAGTCGCATTTGATTTTATAAGTGCAGGATGTATCAGTGTGGGTGTACATTTCCCAAAGTACATCAAAATTTGTAATGTTCGACTCACATGTATAATGAAAACAGCTTGGAGTATG
>NC_051413.1:33377354-33377454 GCF_015228065.2 Penaeus monodon
TATTAGTATTTTTATCAAACAAGCCCTTTCCAGTGACAATAAAAACACTTAACACCAAATACCAGAAGCAATTCACAAAAATATGGTAATGAAATCATAC
>NC_051413.1:33377503-33377729 GCF_015228065.2 Penaeus monodon
TATTTCATTAAGTAATACAGTATCTATAAAATTAGAGGATAAGAAAAAAAAAATCACTAAACTAAAGCTAGAAACACTTTATGCTACTCCTGAGTATATAAAAAATATAGAAGCAGTTCATATGACTTACAGTAAAAGTACACAAGACACCCAGAATGATTAAGAAATTCCAGTGGCCTTCATGCCTCAGTGTGCTTAGGCCAACAAACCTCCACCATGTCTATTC
>NC_051413.1:33377884-33378066 GCF_015228065.2 Penaeus monodon
CTATATTTATCACAATGGGCAATTAATATTCTGATAGAGCTTAGACTGGTTCCTTTTTAGATAACACTGTATGACAGGTTGATGAGCTTTGCCAAGGCATTGCACAAACCTGTACTGAACCTTTAAATTCCCTCCACTGGCTGCCTACCTGCTAAACTCCTTTGATTATATATGTACATATC
>NC_051413.1:33378664-33379196 GCF_015228065.2 Penaeus monodon
AAGGGGTTTAGATCTAAAAGGATCTTTTAAGAGTATTCGGATACAACACAGGTCATATAATTATGATGAAATAATGACACTTTGAATGGTACCCCAAGTATTAGCATTTACCTTAATTGCAATATATGTGGACTTTTCAGGTTGGGTTATAAGGAGTTAGTTTCAGTACAAGCTGGTTAGAGAGAATTTGGTTACAACAAAACAAGGTTAAAAGTTTACAAGCCAACTGAGTGTCAGCCACTGGCTTCCGTATCAACATTTCAGCAAAAGCCAACAAGCTTCCACCAAACATTCCGGCAAGGCAAAGCTTGTCGACCTCCCTGGCAAGTTACCGTCAAAGAGAGAACCAATCTAAGTTGCTATCATGCTAAATTTCAAGTGGCAGAGATCCGCTGGCCTTTACCAGAGTGCTTAGAACACAGGTTGTAGCAACGGATTGAATCTACACTGTTATTGAAGCAGATTTATGATTATTGGCTTTCCATTATGAACTGTGCAAAGGGTTATAGACAAAACATTATGAGTAAGGGAG
>NC_051413.1:33379218-33380259 GCF_015228065.2 Penaeus monodon
TCAGAGCCATTTCAGGCGTATTCTAAACTGCTGTTTAACTCTAACAAGTTCTTTAGTTACCTTTAAATACTGTGCATGTCAATAATAACTTTGAAATTGATGCCTAACTCCTCACAATATTGAATCTCAGATGTGAAAAACAAACGTGCAAGTTATATTTCCATGCAATATCCTTCCTAAATCTCATCACATGCCTAACACATGAAATAAGTATCCTTTTTTTCTCCATTAATGTAAATGAGATGCAAGAAGAAAGAAAGAAAAACTGCTTTCAAACACGAAACAAGAGTGTCTTCTCGGAGCAAAAAAATCCAGGCCTTTCCACTTTCATCCATAAAAGATTCCGCAGCAACTTCCCAGCGATGATAACGAGGTAGAAACACACACAGCCTCCCCAGAGCCACACCACCAGTTATGAAAAGGCCCCAAAAGGCCGCGGACTCACTCAGCACGGAAATTCCCTCAGACGCGAGCCATCCTGCGGCCGAGACGCGGACCTCGCCACCCGGGATTTGTTGTGGAACTCTGCGGGCGCCGACGCCACGTTTCGCTTCCCCGTCCGGCCCACCCACGCTCAGGCGGCCTTCATCCACCCACGCCCTCGCTCGGGTGGTGAAGGCCTGCCCACCCACGCTTTTGCCCGGCGTGGTGGCAGTACACCCTCGATCAAGTTCGTGGCTGGCCGGCCACTCACGCCCACGACAAAGTCAACACGCCCACACGCGCCCACGCTCACCGTAGTAACAGTACGGCCGCCCACGCTCTCGTTCGGGTTGGTGGCAGCCCGCCCACCCGCCCCATAGAACCCTAGATCGGAATGGTGACAGCACGCCCACCCAAGGCCTCACTCGGGCTGGTGGCATTCCGCCCACCTACACCGTCCCTTAGACCACTCACGCCCTTGCTTGGGAGGATGTCAACCCACGCCTTCGTCCGGGTGGATGTCAGCCCACCCATCTGCTCGGATGGATGCCAGGCTACCCACCCACGCCTTCGAGTGGATACCAGCCCACCTACGACCCTACTGAGCCAGATATCAGC
>NC_051413.1:33380290-33380455 GCF_015228065.2 Penaeus monodon
CTCACCAGATGAGTTCCCACCTATGCTTTGTGCAAATCGTGCATCATACCCTTTGCAAGCCATATGGATCGCCCACACACCCTGAGACACGCCCTTGAGAACTGCCCTTATCTTTCATGAATATTATATTACCCACACTCTTCACGCTTCGCTATCCTGAGTTGT
>NC_051413.1:33381651-33382634 GCF_015228065.2 Penaeus monodon
TAGCTTCATTTATCTAAAACATACTGGTGTATCTATGCAGTGACAATTAACCTAGGTTGTATCACTAATCATGCACGTCTTTAATAATTCATACAATAGTATCTGATGATATAGACCACTGGTCTTTTCATAATGAATATTGCATTAGTGTCATTATACCTATACGACAAAGTTCGATAACAGCATCTGTTGGTATACACACCTTCATATCTGTAAAGTAATTGAATGGTTGCCTGAAATATATTACCAATCAAATGAACCCTCGTAACATCTTTGTTTTCATAGTCAACTTGGGATAAAATTCTATTTTTATTCACCTTTCTGATGATGTATGCATTCGAATTCCTCCCCGGTAGCCAAACCATCGTACATCAATCTACCTTTTGCGCCAAACCTGTAAGACAGTCATACAACAACGAACCGCCGTCATCATTTTCCTTTTCTAAAAAACAACAAAAATAACAGCAACACTTTCTGTACTGCAACAGGAACGCGAATTAAACAAGGAACTGCAAGTACGCGTAGCCAAGAGTGAAACCTTCCGGACGCCGCTCCAGGTAAAAGAAACCTCACGGTCACCGGCCCTGAGTAAGTCTGCGCTCACCTGCCGCCCCAGATCAATACACATCACTGTCAATGTTCCCGGAATGATTCTGTGAAGTCTGGGGGGTAAGAATAAAGTGCTGAATCGAAGTATTCACCTCCACTGCCACCCCTTTTGAATGGTTATTTTTAGCATAGGGCTTTATACCCTTGGCCGTATTCCCAGTACTGCGGGTAGTATGTCTCCTCATTAAGGCTTTTAATTATTTCTTGAGGAATCGCTATATCTGACAGCAATGGAGCTCTCCATGTCTGACCACGTGTGACGAATTCTTATGACTCATGGGCAAGAATGTTTTTGTTTGAAATGGTTGCACCATTTCTAGAAAATGTGGTTAGTTCCCGATCTCCGTTCATTTACTTCATGTAATGGTTATGTG
>NC_051413.1:33383039-33383319 GCF_015228065.2 Penaeus monodon
ACAAACTACCTATGTGTGTACCCTGTCTGGCTACAGAGGACCGAGAATAACATTATCATTAATAGATACTGGAACTCACTGAGTGGGTGTCTTATCAACTCTTGGTATGGTGCTGTGTCTCTCTCTGTCTCCCTTTCTCTCTCCCTTCCCATTTCTCTTTTTCTGTCAATCTCTGTTTTCCCCCTCACGTCTTGCCCTCTCCCCTTCCCCCACTCCCTCTATTTCTATTTCTCTCCTAACAGTATGGAAAAATACATTGTTAATATTCCAACCCACTGGG
>NC_051413.1:33385044-33385810 GCF_015228065.2 Penaeus monodon
TCTTCTCTGTTTATGCAGTGCATCCATCACATTATAATCACCTTCACCTAAATTGACTGAGAAGCCATCCCCCTCTGATTGATCTATGAAAAAAAAAAAAAATTACACAGTCAGTTTGTAATCTGACCTGTTCTGTATTTTCCTAAAAATTAAAAACACAAAAATTTCAATGATTTCAGGGCAATGGTTCTTTAGAGAGGATGTTAGATATGATAAATATGTATCACAAAAGTCAGAATCAAGGACATTATTTTCCAACAAAAGGCAATAATTCTTTCCTTTTTCTGCCATAAATATACATCATAAAAAACAGATGACACCAAATATAGACTACAAGAAGTTTCTATAAGGTAAATATATCCCAGATTATAATGCAACTCAATATACATTAAATAAGTTGATATTAACAAAAACTGTACACGATATCTCCACTAGTATATCACAAGACTGGATTACAAGACATCTTTCCCTGTAGGTTTGGTGGATAAAAAAAAATTGTAGAAAAACTTGTAATTTTTAATGTTCATAAAAATATGTATACAAATCTATTGACAGAATATAGATATTTACATTCAGCCTTACACTCTTTGTTCAGTTTGTTTTAGACTGCTGTGGAAGAATTCCCATATATTTACTGATAACTGTCAACATAATCCCCTCCAATACAAATGCAAGTCTCTATATAGCTGGCTCACCAGTACCTATTAAAAGAAAGAACAGAGCATTAGCAAGAGAAATAGGAAACTGTATGAAAAGTAACATTATT
>NC_051413.1:33387109-33389174 GCF_015228065.2 Penaeus monodon
ACCTATAAAAAAACTGATATACTGTATAGTTTCAGCAGGACATAATTACTTTCAAATAACATTAATCAAAAGTTCCCACCTCATTCATGAAGCTCATTCCACCCCAAACTTGCTGGCAAGAATCAATTACTTCAAGGGCCAGACGACCTGACTTCCGCTTGCACATGGATGCGAGCTTTGTTACATCCCGTCCTGCTGTGTAGAGATCTATAAAAAAGAAAAAAAAAGTGACAGAGGAGAGTATAATATATTTTGAAATATGCACACAAAGTTTTCATCCTGCCGTCATTTCTTGTAGTCATAATATATCATCATTACTCTCCACTGCTGTACCAGAACAATCTTTCATACCTATACCTATATCCTAGTCAGTATAATATATATCTGTAAACTAATCAGATCTCTACTCCTTAAATTCTAAAAAGAGTAACACAGAACTCAACTCAGTAAATGGGACTCTCCGTTTAAAAGAGGAATTGCACCATCTAGCAAGAAGTTCATTGTTGCTGTTGTTGTTGGACACTACTATGTTCAACCTTCTTTTACATACCTGACCTTATTATATTCCCACTGGATGTCAGACTGAATATCTTTGCCTTCCTAAGGGCAAGGACAAATTTGTGTAGATTTATGGGGTGAGCTGATGGAAAAAAGTGTTCATAAATGCAAAGTGCAGATTATGAACTTTAAAAATAACAAAGATTATGGTTAGTTTAATTCTGCCATTCTTTGATTGAGTAATCTGACACTTTCTGTATTATGACAAATCCCCCTTTTAGTGGAGAGCCCCTAAAACTGACCTATAGCCCTGTATAAGAGAGATCTCAGTGACTCTAACTCTGTTTGCAGTTCAGCATGACGAAAGTGAATATACTGGTGTTGAGAAGGGGCTGGAAAAAAGGCTATCCTACTTTTAGTGTAATTGTTTCATTAATACACATCTTCAAAGGTGTAATAGTAAGCAGGGCCAAACAGAGGCACTCCTCCTGAAACTAGAGGCACAGACAGGAATATGAGCGAGGAGAATTACTATTGCTCATACTTACTTTTTTTATATTATTTTTTCCCTTCCTTTCTCTTAATTTCACAAATATAATGCCACATGCTGTGTAACTGAGAAATCCAGGTTCAGAACCACTGTAATAGGAGTTTTCATACCTACCTGCATCATTTGATAAATAAACCCCATTCCTTCTTCTCCAATGATATTCTTGGCAGGGACTTGGATATCATCAAGAAATATGTGGCCTGTGTCAGAGCATCACATTCCCAACTTGTCTATCTTTCTGGCAAGTTTGACCCCTGCAGAAGGTAAATTGTATCTGGTGATAAAAGTAAAAGAGGGTGAGAAATATCTGTACACCCATTTTATCCTGAGAAAAAGACATGCCTAAAAGTTAAATTTTTCATTTCCATAATATATAGACTAATAATAGTCTCAAAGTAGTTTTTTGAAGTACAGTGACTCTCGAAACAAAGACTGATTGATTGTGTAAAGACATCATTTACAGATATACATTGTATAAAAGATGCTCAATTACTTTCTTATTAGAGAAAGAAACCTGATGCAAACTGTGAAATAACCTCATGGCAATACCTATATATAGCTTACTATCCCCCTACCAGGTTTTTCTAATATCACTTCAATGTCCCTTTTTCAGTACTGATCAAAATAATATATGCTTCAACTGAAGTCACATCACAAGTTCCAATCCACAAAAAAAAGAAAAAAAGTTACCACTAGCAACTTGTTATGATGTGACGGTCCACCTGACATGTTGACCAGAAGACAGATAAAGTCAGCCTGCCATGAATTAGTAATCCATAATTTCCATTTACGATTCGGTCATCCTCAAGGCGACAAGCTGTTGTCTGGATATTTGCAGCATCAGAACCTGCCCTTGTTCACTTACTCCAAGACACGAGACAACATCACCAGCGATACAAGGTGCGAGGAATTCTCTTCTCAGTTCATCGCTGCCAAATCTGTTTATGGAAAAAACGTTACTTCTTGCTTCCCAAAAAAACTTTAATGTATGCTAATATATTTTAAAGCAAATCACTC
>NC_051413.1:33391027-33392254 GCF_015228065.2 Penaeus monodon
AGTGATAAAAAACAGATCTATGAAGAGAGATAACAGACAGATTTACTAAGAATGACAAAAATTCCTGACAGTCATGAACAGAAGCTTTTGGAGAATTAATGACAGAAGTAAAAGTAGAACAGCAACTAAGCAGCAGCACTTACCTATGGGCTTTGTAATACCCAGGAATCCCACTTTTCCAAAGTGATTAAGAACCTTATGACCAGGCCACTGGCCAGATTTATTCCATTACTGGACATGGGGATTTATCTCGGTCTCAATCAGCTGTTGATGAAAATATGGATAAGGCGCAATGGAAAAGGTAAATTTCCTGTATAGTTTGATTTGCATTAAATTTAGTATTGATGGTTCCTTATAATGGCTCGTGAGAATTTATAGTGGCTTTAGTTGATTCTAGGCAACAATGGTAAAACAGTAGAGAGGATAGATGACGAGAGCATAATGTATCTTATGGAAATTGTGGGGTAAAACTAGTAGATTTTGTATGAATGAGGTTATATAATGGTATTTACACAACTGTGTCATGGTTACAAGCTATTTCACTTCTTTTACTGTTCCCTCAGTCAAGAATTGTAAAAATCATGGGAGCTTTCAGCCCTTTGTATTTTGCTATTAGTTGCAACTGAACACTAATATATATATGGATATAAATATTGGTTGGAGTCTCCAGGTATCAAATTTGATGGGTCTCAGGATCCAAACCTAAACTTTATTGATTACTATGAAAAAAATATGGATGAAATGGATATGAAATACGTAACTGGTACTTTTTCATCTTCTTCATAAGGCTTTGGGGTAAATAGTTATTTATTTTTAAGTCTTCAAGTTGGTGAAACGGGATAAAAGATATTTGCAATACGAAAAAAGTTATACCTAATATATCTTTATTGTACAGCCATTACATCCAAAAGATATGGGGTGAAACTTGCTGATTTCAAGCTATCTTTGTCTTCTAACCTAAATCACAAATTGCTGTGGTCGTTATTATAAAAACCAGCCAGCGTTTTGCTATCCACACTTGTTTCCATATTTTGGGATGCAACTTTACACGATAAAATCCTGCAAGACCGTTTACCTGACGCACGAAGCAAATTTAATGCACTGGCGGCAGGGATGTTGTTTGTTTATCTTATCAGCTGATCGGCCAAGAGCGTTCGCGTATTATTGTTCGTGAAACCGCATGCTTTTGTATGCCGGCGGACTGACGTCATTCAATATAGTTTTAAA
>NC_051413.1:33393564-33393728 GCF_015228065.2 Penaeus monodon
GTTGACAGCCGCTGGCTTTTGAGGTCCGCTCATCCGCCCTTCGACAGCGCTTGCCTGCGGGTAGTCCCCTGCCCACGCTCCTCCTCGGTCAGGCCGGCGGTTATGTGGCGCGGAGGATGGGGTTACTTGATAATGTACTGATGTAATGATAAACTGTGTGTGTA
>NC_051413.1:33394385-33394589 GCF_015228065.2 Penaeus monodon
GCAACAAAGTACTGTGTGTGGGTGGTATAGTATACACCAAACATAATGAGAATTATTTTGTGGATTAAATACAATAGATGATGAGTTGTTGGAAAAGTAAAATTGCTATACCAAAACGTATAATTGGAATATGCATTACTAATATACAAGATGTAAGTAATAATAGACCCTGGAATAATCATAAACATAGAACTGAGCTATAAG
>NC_051413.1:33395576-33397744 GCF_015228065.2 Penaeus monodon
CTTTTGATATGATGACTGACGGAATATCTTTAGACTATATTTTTGCTGGTGGGTCTCTTTATTACGTATGTATACTTCATAATTACAACTATAATGGTTCGGAAAAAATTACTATATGTACCGCATTATCACCAGTTTTCAGTGAGACAAAGCCTGCCTGCACCCCTAAGTGCTCCAAGGGGCAGCGAGTGGCGGGAACATGAGTGGGCGAGGGTGGGCAGGCGTGCAACAGGTCATGGTGGGTCGGGAAAGATCATGGTACCCTAGCCAGATTGGTACCCTGGCTGGGAATTTCTCTGCAGTCCTATTCACGGATTTTTCACATTCTTTCAGCCCTTGTGGGACAGTGCGATCTTTTTCGATCTCTTGGCATTTCTTCTCCCAATTTCTTCGCGAGTCCGATAATGGCTTGGTGTGTAAAAGGAAAGGAAAAGAAAAGAAAAGCTCGCATTATTTGGCTTTAGGGAAGAAACCTCAAAGTATCCAGGTTATGCCAGGGCTCAGTGGCCGCTATTACATGGTGGTCATATATAGAGGGGCTTCGCTCACCCTTTGGCTCTCTGCTCACCTCTGCGACACCAAGTCTTAGGATGTTACGAAAAGTTACATAGATGTGCTCCCTTCCCTGGAAAGCCATACGTCTCGCTATGAAATAGATTGAAGGAATGCCGTTGTCTGATATGCAAGAGCCAGCGATCTCTCTCGATTTGAGGCGCAAAAGAGTGAATAAAAGCCGGGAAGATGAAGTGCCCGGCGAGATGAGAGAAGATCCTGCTCAGCCATGCCCGTGCCCTCAGGGTAGGTCGGGCCATTCAAAGTGAGGAACCCATTTACCCTCACGATCGGCCTCATCACGAACAGATAGGAACATGGATGCTATTTCGACCAATAAACAGGCCAAAGTGCGTGTTTATTTTTATTCAAGGCTTTCTGGTCATTAACAAACAGTGGCGAGCCGGCAGAGGAGCACAATGGGATAAAGGAGGCGAGTGGATCCTCTGCCCGTGCCAAGCCGAGGGACACCTGAGTTCGTATACCTTGTTGAGGCCCCAAGAAACATCCATTCCGCCGCTGAAATGGTTCGTAAATCGCAGACGGAATCGACTGCACGCTTCTTTTTAGAAACAAACCTCCCTGGAAAAATCTGCCATGGTTTACTGTCATACGAGAAAGCGAAGGATACAGAAGAACATAAATGTATATTTTCATTCTCCTTCGGAATAACTCCTTCGGATGAAGCGAACAACCACAAGCAAATGTATACAATGAAAAACTATAATTCCGCTATGGAATAAGAATATATTCGCACTGCTCTCCAAAATTTCCAAACTGGGTGGTGAGACTGTGCCAGAATTACCAAGCAGACTTAGTACACTTAAAGAGAGAATTTAAACCCTCCGCCCAGAGAGAAGGAACTTTAGACTCTCGCTTCATTCTCGCGAGCGAAGTGGAGGCGAAGGTGAGATTTTGTGAATCGGAAGTGTAATGTGACTCGATCCTCGGGATTTTAAGGCTATTTTCTCCTCTGGCTCGGGGGATTCACTGAGGATACGTTTGGGAGAGCGAGAAGAAGGCATGAGTGAGTGTTTGTGGCAGGAAGGAGAGGTGGAAGTGTGAGAATTGGCCATTGGGTTGAACTTCTTCAACTTGGATGCGAAAAAACATCTTTTTGAGGTGAGTTAAAAGTCTTAAGATTTTTTTTCTATCTGGGAAGGAAGGGTGTAGTAAGGAAGTTAAAGGTAATATATGTCTAGTCTGCAGAGAGGAAAATAAAATAGATTGCCGTAATCAGTGTATGTGTAATCTAGTTTGTATCTTCTTAATCTCATGTCAATTTTTTTTCAGAACTTTACTTAAATTAAATGTTTTTCCTCGATTTTGATCAAGGAATTTTTATGTCCCATAGTCAAGGAAGGGTATTATGATATTGCAATGTTCTATGGGAGTGTTTAGCTAGGGGGAAGTTGATATATTGGTTGTATTTTATTTTACTCTCAAATGCTCATTGTTATTAATTCTTAAATCAAATAAAGAATTTCCTCTCCATTTCTTATTATTTTTCAAGTTATTACAACCCATTTAAGCACTTATGTTTGATCTCCTTGTGTTTTTTTTTCATTTAACATATTTTCTCTCTTTTGATTTGGATAGATGACTGTATATAAAGA
>NC_051413.1:33397783-33398230 GCF_015228065.2 Penaeus monodon
TCAAGACCCCGTTTCCTTGTTTTATTATTATTTTTTAAACTGAAAACATGGTGCCATATTTAAATAATTTATAACATTGGAAATAGGTCTATAGGATTTTTGTAAATAGGCCTATTGTTGCATGGTCTGTTGCAAAAGTAACTCCTTGGATTTTAATGTTTTTAATTTCTTTTACCTCCAGTATATTTGCTTTAAGGTGAAGCAGACCATGTGTCTTTGATGCATAGATCATGTTAGCTACTGAAAATCTTGCTATACCTATGTAAATAGCCTATTTTTGTACTTTACAAAAGTACTTCTATGTAAATATATGTTCTTATCTTACCACTTGACTAAACATATGCTATCGTGCTTAGACCTTGTCTTATGATAACTTGGCATCATCACACACATACTTCCATGTATAATGATACAGCCGCAGCACCATGCAGACGCAGAGCACCAGCG
>NC_051413.1:33402529-33405693 GCF_015228065.2 Penaeus monodon
AGACAATGAGGATGGCGTTAATTATACTTTTATGCTTCAGGTACAACGACAACAAGGAAAACCCATGACGCCTTTACCCTGGTGAAGCAAGTCACAGCCCAGCCTGATGTTGGGTAAGTACAGATACCCATGTATGTAATTCTTTTGAAACTGATGTTAGGAGTTAAAACAATCTTTATACTATTGCAATGTAAAAGTGGCAAAAGGTATTAGATGAAGCTCAGTTAGGTGATATCTGTTTGATTATTTGTGTAATGCCTGGAAGTAAAGTTTCACACTTTCAGATTTTGCAATTGATGGTTGTTTCTTAAGATTTACTGTTTCAGAATTCATGTTAATATCAAAATGTTGGAAACTATTTTTTTCTTTGTGTCAGTGTGTAGCATTCCACAAGTTCAGAACTGTTTTGGACCAATTTATTTATACAGTTGTATTGAACTTTGCAGTTTTGCCTGACCCAAGAGTATGGTGCAAATAAGAGAAGGAAGACAATGAAGATAAAAGAGAACCACTTTGTATCCCGAAGGTTAGCCTCTTGAGTCTCAGCTGGCCACATGACCTGGTTGGTTACACAGAGGGAGGGCTGGAATCAGACCTTCCTGGTTTATCCAAGAGGCAACTTGTTTGCAAGAAGGTGCTATGGAGGTTGGTTGCCCACAAGAGTTCGCAGAACTTGTGCTTCCAAGAACTCAAGATAGGTACAGAAATCATGCAGGCGTGAAGTGATTGTTGGCCATGTGAAGATGGTCGAGCCACAACAGAAAAGGGTGAAGTTGCCCCCCTCGGGAGATGACGGTGGGGGGCAGCTGCTGCCACGGCCAGACTTAGAAATCATCCATGCACAGCTCATTCGTAAATGTCTGTGCTCATTGCAGCTACCAGACATCCTGCACACATTAGCTGTCTGCAATGACTGCTTTTCCTCTCATCCTGTAGCCCACTTGTTGCGGCTGCGTGATGAGACTCTCCTCTATATCAGCATGCTCACCTTGTTTTTTGAAGTGTCCCTCAGACAGCAGAGCAGAGGTGTGCTGTGCTCCCGCATCAGTGAGGTTGTTGCAGCAGGAGCAGACAATGAAGGGGCTGTGCTGGACATCCTCTTTGGTTTCATGGCCTCAGAGGACAAGTACATCAGTTACTCAGCCTCACGCGCTCTCTCCTCACTACTGCTGATGCTTCGAGGCCGTGCCAGTGAACTTGTTTTAGAAAAGCTTGTGGAAAACCTTGCAGATTCAACCAACTTAATTGAAGTAGGCCATTCCATTGAGGTAGTGAGAAGAGTGATTGAGTGGAAGGATCTAGATGAACATCCGCTTGAAGGGACCGAGGCAGAGAGTGGTCAGCCGCCAGATTGTTCAAAAATAACTTTAACTCCTGCTGATACCCAGGGAGTGAATGAGGTGAAATACGTAGCAACTAAGAAGTTAGATCGCAAGTGGTTCCTCCTGGTAGCCAGGTTGACAGAATTAGTTAATGAGTTTACTGTGGAGAGAGAACATGTTATTGTATCATTTTTAACACTGTGGGAGTCATTAATATCAGTGAAAGCTAATTTATCAGTGACAGATACTAAAGAATTTTACTCAGGATTGGAACGCCTGATGACTCCACTCACACGACACACACATACTATTGTGTGGCGGAAAGTGCTCGATCTTTACAACGAGGTCTTGTGTTATGGGAGTACGCTGGCCCTCCAGGACGTATTAGCAGAGGAGCCCTGTAACTTGGCCCACCTCCTTATTCGTGCAGTGAAAGATCGGCGGTTTTTGGAGTGTGTGCCTTGTGGGGGGTCAGCGGGAAACAGATCACAACCAAGTCAGAGCTCATCCATGGACATTGGAGCTGGACCCAGTTCAGGAACAGTGAATGGTATGGACCAAGGGGATCGTACGATATTACACAAAGTGGTGTTGGTGGTTCTGAAGGCCATAGCAGTGACAGTGAAAGAGACACGCTGTGACTCTTCATCCGAGAATTCTTCTCGTTCTGGAGGATCAGGGTCTGAGGATGTGGACATGGCAATTATAGAACGCAGCTTAAGAGAAGTGGTGCGCAAGGTGGACCACTTTGTCAAATCGAAGTTGCCCTACCACCCAGAGGCTCCAATGGCTGAGTGGATGGTGCGACTCTTTGCTGATCAGGACGACTGGTTGGTGGAATCCATGGTCTGTGGCCTTGACATTTTCACTGGATTAGGAATACGTATAAGGTAAATATTAGAGTTTGAGTTTGGAAGTATCATTTTCATTATAAGATATGCACAGTATAGAATTGACTGCATGTTAAAATGATAAATTTGTGTTTATATTAGTTCATTAAGAATCCATTAGAGATTTTTTAGACATTTATTTTGTTTATGTGCTCGTTCATGATTTAGATTGCTTATTTATACAAAATTTAGGTTTCAAGATATAAACAGGCATAAATCATAAAATTAAGATAGACCTGCCTTTTCAAACATCAAACATTAATAAAGAGCAAACTTGATTTTAAAAATTCATAACATGGAACTTCTTTATCTGACACTATAGTGTTTGTGATATATTTTGATACATTGTGGGGTTAATTGTTTAGCCATTTACAAGTCTACTTCTTTCTCATGTGCATTCAGCGTCTGGTATTCCTACTAAGGAGGGGGAATAGTATATAATGTACCATATTGTGAACTCCTTCTATTAGGTGGAGCAGATTCTGCATCCATTAAAGAATAGTATATTTTTTGTGTGAAAGGGAAAACAGATATTTTCATTTTTACAATTTGTGAGGTTTTATGATTTGCATTTGCTACATATATATATGATGATCAAGATTGTGGTTTATAACATTATTGTCAATATTATACATAGTTGCTTGGTTTGCTACATTTTCTGAATGATAACTGTGAGAAATAGATAGCAAAGTGTCAATTAAGCATGAGAACGAGCAATTGAAAAATACTAAATATAGTAAAATGTATTAAGCACTTTGGGGAAAGGTGTAATGTGTCATTCTGTATCGGAGCAGAACTACAAATTAAATCTGTATTATATTTTTATATATGTATTGTTATTCTTTATATTGCTAGATTTAATTATTATTAATATATATATATATTGTTTATCTATGTGAGTGAAACATATTCTCTTTTAATCACCATGTCCAATTATTGTGTTTGTTGTACC
>NC_051413.1:33405724-33406165 GCF_015228065.2 Penaeus monodon
AATTAGGTACTTCTCTTCCAGGCAGCAACCCGAACTTCATGCCTGCGTCAACCCACATACCACCTTCCTGGTTTTCCTTGAGACCATTTACCTGGAACATGATGTGCTTCTGGATCTCCTGGTATCCAACGAGACTTCCTTCCTCCTCTACCTGCTACGCTACCTCAAATTCATCCGTCGCAGTTGGCAGGAGTTTGCCTCCCACTGTGGCCACCGCCTGGAGGAGGTCATGGCAGTCTTGATCCGTCTCCGTTTTGCCATTGATCGGCTGGTATCCAAGAACCTCTTCCCATATAATATAAGCCCTGTGCTGAAGCTGTTGCAGAAGTGTGAGGAGCTGTATGAGGTTGGGAATCATTAGCTCCTTCATCTCGAGCAGAGTACAAGAGACAAAAAGCCTCTGTTCCTCCAACTCTTAATTTGGGAGATTGTTCTTGGAAC
>NC_051413.1:33406210-33406353 GCF_015228065.2 Penaeus monodon
AGAAACTTCATACCTTTCCCAAGAAGTGATACTTCTGTGAGATGATATTTGCAAGAAATTAATCGTTTTGTAAAGAAATTTCATCATCTTTGTAAGATCTGTCATACTTACTTTTAATGATTCTCTAATTGAAAAGGATGGGA
>NC_051413.1:33406384-33406633 GCF_015228065.2 Penaeus monodon
TTGTTTATATTATTGTCTTAGCTTAAATAATCTGATACTCAAAACTCTTTGTCCATTCCTCTAATATATATTTTTCTTTATACATAAACTTTTCCTCATTGATTCATGTCATAACAGCGTATAAACTTTCAGGTAATATACACTTGATTCCTGTGACAAATTATCTTTGTTATGCAATTGATGATTGATTGCTTTTCCAGGTCGTTCTTTTATTGCGTGTGTGTGTGTGGGGGGGGGGGTGAGAGGAGA
>NC_051413.1:33406898-33407130 GCF_015228065.2 Penaeus monodon
GTTTGTGAAGTAGTCGATTCAAAAACAAAAATGAAAAAATGGAAAGAAATTATACTGGGTGGTTTTGTTGCACCAGTTGCTGTTTTTTTAAATTATTGGTATTGTTTTTTAAATTATTGTATAAACATTTAGTTAACATTAAGATCTACATCATTTAGTTTGGACCGATGCGAGTTCCTGTTTTATCATTAAGAGAAAAAGAAATAGAAAATCTCCCCCCCCCTCTTCTTCC
>NC_051413.1:33407167-33409167 GCF_015228065.2 Penaeus monodon
GAAGTAAATTGTGGATCATATTTCTGCAGGACAGTAAAGGATCAAGCGGTGCTCCTCTTTATAGTTGATAGTAATGTGTAGAAGCCAGTGTCTTGTATGCCGTTTGTAGTTTGTAAGAAGTTGTTTTGTTGCAGAAATCCCTCTGCAACGATCATTGTTTGCCATGTGTATATATGATGTTGAATGCGTTGATAGTTATTTCCTATGGGACATTATACTGAATGATTATAAGTTGTGACGAAAAGATCATAGTACAGACTTTTTTCTTGCAAAGGTTCAGCTGGTCTGCTGTGGAAGGAAAGCGACCTGTAGGGATGTGGGTAATGTGTAGTCTCTGCTCTGTTCAGCTGGATGTTTGGTTCACGTGTCTTCTTATGTCACATTGGGAAAGGCTCCATTAGTTGTCTTTATTTATTTACATCCCCCACCACCCTAGTTTCTGCCTGTTATGATTTTCAAATGAAACAGATGGTCACAGTGTTCACTTAGGAATGGGAATATATATTTACTATGAGTGTTATTTAGAGAATTCATTCAGGTGTTTGTGATATCTGTAGCCTGCCACTTAAAATTTATACATTTTGATGTTAACACTATACACAAGGTACACATAAATTGTTATTTACATGTTGATTCAAACAAAAAGTATTTTTGCTCAAACTTAACACTTGTGATTACTCCTTAAAGTGGAAGAAATGCATAGAATGTTGTCTCATATTTTCTCAGGTTGTATAATCCTAGAAAAAGAAAGAAAGATGCATTTAAGGTGATGTTCATTTAGCCATTGCTCTTCTTTTGAATGACTTGGAGCTTAGCTGTTGTTTATTTTCATATCAGTAATCAGAGAACCTCTGTTAAAAACTCGGTGATTTTAGGTTAGTGCGGTGTTTGGAAAGAAATATATGAAAGGGGTAAATGAACACTGATTGATTGAATGATTGACAGATTAATCAGGCAATACATAAGGGCCTATATTTTTTACTAGTATTATGTAAAACTTGAAAAAGGAAAAAGTCTTGTGAATATGTGTTGAATACAGAGTTGCAGATGATTACAAAGCAAGTTATAATAACTTTGTTGATAACCACATTTAACCTGTGTAATATCTCTCCCCATAGTGATCCTGATAATTTGATTTTTTATTTGTATTATATGTAATGTATATACATTTATTTGTTATGATGTTAATTGCATGGATAAGTACCATTCTCTTCTCCCCACAAAATGAATGATACCATAGAAAAATTATTTTCTAATTTTCAGGATCATTTGGGATGTGACACTAAACAGAACACAACACTCATGCAGTCAACTTCATCATTTCCAGTATAATTTCTCAATTGTTCACAAATCACCTAATCTCTCTCACTGTGCAGTATTTTCTTTTGATACAGAAGGAATATTTTTGTATTTATTTTAGAAACTATTTATTAGTGAGAATTCAAGCCTCTTTGCAAACAGTTCTTTCAACAGGTGACTACACCTCCTGTAAAAGTAACTAGCCACTTATGTATTAAAGGCATGTTCTCAGAAACACAGGGCTGTGTTCAAGGAAAACATTCATGGTTGAAGTGTCAAGTATATTGGTCTTAAATTGTTGTCACTTTTTTTTAGAACTTGATTGAAAATATTCATTGAAACTTCGATTTCAATTCCTGGTTATGGGGCATGTACTGAATGTTAATGCAAAATGGTGCAAAAGATGAATCCATTTAGCAAGAGTTCTGGACTGCACTAGTTTAGATGGGGCATTGCTCCATGTTTCAGCTGTAGTGTTTCTCTTGATCATAGCTTAAAGCTCTAGTCTGTAGATATGTGCCATGGACTGTAGGGAAAGAAGTACCATTTTTATTTTGTAGTTTCAGTAACCTTACCACAGGTATAACAATAGGGATCCAGCAAGGAGCGAGTGTGGATCGTCCAAGAGCCATCACAACCAGTTAACCATTTCTTATCTTGCTAACCTATGAATCCAACATGTTGTATACAAGTATTAGGTG
>NC_051413.1:33409199-33409770 GCF_015228065.2 Penaeus monodon
AGATTGTAAAAATCTTGCTAGACTTTATAATTTGTTATGATTATTGAGTATTTTAACCATTTCCCATGTGTGTCCCCATTCAACCTCAGAGATATTATTATAAAACAGATATCATATATTGTGCAGCAGATTGTTTGGAGTTCTATCTGAGAGCAGTTAGTAAAAGTCATTGTAAGTCATCATTGATATTAGCATATACTACTTTTGCTAGAGCCTTGAATGCCAGAATTTTCAGGCATCTTATGAAAAATTAATTTTCAACTTTAACTGTGTAAGGACAAATAAAGTATAAATTGCTGTTTCCTTAATTACCTTCATTAACACATTTATATATTTTTTTGTCAGTGACTAAAGAGATAGTGGTTTAAGCATCATGCAAGGAAAATTACGATTCTCAAAGGAAGTAGAGCTTTTGTTATCATGTTCATTCCCCCACCTAAGTAATAAAATATATATATATATGATCAGGATCTTTTGAAATTAGATTGAAACAAAATCAAAATGGCTATTTTGTACAAGATGAGTCTACCTCTGATTGGTCATAACAAGACTGGATCTTCTCATGTTACTC
>NC_051413.1:33409788-33409942 GCF_015228065.2 Penaeus monodon
GACCCAAGAAGGAATAACACACCTGTGCTTTGTAATTTCAATAATGTATAATTTTTGATGAAAGGAAATTTAATAAAAAAATTAAAAATACTGATAATACTTGAAGGCTATTTTTATCCTTTTACAGTTGATTTTATGGAAGTACGTAAATGGT
>NC_051413.1:33410312-33411804 GCF_015228065.2 Penaeus monodon
ATAAATGGTTAATGCATATATTGCCTGCTGTAGTCTTGTTTTGGCAAAGACAACTTGGTTAACATTTGCTTACTAAGGTGGCAATTACTAGGCCTATCTGACCACCCATTTACCCCATAGAAAGACAATTTTTTGTAATAACTATTATTGGATTAAAAAAGAAATATAATGTTTTTGTAATAACTATTATCAGTACTATTTCTATTTATAACCTTATTTATAGTATTTCTAATGAAAATAAAATAAAGTGTATGAAGACTTCTTTACAGAACCATAAAACTGGGCAAAGGATGCAGGAGTACAGCAATGAAAAGGCTGAAAGCTGATTAAGTTGGTGTTTTGAGTTTTCAAAGAATTGTATGTATTTAAGCCCTGATCTTACTTTTGATGCCTAACAGTGACATGATTTGTTTAATCTGAATTTGACTTTTGCCTGTGAAAGGTATTTAGATAAACTATGTCTATGGAAGACATATAGTAATGAGATGCCTGAATTTGAATGTCAAATTAATTTTGATAATGCTAAAAAAAGTTACATTAGGTAGATGGATATAGGATAATTTATCAGTGAATATACTCCAAAGACAACCCACAGTTGTATCTATACATTAACAAATTATGGTGATAAATTATTCCTCTACCTTTAACACATACTAGACAAACAAATTACAAGTGATTTGTTAACCTTTCTTGAACTATAACTGAAACAAAGGTGCCCTGATGAAGTACTAAATCATATGTAAAGATTTGCAGTGACTTGGGATGTGTTACTACCTTTCTCTAGGAGATTAACAAAGTAAAATGACCGTGAATCAGGAAACAACACTGGAATCTTGTCTAAAAAATCAATGACATTAAAGTACACTTAGCACAAGAATAAAACTTTGCAACTTTCCAAAGTTTCTTTTGAAGGTTTGATTACAAAAAGGACTTTTTTTTTCTTTTACAATAAACCGGAATCTTCCCCTTTGTTAGATCACATCAATACAAAATATGTACTTTGTTTAGAAATTTTATTTGAAGCACCGACTTTGTCAAGGTATCAAAATTCAAGAAATAATGATGACAAATGTTTTTGAAGTTTCTGCAAGTTGACATGTTTAGCGATTTGCCAAAGAAAATTTTTTCTAAAGGAGAAAAAATACTAAACATAGCAATATGTAATTTCTTGAGTAAAAGCCTGATACACTTCTTTCGCCATTAATCTTCACATACATTGCCACGTGGAATGCTCATACACCACTTTTAACAACAAGCAAATAAAAACTAATACTATTCATATTTTTTTCTTCAGTACACAACTATTTCTAGTCAACCCAGTAAACAACAGGACAATCTATGAAACATACATCTTTTTTTTTCCCCCCCAAAAAAATTATCCAGAGTATTAACATACTTGCCACTGCTTCTGTAAAAGAATATAAAGGTGCCTGAATGCGGCCATCCCTTAGGGTATTCACACATCCACTCCCCGTTTTCTTACTGCACTGTG
>NC_051413.1:33411851-33413157 GCF_015228065.2 Penaeus monodon
CTGCAGAAGCCACATAATGGTAAGTCTACCCATCCCTCTTCCTGTTGACAACTTGGCTGCACACGATACACTGAATGTGAAGCAAGTAGGTGTTTAAGTCACTTCATTCACTTTTCTAAATACACTGATAATCCATGTTTTTATTGAGGTTTGCTCAATATTTAGCATTATATGTACCTGTGGACATTGCTACATCTCTCGTCCCATTTTACAGAAAATTAAATGTCAACCTTTTCAAAGATCCCATGCTAGTATCATTTATTTGCTAAGAAAATGCTATTGTAATAAATAAGGATCAAAAGTTATTTCCTATGCTTTTCACTCCACATCAATAGCCTTTTAATTTAAGGTATCAAGATGTTAATGTGTTGCATGGCACTGAATTTCCCCTTTTTTTGTTAGAGTTGACTGCTCGTTATTTCCAATTAGTGTTCCTTTACTAGAGGTTATGGAGAGCAAATATAGTTATATTGCTTATCCATTACAGAATGCTGCCATTTGCTTAGATTAAATTCATGCTAGAGCTGCTGAGCTTAAAAGGCATTAATTAACAATCCACATGAACTGTGGTCATCAAATAATGTTAACATGAATCCATAAGGTATATGAAGATAAAATATTTTCATAAAGGAATTATCATAGGTTCTTCCAATGTTTGGAAAATTATGTTGGTGTGTTTTTTTTTTTTTCTACTATTGCATCTCCAAATTCTATTCATCTTTACAAGTAACTACATTAAACTCTTGAAATAATGGTAGAGCAAAAATTACTTACATCATGCATTTCTCACGAGACAAAAAATCCATTATACTTTTCCAAGATGATGTTTCATGGTAGCAGCTAGGCAGAAGTTGAGAACATGGAAACTGCAAGTAAAGGGAAAGGACACATAGAGGATTTATAAAGAGAGGTGAAGGTGAAGGAGAGAGAGGGAAAGAGTGGGGAGGGTGTGGGATAGATGGAAAGAGTGAGGAGGGTGTGAAAGAGATGGAAAGAGTGGGGAGGGTGAGGGAGAGAGAGGGAAAGAGAGGGGAGGGTGTGGGAAAGAAAGGGGAGGGTGAGGGAGAGAGAGGGAAAGGAAGGGGAGGTAGGGAGGAGGGAGAGCGGATGATAAAGACACTGGAAATAGCATTATCTATAATGTGGAAATGAAGTGTATTGCACACATCTTTGCCATAAGTGTCATCCTCTGAAATGCAATAATGTTTTGTTTAAGCTGGCATTTTACTTCTATTCATCATCAACATTTTTCTTACAACACTTGAAAATCAATAAGGCCAAAGATGATATCATTTAATAATTTTAT
>NC_051413.1:33413191-33415010 GCF_015228065.2 Penaeus monodon
TCAGGATCAAGAACAAGTTACTGCAAAAGCCACATGAAGTAACATGGAACACTCTTAACTTTAACAAATCTGTATGTCTTGCACCTGACATCTCTGTAAACAGAATTGTTGTGTACTTTTCATGAGATTCTGCTTGGATGAGTGTTGAAACAAAATTTGTATGTCTGAAATGTTTCCTGATTTTGGGTCTAGTCTTAGAACTCCTGAGATACTCTGGCAGCCCACATAATGAAGCATCACCTGAAACATGGTGGTAATTGCAACTCTTTTATTTGATTTCTTCTTGTCACCCTCTGTGGAAAGGTAAAGTCTTTTTCCCAAATCAGCAATCTGTTATCCATAAATACATGGGTTTGTGTGTGTTTTCATTCTCATCTTGTAATTGTCCAAAAAAGGTTTTATGGTGTAATGAGCAGAAACATTTTAGCACAGATTACCAAGCTCACTGTTTGTTTCTTTTTAAGAAAATATACATGCCTGCCTACTCTCAAAAGAAAAATAAATAACACAAAAATTATGGATAATGTATCACTAACTAGTGCTGCTTTCCTTTAGTCAGGTTTATTAAGAGTATGAAATTTCATGACAGGTAGTATCCCATACTATAATACCCACTGCACTCCTTTAATCTATTAACATAAATTTATTAAATAATTAATATAGTAGGTAAGAAAAAGCTTCCTTTGAACAATCACAGTTCCTTAATAACCATAAATCAGTGACAAAATGTATTGACTTAACATAATGAACACATAGATATCAATATTCTTTCCTATACGCAAAGGGGAGCAGGTGTAACCCTTGTCAAACCAAGACCACACATGGAATGACTAGAGTCCCAGCCAAGCCAACATGACAAAAAAGGGGGCCATGGCATATAATTGGGTTGATAAGGATGCCTGCTCAGCCAATGGGTTAACAAAGATTCATTCAAATAAATCAACTGATACAGACATCAATTCATCTTGAGAGTACTGTTAGATACCAGGCCTAAACATTGGATTGGCAAGATGTCTGTTCATGCCAGGACAGATATCCAACCAAGCCAACTGGTAGAGGACAAGTTACATTAAAGAATTGAAATTACCTATGAAGACTCATGGGTCTATTATGACATATCAGTACTCAAACCTTCATTTATCCATTATGGAAGAACCATTATTCTAATGCCTCATTACACTAGCTCCAATTGGCTTGAACACACAATCAGCACTTTTGCACCAATTGTTGAAAGAGGCCGTTTCTCATCCCAAACACCAAACTTCTGTTTAGGTAACGATTTTCCTGGTTGGTAAAGCAAAGATCAGCCATTATTATTTTCAGTGAATGCTCAGAAGCATAATGCTCTGAAATCAAACATGCTATTGAAATAGTAACAAACATCGTACATTCATACCTCGCATAAAATCCTTCCCAAGGGGTGTCAATTAGGCAAATTTGGTATGTGAGTGATTTTCCTTTAGTGATGATATTGGAGTTAATAAGCTGTTAATGTTGCACATATGCCTTTCACTAACTGGACAAAAATCATTACACAAAAATAAAAAATAAAAAATAAACTTGTGACCATCTTTAATTCACTTAAAAATCATACAATAACAACACTGCAAAACCTTTTAAACATTTCTGAATAATCTTTCATACAACTGCCCTAGGATGTGCATACTTACAAATCTCTGTATTGAATGGCTCTGACAGAACGATAATTAAACCCAACTAAATAAGCCTATCTATTCTTTGAAGAAAAAAACAAAATACAATGAGCAAGTAACAGATCTGGCTGTGATAAATATAATAACTATTGCAACAAAGAAAATGT
>NC_051413.1:33415080-33415340 GCF_015228065.2 Penaeus monodon
GAGAAAGATAAGAGACAATAGAGGGGGGGTGAAAACAAACTATGAATGTAACTATAAAATAGTTACTATGGATTATATGTTAAGATTTCTGTATATCCACAATAATCAATATGTAAAGATGCAAAGTCTTTTTCTCTGTCATCTTCTTTCTGTATAAAATGTATAGCATCTGTCATGTGAAACAGTAAGCCATTATCACACAAAATCTCGAGCAGTCTGAGGTTAAGGGAGCTCCCCTTTTTGAATGAATGAACGAATGG
>NC_051413.1:33415386-33416067 GCF_015228065.2 Penaeus monodon
TGGAATAGGACAGAAATGAAAGAGGTATTATAGATATATATTTTTTTCAGACACCATTTAAGTAGTTATTGAGCCTAAAGTTAAATTACTCATAGAAACCCCAAGTTTTAAAATTTGTTCTCGAATTGTTAGTGTTACATCTTAGACGACAAATGCTTTGACAGCCTTCTGTTTCCTCCAAAAGTTGCCAGTTGCTTCTTTGTGGGTGGTAAATGTTGGTTATATGGAAAGCCGGAGTGCACGAGGGAAACTGCACATTAATAATACAACCTGTATGACACTTCCATGGGTGATTTGTTGAAAAACTACAGCCAGCCAATTTTATTGACATATACACTAGATCATATGAAAAATCCTTGATTTTTCATGTTGGTATTAATAACATTTGAACATGGAAAAATAATTGATAAAAAAAAATGTGAAAATAAAACCTAATGGACATATACAATAACATATCTATCTATCCTTGATATCAGAATCCAAACAAAAAAAATTGTTCCAGGTAGTTGCACCAGCCTTATTCATGTTGACACTTACTGTTAATACAAGATTTCTTCCATCTAGAGTCAATATCAATATTAATACTGACAGTCCAGTCAACCATACAAATGGCAAACCAGGTTAGGCACACACTGCAGCTACAATTGTCCGCAAAACAAAGGCAACCCAGATCAAGCATGG
>NC_051413.1:33416163-33416429 GCF_015228065.2 Penaeus monodon
CGTCAAAAGATGAGGCCACTATTTTGGGCAACTACATTAAACCTGGATTACCTTAGTTAACCACATGGATGAAGTTTTCTTTTTTTCTTTTCTTAGCAATAAT
The DNA here is from genome assembly GCF_015228065.2 of Penaeus monodon. Taxonomy (NCBI): domain Eukaryota; kingdom Metazoa; phylum Arthropoda; class Malacostraca; order Decapoda; family Penaeidae; genus Penaeus; species Penaeus monodon. The sequence continues at coordinate 33,416,267 of NC_051413.1, forward strand.
AAAATAGAAATTCTAAATAACAGCATAAAAAGAATTCTGCCAACTTTTTTTTTATTTTTTAAAGAAAACCTTCCATGCTGTGCCATAACTATTCTTCTGTCTCCAATGCTTATAATGAATGGCAAACCCTGACAGTGATATGAAAAGCTGACACAACAACTAT
>NC_051413.1:33416483-33416632 GCF_015228065.2 Penaeus monodon
CTGGATTGAGTCCCACACCCTCCTGGGAAGTGTGGGCCTTATTTTTCCTTTTTTATTATTTTTTTCTTTCAGTGATTATTCCTCTTCTTGTTTTTAAGGTTCAGTGGCTTTGTGCATTCACAACTTAATTTCAACAATATTTACAATTG
>NC_051413.1:33416690-33417172 GCF_015228065.2 Penaeus monodon
AAGAATCAACCTGCAGTAACTGTTACAATTTTCTTACCCTAAATTGTGCTGTAATTGTGCCCTTCCCTGTTGAATCACAATTGGCTTTTTTTTTTTGTTATACAAAAGTTTGTGCTCCTGTGTTCTACTTGCCCCCAGCTAAGCTTGGTGTTCAATGGTCTCTTGTTTTTGTTTTTCTTTCTTTTCCTTGCGTAATGACTACTCCACTGCTCTCATGTCCACCTCACCACAGTTTCATCATCGATATAAAAAGAGAAACACTATCTTGAAAATTCCAACATACAAAAAGCATACAAGCTAAGTTTCTAAAACTTTTAATATATATATATTTTTTTCATACTTTTTTTTTTTTTTTTTAATTCTTTATTTAATATTTTTGACTCTACCACACGGGCACGTTAAGGAAAGTTGGGAGATCGGACATTTCTGGGAGAGTGTTGCCATAGCCCCATCTTCCACTTCTCGGAGATGTTAGCCGTTGT
>NC_051413.1:33417350-33417436 GCF_015228065.2 Penaeus monodon
TGTAAAACATTTCTCATATCATGCACAAGGTTTAACTCTGGACTGACAAAGATAGCCAATTTTGGGGGTGGGGTTACTCTTTAAAC
>NC_051413.1:33417514-33417727 GCF_015228065.2 Penaeus monodon
CTTTTAAACATTCAGTCATTTTTTTCTATTGATGTTATGTGCAATTGAGGTTCTGCATAATAATTACACAAAACTGAAATGAGAATGACATAACCACTGATTCACACAAAGTCGAGAGAGAAATTTTTGTATTCGCGGTAGCCAGGAAGTTGGTGCGAAGTTATCCATACAGGTGACGCATTCCGAGAACTGTAGCTCCTCCTCCCAACTTTC
>NC_051413.1:33417976-33418204 GCF_015228065.2 Penaeus monodon
GTGGCAGAATTTAGTTGTCAAATGGCACTGGCATGAAGTTAACTTTCATGACAGTTACGGAAACAAATAGGTTTAATGCCATTAGGCTTATTTAGTCTACACAACACACAGTCCTCCTAGAACACAATGCACTTCCTCTTGCTGTTCCTACTTCCGATCCTAACCTTCCCACGACGTTCCCTCTGGAAAGATATTAGAAGCAATCAGTTTATAAGCTCGGATCTTGAT
>NC_051413.1:33418237-33418637 GCF_015228065.2 Penaeus monodon
AATATAATTATGAAACTTGCAACTATATCAGCACTGTAAAACAATGGTATCTCAACAAAGCCATACTCATTAGAACTTTATAAAGAAACTTACATCTTTCCTGATCTCTCTTACTAAAGTGTAGAAGGCATCGTCGACACCCATGCGGGTCTTGGCAGAGGTCTCAATGAAAGGAATGTCATAATTCTTGGCCACTTCTCGTGCCTGCTGCATGTCCATTGCACGCACCTGCAAGTCGCATTTGTTGCCCACCACTGTGCAAAAGAAGGCAATGGTTGTGAGGTATGAGAAGAAAGATTTTGCATGCACACTCACACAAGTAACAGATTTCCCTATAACCCCACACATAAACATACTAAGTACCGTAATTATATGGAACATGTAAGATCAGTTAGTGGGA
>NC_051413.1:33420888-33421074 GCF_015228065.2 Penaeus monodon
TCCAAACTCAGGAGCAGATAGATAAGCCTCATGCAGATCAAAAGAGGGAATAGCAGGGTACAACATGAATAGCCTAAAAGCCCATTTATGTTATTACTTCTGCTAAGCATGATGAAACAATGAAATGTACAAGCTTTCAGTAGAATTTTAAGTTTACCTCTCTTCCCTTTGTTACTTTGTGAAGTA
>NC_051413.1:33421225-33421600 GCF_015228065.2 Penaeus monodon
GATGTTAAGTGCATACTGAGCAGGATTTTTGTACTTACAAACCATAGGTACCACATCTGCGTCCTTTACTCGTTTTATCTGTTCCCGATATGCACTTATATCCTCAAAAGACTTTGCATTGTTGACAGCAAAAACAAGCAGGAACCCTTCCCCAGTTCGCATATACTGGTCTCGCATTGCACTGAAAAGATATTTAAGGAATTAGAGGAATAAATGGAAAGTTTGTTTGAATGACAAAGTTCAAAATAGTATTGAGTTCTGATATATCGTGATCAACACAAAAACACAAAAACACAAAGATGAAGTAAAAGACTACAAAGATAACCCACCATCACCCAGGAAAATATGTTGTTTTTTCGAATGACAACACATAAT
>NC_051413.1:33421922-33422571 GCF_015228065.2 Penaeus monodon
TGACAAACAAGTTTTGCAGAAATTTCTACATTATAATTAGTGACCTGTTGTTGTGAGATAATACAGAATCTTTTGGTTATATCTTCAAAAATTTCAAATATGCAAATTTACAGTATGTTTTAATTATGGGTCAGTTTTACAATGCATATAGTGAAAATGAGAGAGAAAAAATTAAATACCCACTTTTTACACTCATTCAACACAAATACCAGCCTAAAATCTGAAATGTTAGTTCCTGTACTTCTTTTTGGCATTATTTGAGTACCTTCTAATTTTAGTGAATATCGATTTCCTCTTTCTATCATATTTCACATTTCTTCCTCCAACCACATTGGGATATAAATCCAAACTTTTCCAATGGTTACCATCATGAGGAACTCCCCATATTCAGAAAGGGAATTTAAAAAATCCTGGGCATGGGAAACCAGATACTGAGCCATGCCTGATTATCTGTTTGATAGTTCCCAAACAAAGAGAGCCACTAGATCAGGTACTGCAGGTTAAAAGACAAATCCATTCAATATTTACTTTGAGTGCTAAAATCTACTGTTTTAGCCACATATTCATGAATTATTTTGTTAGAAGTAGGCCACAGTTTCATGCCAGAGCTCATTTTCCATGGTCCTTAGTATACTCTATATCTTGTAGC
>NC_051413.1:33422702-33423927 GCF_015228065.2 Penaeus monodon
CGTCTGGAAGAGGTTAAAACTGTGTAGGTTCTCTTTTGCTTTGCTGCCTATATTGGGCCAACAAGCAAAAGTATAGAAAAAACAGTATCAGGATGTTGAGTAACCAAAGATCCTTGTAGATTTTTTTTTAATGGTTGATATGATGCTTGCAAGTATGAATATAAACTCAGATTTTTTTTTTTAACTTAAAATATATGAAATATATTTTTCCAAAAGGAAAATTTAGTTGTTTGGCTAAATTCTTGGCTTTCTCTTGTCGTGTGCAAACCTCTGCACAAACTGTCAACAGACAATAAGATTTTAAAAATTTCTTTATTTATGTTGGTGCTACTTTCAAGCTCAAAGACCCAATTTCTTTTCCTAGATGACTCTCATTTATAAAGTGAAGCAGGTTTTTACTGAGAATCACTAAACAAACAACAGGTTACTAGATGGAATTTTTTTTTAATTAACAGCAGGAGAAAAACTGCACTCATAATATATAGTGGACAGGGAATGTCAAAAGACCTATTTGTATAGCTGCTTGAGAAACTGCAATGCCCATTTTGCTAAAAGATGATATATTCACTTAGTAAGATGGAGTGACAAGAAAAACATCACACTTCTAAAAACTAAAGGAATTTCACAGGTTCTATACAGCCATCCTCATCTTCCTACTGAAGTAAAGTGGAAATAATACTGTTCATATTCACTATGAAAAAATTGTGTCAGTCTAAATTCGTTTGCTCTATGGTTTACTATACAATTTGAAATATGTGCACCTCACAACACACCAACAATGATGAAGTCCTGGATTGAACCAATTACACATCAAAAGGTCATCTGAGTAGTCAATGTGGAATTGTTTGGGGACTGAAATCTATATCTTTGGCAAGTTGCTAAATACACACACTGTCCAAAGTAGATGACATTCATGCACTTATCCATGTAGGCCTATCTTCCTTAACAGAATTCCCTCTTCCTCATACTTTAACATACCCTACCTTTGCCCTATAAATGCTGGCTCTTCCCCTTACATGTCCATATTCAACATTCTGGTAATGTTTACATGCCTAAGGCCTTCTCTTGTACTCTACTTTACATCTAAACATCTGATGGGCATAGTTTGAAACAGAAGTAACACTACTTCTTGTTTATGTTCTTTGACTTAAAATCTAATAATAAAGCTTGGAATACCTTTACATAACTTTATCTCATTGATACATAGTACATACAAATGCACTTC
>NC_051413.1:33423979-33425728 GCF_015228065.2 Penaeus monodon
AAAGATGTTATACACGTTTCCTGTGTCTGAAATAAACTACAGACCCATACACTGACAAAACTTCAACTATCTGCATCAAAGCACTAAAGAGCTACTGTACCTGTATTCTTCTTGCCCAGCTGTGTCAAGAATATCCAGTAGACACGTCTCCCCATCAATGACGACCTGTTTACGGTATGAATCTTCTATGGTTGGGTCATATTCATCGACAAAGCTGTAGGAAATAAACCAAATCAGTATATACAAATAATAAGTTTAAAAATTACATCAATTCTTTATCTATCTGCTGGTACAAAATTATCATATGATCCCAAAATAAAAGAATACTTATATCGTAAGGAAACAAATTACAAAATTATTTATAAAATCTAAGACAGAATAAATACAAAGGCCAGAGGTAGTAACCAAGAAAATATGATAAATTTTACAAGAAATTCTCATAAAGAGCTTACAGGAAGACAAGTCCCTCAGAATCATACTTACTGATTTTGAATAAGTTGAATAGTAAGTGCACTCTTCCCAACGCCTCCAGCTGTTGGCAGAGAAAGTGTGCCAATTAGTCACAGTCGCACATGAGCACCCTCCTGTTAATATCAAAACTCCATTGAGAGTGGAGATGTTCACTGAACTGAAGTTAGGGCAGATTGTATGCTAAACTATGTCTTGGACACAAATTGCATTTGGTTGGTATAAAAACCTTGTTCTTAATTTGCAATGAAACTGCTGCATTTTACAGGCAACAACAATACTTTCATGAAGGGATGAATTCTTATACAATGCAATAGACAACCATCAGTCTAAGACAACATGAATTTACTTAAGAGTCTGGAACTACATGTTGCACATATTGCATAAAAACATTCAGTTTCAATTTCACCTTGCCAATCTGACATTCTGCAAAATATACAGAAGACACAATATCAATAGGCATGGTAAATAAACTCTATAAAACGCTAATACAAACATTCCCTTAGCATACAACCACTGGCAAAAATAATCTTAGCATTATATGATAGTAATATCTTTTTCCCACACTGCTGTACACTCTGCATTGAATGTTGCAAAATTTAAAGCAATATCTGTATCTCCAATACTAGGAAGATGGGGGGGGAGGGGCTCCAAGATGTTGCTCATGATGATTATTTCAAAAGAAACAAATACAAAATGTGAGACAAAACTCCCACAAAGTGTTTACTGCTCAGCTGCAGGCCACAACCAATAATATCTTTTAAAGTCGTGGTGCACAATTTCACAAAGTTACACACAATTTCACTTCAAAAAGAGCTAACATCTGACAAATGATGCATTATGAGAACTCTGCTGAACCAGTTGCATCAATATGCCAAAAAAATATCATACAGTTCCATGCCACAATTTTCTTTCCCTCCAAGGGTGACAACCTCAGCTGACTGGAGATGTGTACTTGCAAGATAAAGGCTACCCTGTGATGAATGTGAAACATATCCTTTTCTTCAGGTCATTATATTGATCTTTAAGAGATGTAACTGCAGGAAATACCTGCTGAAAGAACATACAAAGAATGGGAAAATTATGACACCTAGACAATACATTTATGGTCAGAAATGTACTTACAGAGCTTTCAGAAATTGTAGAATCCATTTAATATGATTTAGTATCAATTAGCTACTAAATGCAGTCCAGGAATGGTATCAAAACAGCTAATGAAATCACAAAAACCTTAAAAACCTATCTAATTAACTAATATTACAGATGAGCTAGTAGTATCAA
>NC_051413.1:33425836-33426082 GCF_015228065.2 Penaeus monodon
CAAGTGGCTCTTACACATAGCACTAACACATGTTAAAACTTTATATTCAAGCCTACTTCCAGTAGCAAGGGAACTTTTTGATCAGCCTACATTCACTGACTAGAAAGTAAAGTGCTGATGTCAGGAATGTCAACAAGAAGATAGACTGCTGATGGCTAGGTACTACCTAGTTCAATACTATAAACAATTCTTACCCAAAAACATTCCAATGTGAATTCTAATGAAATAATTTTGTACACCTGTAAG
>NC_051413.1:33426203-33427041 GCF_015228065.2 Penaeus monodon
CACACATCTACTTTGACAAACCATTTGTTCTTCATAGTATGGCCAAAATCAAGTTATTCAACTGTCTATGAAATCAAAAACATAAAATGAGGCATGAAAATGAAAAATCAGAAAACAGTAGAGCAAATTATAATGAACAAGAAGTTTGAGATATAAAACAAGAATCAAAAGAAAAAAGAGTGCCCACCTGCCTCGTAATGCAATGGAGACAATGGACACAGAAAAAAAAAAAGGTGAAAATTATTTCCTTTCGGTCACAAACAGATTTGTGACATCAACCCATAGTGATATGTTGTTACAATAAACCATTCTCCTGATGATTACTAGATGATGTAATGAAGTTTCAGTTAAGTAAAGAAATACAAAGCCAATGTCAATAAAGGTTTTGGGTCAACCATCACTGAAAAAGGTCACATACCCAACATGACAAGTAGTTCAAATATCCTTACATATGCGTATACCCATGTTTAGTTTTGGTCTTGGGGAATCTGTACATGCATCTCTTATGACAACCCATTTTAGCTAATCTAGGAGAGGTGAATAAATCCATGCTCCTTCTGTTGATTCGGCATGGAAAGCTTGGCCTTGGATGCTCAGAAAGAGTTGCAAATGCAGAGAGAGTTTTGTAATGTGGAACATACAAGAGGACTCCACAAGGCAAGTCACAAAATTTGTATTTAAGCTTTTAAGCCTTTATCATATTATCTGACTTAACACTGGATACACTTTTTATGTAATGGAAATGCACTCTGGCATTTTTACATATCTTTATCCAAGTTGTCTAGATCATATTTTTGTGAAACACCTAAAAGTATGTATAACTTAATAACTAATAATC
>NC_051413.1:33427800-33427893 GCF_015228065.2 Penaeus monodon
ATAGGTAAGAACTTCCTACTTTCCCCCCCCAACAAAGTGACCTATGGAACTGGCAGTTACTCCTATATAATTATTCATTATTATTTTTTTTTT
>NC_051413.1:33427930-33428769 GCF_015228065.2 Penaeus monodon
GGTATATGTGTAACAACACAAGCCAAAACAGCATGTAATAGAATGTAAGACACTTTATATTTAGTGCACAGTTCTCTCAATTTGAAAACAAGTTTATTCAAACCTTATGCCTACAGTAACCCAAGATAGATACACAACTATTCAACAAGTATGTTCTAGCAAGACAGGGCTGGAACTGGTTCTTATTGATCGATAGATCCTCACAAACAAAACCTCTTAAAAATCAAGACTGTTGATGATATGAAAGTGCCATTTTACTCCAGTGGCCACCTTTCACTGCTGATGACCAGAAAAGAAACGATGATAAAAAAAAATATATATCCTGAAGAATGTTTTGAACCAATATACCTAGATGTCTACAGACATTTCTAGAGTGTTCTTACAGCCATAAAAAGATATCTACGACAAGTAAATTTTTAAGAGCTATTCACAAAAACTTTCCACACAGAATTTTTTTCGTACAAATATAATGGCTGTGTTCTTTTCCACCCTACTTGAAACTTACTCACACTTGTTATGAATGGCCTATAGCCTGAGCTAGTATAACTGAGGTGATTTTCATGGGATTCCCAAGGGCTCGATGCTTCATTCCGGGAAATACCCAATAAATTACAAAGGAGTCAAATGAGCTCTAACTTGCCAGAATCTGTATGGCACAGATTTTCTAGCTTCTGCAGAGGCCGTGCCAATCAGTGTGAGACAAGTGGCAGATATGGATATATCTTCTCTCATTGAATATAATCGACAGCATTAAATAAATACAGATAACTTCCAGTAAAAGAACAGCATATTAATAACTGGACAAATAAGTCATGTGGAAAAATCTAGAAAAATAAATG
>NC_051413.1:33428811-33429411 GCF_015228065.2 Penaeus monodon
AAAGTTATGACAATATGATTGGTACTGCAGAAAGTCCAATTTAGCATATGCAAAGTTTCTATAGTTTGTCTTTCTGATATCCTGTTTAAATGAGGTCTCAGGATAACAGATACTTTAGCCTTAGCATTGAGGTGAATTTCCAGAGTGTGTTGGTGCCAAAACAATAAGAAACAAATAACATACCAGGAAGAAAGAGAAATGACAACCATATATATGTGTACAAATTGGTAAAAACTACTGTTGAAATGGACACTCGTAACAATTCACTCGCTGTGCCTTCCACGCCCCAACAACCACTAACGAATCTCAACCACATTCAGCGTTCTGAGACCGAGCCAGTTAGTTTTTGGTGTAATCGAACCTCAAATGAAGAAAAAGTCTACTTCATCGTGCCAAAACATATAATGCGATGGTTTGTTAGGCCTTTTGCTGGAACCTGATGTGCCGAGGCTATGGCACTGCTCTCAGCTGTCTTATCCTCGACAATTATGAGGATCAGAAATGAGAACATTATTTGTTCATGAGGAAAAGGCATATTATGAGAGAAAAGTTATAACAACAACAACGATCTGGACTAACGTTCCCAAGGGTAACGGAAAA
>NC_051413.1:33430264-33431236 GCF_015228065.2 Penaeus monodon
CACCGATTGAATCCAGGATAGCGCACACAAGCCCCGTGTCTCTCCTACCCGCAAATTCAGACGACCGGAGAAGAAGAAAAAAAATAATAAATAATAAAGTTTGTTATATTTAATAGCAAAAATGACAAAACAGTGACAGGTCTTACCTCCAACCACCACGAGCTTGTATTCCGTCATGTTAACTCGGAAATAAGTCCGCACCAAAGTCTAAATTCTGCTTGTAATTACTGGACACGAGGGAAGGCCATAAGTCGCATAATAAAGGCTAAAAAAAGACTTATATGCCGGAGACTCTAACCATCGCTTCCCCCACCCTCTTTTAGGCGAATGTTCCAATGTTATGCTTCGCGTAGGATTTGGTCTTATTTTCGCTCTTATCTTTCCAGTCGGGGACTAATTTTCCCTGTTTTAAAAAAGGATGTCGGATTTTTTATCGGGAAGATCGGCTGATACGGGTATATTTTACGAAGTAGACGATCTGTCGAATATTTTAAAGACTGTGCATGATCTCGACCGGATTATGAGCAACTGTTCGTGTGCGTTGAGACTATTTTTTTTTTTTTTAATATATCGCCAACGTTATTATAACCGCAATGATTCGCCGAAAATCCAATCCGATAACCGAATGGGGAATTAAAAGGCATGCAAGTACACTAAGCTGGCGAGAATAAATAAACCCCCGGAGGACGAGAGGCATTTAGCGGAACAAGAACAAGGACAGCGGAGTGAAGGGCGTATGGACGATTTTATTCATTTTTCCCAATAAAACCTCGCTTTTCGGAGGGACTGCACCACGCCGGCGCATCGGCCAGGGGGGAAAACGTGCGAAAACGACCTCGTTTCCTCTCGCCATCCTCAACGACCTGTTCCCCAGCGTTTAGATATATGGCTGATAAAAAAAAAAAGCGAAAATTTAGCGACATATGGCAAGGAGTGGCTGAGTCACGACAAAGGCATACGGAGATGGGCAAG
>NC_051413.1:33432104-33432288 GCF_015228065.2 Penaeus monodon
GAACGAGGGGAAACTGCAAGTAGGGAGGGGGAAAGTCAAGGGGTGAGGGGGAAGGGGCAGACAGGGAGGAGACGGCAAGGGAAAAGACGAAACAGAAGGACTGAGAGAGGGATGGGGCAGGGGGAAAGAAACGGGTGGGGTAGGGTGAAGCAAGGGAGTGGGCAAGAAGATATGCAGAGTACGA
>NC_051413.1:33432334-33432782 GCF_015228065.2 Penaeus monodon
ATGAAGTTGTACAATAGGACAACCGACTTCTCATGCTACTTTTTCATCAATGGCCTTTTTTTCTGCAACGCTACATGTTTTTGATCTGATATGCGATATCAGGCCGAGATGCCGTAACTTCCAAATTAACATCATGGTAATTTAAAAGTACAATGCTACACCCTTGTCTTTACAACATGAAATCTCGCACAGTTATTACAACGAAAAAAACAAGATTACATTCAAAGCTTAAAAAACCTTACAATACGAAAAAAACGAACGGAGATGAACTTCAATTCTTTCCTTCAGAACATCGTCAGTTATTTGGTCAGCTGGAATTCAGCTGGTGTTGCATGCCTCGGGAGAAGAGCTCGCCTATACTGAATACAGAGGTGGCTCTTCATGGTCCGTCTCTCCCTCAGTGGTACTCTTGGTCTGCTTGTATTTCGATATGTTTTTTCAAACGCCG
>NC_051413.1:33433472-33433880 GCF_015228065.2 Penaeus monodon
TATTACTTATTAAGCGACTTGTGGATTTCTCTTGTTATACGATAATGCCTCCTTACTTATCATTAGCCGATAAGGGCTGTAAAATTTTCTTGGTGATAAGGTTGAAAGTGTGACCACATTGTTTAAACAGACCTAAAAATCGGTAACGAAAAAGAAAGGATTTTTACAACAAATATTTTTTTTTATAAACGTTCACTGCGATAAAAGTTAGCACGCTCGTGTTCGCATAGTCAAAAAGAAATCAAGAAAAACGGAATCTGACTACAAGAGTCTGAAATACTTCACTTCTTAATTCAATTCCCAAATCACGGTTTATTTTGAGTGATAGTGGAGTTAAACGAGACTTATAAAGGGAAACGTCTCCACAGGAAAACGAATGACGATCGCAGGGGTCAGCACGTGGTGGCC
>NC_051413.1:33433924-33434128 GCF_015228065.2 Penaeus monodon
GAATCCGATAACATGTTTGTGGGGATGCTGACGTTCTTAACCGGATGTAACTAATGATGAAAACGATGACTTTGAAGACTTTTAAGGAGGATGGCAATGCAATTTTCAGTTCCGGCAAACAGACAAAAAATCATTTCCATGGATTGCTTTTAAAACGTATTCCGACCAACCTAGTCTTACTTTGAAACTGAAACTTCTTTATAT
>NC_051413.1:33434148-33434508 GCF_015228065.2 Penaeus monodon
TAAATGTCATGGTCGCATTTTCTTCTATTCATTTACGCAATGAGAAGGGGCGTGTCCCGCGAGTTTCGAGAACCGAAAGGGCGTGGCCAAACCAAGATTTCTCTCCGTGCCAATATCTTTCCATCTTTCACTCTATATATCTACATATTTTCTCAGCTCCTCTGGGGCTGGCGACGCCACTAGTAAACGACAAGGAATTGATAAGTAAATCTCTCTGTACTATTTGTGGCTTACGAAGGTTTGTATAACACGTGTATACCTATTTATTCTTGGAACGCCTTATCCCTGTATATTTAATTTCCTTTGTTACTTATTATGTTATTATATGTGTCTTTGTTGACTTCTTAGGAAACGGCACTG
>NC_051413.1:33436052-33436402 GCF_015228065.2 Penaeus monodon
CTTGTGACTCCTAATTTCATGAGATTTTTTCCAAGTACTTTAGCCACACTTTGTATGAATCAGTGGGAAGGTATTTGCTTATTTTTTATTTCCCATTATCTTTTCTCTTTTCCAAGTCTTGATTATATTTTTTTCTACGTTTTTCTTTGTCTGTCTCGTGGACTGTTGTTATCTCCAGGTAGGATAACTTCTATGACGATGCGTGGTTTCTTTGGTCTCAATGATTTCACTTTTTTTCATTTTCTGTCGTTCCTTCAGGGGCATGTTCATACCGTTTTTTGTCTTGTTTTGTTTTCGAGGACATAGTTTTTTGGTAAAAATTCTAATGGACTAGTTTTGTCGTGCTTGTT
>NC_051413.1:33436471-33436673 GCF_015228065.2 Penaeus monodon
TTCTGCCGTTTTCTTGCTTTCATCCTCGTCTCCGCAGAGCTTACAGAAGGATAAATAAACTGTCTTTAAATATGAGGTTTTTACTCGTAGTTCGTTCTCAGTCCCTGTTTTTGGGCTTGGCATATAAGTGGTTCTGTCTGTCCCCTCAAGATGGACTTTCCGAGCCAGCCACAAGGTTCTTTCTGATCAGGTAGTCTCCGCA
>NC_051413.1:33436726-33436818 GCF_015228065.2 Penaeus monodon
TTGTTCATGCTGCCTTTTTATTTCTCCACTTACCAAGGTTCTCATCTTTTACTTTCTTCTTTAATCCATTCTTGCTGATCACATCTTCCGTT
>NC_051413.1:33436975-33437125 GCF_015228065.2 Penaeus monodon
TTATATAAGATAAAATTATAACAAAATAAAAAATGATTGTTATGGCATTGTAATCTAATCATTATTCTCATTATATTCTTCTTTTCTCATTCTTGTTTTTTTATTATTCGTGTTTGGTGTTCTTCATTGCTAATTATATTCATAAATTTC
>NC_051413.1:33437949-33438154 GCF_015228065.2 Penaeus monodon
CCTACCCAATGGAGGTACTGTTTAGAAACATTTCATTATTGTCTTTCTTTGCATGCAACGGTGTGTGTGATTGCCATTTATATGTTTAACTGTTGCTAATTGTTAAAATGATTGATTAAGTTTTAGCGATGTCTTTGATGTTGATAATAGATATTATGGTGATTTAAGATTTTGGAATGAAAAAAGCGCTGACATTATTATTTGC
>NC_051413.1:33438398-33438819 GCF_015228065.2 Penaeus monodon
TTCTTTCTAGTTCCTCGTTAAATTTCTGTTTTCTATGAGTGAAACCATTTTCTTTGAACAGGTTAACATGAACAATATCATTTGGCTTATTCGCATGTTAGTTTGTCATGAATTAATAAAGATATCAAACATCCTAAATTAGTGTAAAAACGACAGAATTATGACTTTATGCGAACGAATAATAGTTTATATAACGAAGACAAAATCGAGCACTGTTCGTATTGTGACTTTCTTTCTTTTCGTGTGAAACGATTAAGACTTTGAAGTGATAGATATGAAGATGAAGATAAGAGTTGTAAAGATAAGAGAACAAGAAAAAAAATGTAATAAGATATGAGATGAGAAATGAAGGAAGCAAAAAATGAAAGGGGAAGAGGAAACAGGCATGAGAAAAAATATGATAATCAAAAGACAAAGATGC
>NC_051413.1:33438947-33439201 GCF_015228065.2 Penaeus monodon
ATCGTCAGAAAGACAAGAAAAAACAGAAGCACAATGACCAGGACACTTCATCCCAAATATTCTGTATGAAAGATTTTACCTCAGTCTTGGTTTATAGCGAATTAGTACATCGACTGAGTGCAACATTTTCGAGATTTCTTTCCAATTAACTGCTTTTGATTTCTTTATCAACATTTATTTAATCAATGGCTATTATTTTGCAGTACGTATTAACATGTATATATTTACATGGTATTACTCTTACAAAAATAGGT
>NC_051413.1:33439359-33439887 GCF_015228065.2 Penaeus monodon
AAATGTTTTTTCTTGCAGTGTGTTTACTGTCTTCATTTTCAGTTTAATTTCTTGAACAGAAAGTTTGGAGAATCAAGGGATATTTTGATATTTGCCGATAATTATTTTTTTATTTTCAACAAGGATTATAAAACACGTTTTTTTCTTCGTGGTAAATTATCAAAAATTTATTCGATGACGTATTATTTACAGATAATATGGTACAAACTGTGGAATTCAAAACATTATACAAAGTGCAAGCAAAAAGGCTGAATGTAGAATGAAAGTAATGCCATTTGTTTACTAGTGTTATTAGTTGTATACCACTTGGCTACCAACGGCAGGCATGTGTTTGCGGAGACCATAACAGAGTGGTCGGGTTCTCCTGGTCAGTCTAGCAAGCGCGCCGCATGCACTGCTGCGGGAACATACATGGTCGATTTCTTATGCACGCTGGGGAGAGAGAGCTTAAATTCTATCAGTATCGTCTAGCGAAATGACCATCAAAGATAATCTTCAGAATTCTATGAATGTTACAAAATAACCTAA
>NC_051413.1:33439909-33440596 GCF_015228065.2 Penaeus monodon
AATAGGGGAGTTTTTTTTTTCTTTAGACAGAATGCCAAAAGTAACTCCAGGAGCAGCGCCTGTGATCTGCGCACGACAAATTGGCCACGAAAACACAATATATTAGCATACCTGTTGTGATAGATACTACACAGCATTATACTTAGTAACTACACCCCAGGGAGTATGTTTGCACTGTCAGTAGCCATTACCAGTTATGATAGAACACTAAGCAGGTCCAGACAAACTGGAATTACGGAATCGATTTCACATAATGTATGCACACCAGGACCTTATATGCTATGCATTACACACCGACTCTTAGTCCTGCGCAAAGGTTAGAAAGTTGAAATGGGAAACCTTTTTGGGAAGTTTTAGATGTAAAACGAGAGGATTTTACAAATCGTTTCTGGAAAATTTTCAGCATCGCGAGTTATCACAGCCATTGGTAAGAAAAACTATAAAATTTCCCATTATGACTTTAATTCGGTATCTGGGAAAGCTAAACAGTTTAATATGCGTGCTTTAGGCAACTAAATTTCTTGTAGTTGGTATGATGTAACACCAGCTAGTAAAATAGAAACAAAATTACTTGTATTAATAGAAAAAACTCTGAGGTCAACTTACAATATGCAGTGTATACAGTAAATCATATGAATCGCTTGTATTAAGAGGGAAAGTTGGTGGTTGCATGGGACAAAGTAATAG
>NC_051413.1:33441012-33442307 GCF_015228065.2 Penaeus monodon
CAACATAGCAGTACATCTGACATGTTTTAACATGACTATATCTGCGATGTATCCGATATGCTAGAAATATTAAGAAAAACTAATCAAATCTGGTTCATTGATATTTCTATCGGTTCGGTATTATAGGCATGGGAAACTAGTATTTTCCTGAGTTTAAAAACTACCTTTATGTTTGCAACGCATTTTGTTCATAATTTAGGCTTTATTCGGTATATGTCTACATACTATTTAAAATAATAGCAGGAAAATGTTGATATGTTAATATTTTTTAACAGGGGTTAGTCGAGTGCTACTTTCTTCATAGTATTTTATTGAATACTTTTTAAAATCTAATATCATTTACTTGATGTAAGTAATTCACTATACAACAGTGCAACAATTTATACCTAGCATATCAGCTACATAACAGTGTCCCTGGTATGTCAGTAACTACACAACAGTGAAAATGGCACGTCAGATGATGCAAACACTCGAGATGCCAGGGCCACGAGGCATTAACACATAGCTCTCACACATGGTCATCTTTGGTACATTACTGAGAATATGAAGAACATTTTTTTCTTTTTTCCTAAACAAACTACGAGAACTTTTTAAAAGTCTTTGGGTGAGGAAAACCTTCAGAGCTTAATTTTTTTTTTCATAATAACGCGCTGAGTGAGTGTTGTGCAGGGTACTAGTACAAGCATCTAGCAATCTCCGCTCCACGAGTCGGTGCCTCCCACTACCAAAGCGTCCTTGGCGTGGTGTCTTGTAGACTAATTTTAATGTCCTCTTGTGGATTTGAATTTCCCTCGCTCAACCACGACCCAAACTAGCATTCAGCACTGTCTCTTAAAAGTTAGTGTCTGCAGTTACAAGCCGTTGTTGTATGGTCGAGAGGGCAGAGTGCCGTGTGATGGCCGAGCGGTGTAGCGGTGGACAATACACTGAGAGCGAGGCCCTCTGGGGCCTGCACTGACCTACCATCACCTACTACAAACAAGGGGCGGCGTGCCGCCCTGGAGGGAAACAAAGTCGCTCGTTGATTGGCTGCCATAGTGGCACCATGCCCACTCGCGCCAGCACAGTCAAGCCTGGAGTACTATTATGAGAGAAAATTCTTAAGAGCTAAATTCTAAGTGTAACTCAGGAGATAAGATTTTCAGCAATTTTAGTTATACCTGATTATAAACTGTAACTTTTGAGAAGAATGACGAACAAATATTCAATCATGAAGACGAGAGGTAGGAACAGAGTGGTAGAAGCACTAGCGATCAGCTGGAGATGTCCAAACGCCAGTGGCGGTGCTTGGTGGA
>NC_051413.1:33442375-33442849 GCF_015228065.2 Penaeus monodon
TCACCGCGGGGGGAAAAGGACTCGCCCGGCCCTGGCTCGCCCGCACTCCTGGTGTATCTTTCCCCGCCGAGCACGCTGTACACCCCTGTCTATTCATCTCACGTCTTTCCGTGCAGCTGATTGAGTTTTTAATTTATGGCCAACATTAAATTCTTAATACATACTTTAAATATACATATATTTATTCGCCTATCATGCACAGAATGGTGTATCAATATCAGTTATCTTACGTAGTCAATAAGCAATGCTTCTTTTTTCCTAACACAAGTATTGCATCTGAAACGTGGTCTACTAAAAATCTCTATGACAACTAATGAATAACTGACGCAACAATGCAAAAATAACTCCCCAGCACAGCATCCTTAACTGTAGATTAGTTTCGGAATACAGGAATGGAAGAAGAGAAGGAACTAGGACAGGGCATACAGGAGTAAAAGGAAAAGAAAAAGAACGGGGGGGGGGGTGTATATAGAC
>NC_051413.1:33442876-33443252 GCF_015228065.2 Penaeus monodon
CGCGATTAAGTTGAAAACCTATTACCAACCTGCTGCACGTCTAAAGCTGGGGAAACTGAACAAAGTCCGTAAGTCCACTAATCTTTCAAGAAACAAAGGTCCCATGAGTCTGTTTCTTTCCGTCAGTGTTACAGGAGGATGGAAAGAGGGGCGGGCGAAGGAGAAAGCCTCCAGCCGGCGCCTCTGCTTGGGGAAGAGAGAGACCCCTGGCACCGGCATCACCCTCGCGGCTCCCTCGAGGCACTGGTGAAGGGGGCAGCGATAAGGTCAACGTACCAACGAAAAAAAAGACAATTATACTGATGGAGAATTATGTGAGTCGGAATACAAGGAGTCTAAGTCTAGCGTAGTCTAGATAATAAAGATTTTCGGATGC
>NC_051413.1:33443408-33446488 GCF_015228065.2 Penaeus monodon
ATCATCCATTCTGCCTTATTTAACAAAGTTATTTAAGCAGGCTTTCCCTACAACTGAGTATTGCTCCTTTGCCCTATTCCGGAGCCTGTGATTGAGCCCGTGATTTTGAGCCTAACCTAAGAGACTGGGTCACTGAAGGGTCCGACTGCACTGCGCCAGGGGAATTGGCTCAGTGCAGGCTGTTCATGCAGTGCCTTCCACGTACAAGAAAAATCAAGCGAAGAAAAAAGGGTAAAAGAACGCTGAAAACAAAGGAGGGGCAATGACGCAAAGAATGGGCAAAGTTTCATGGGTGATTTATAAAAGAAGTAACGGATGGAATGGAAGGGCTGAATGTGATGAGATTAAAGGACAGACCAGGGCGCCAAGGTGAAGGAAGAGTTGAAGGAGAAAGAGTAGAGGGTGAGGACTGGGGAGGACGGGTGGCTGGTTGTCCATGAAGACGCCCAACGAACAGATTCTACCATACTGTGCACCCCTTATTTACATTATGCACTCCTGTAAAGGCATTGTGTATCACACAGTTCATGAACTTGGTTAATTATGCAGATCGAAGATTCTCTAATACTTGTCAAAGAACGTCTTTTTGCCGGTGGAAAATGCGCATGTCCAGGGAATTTTTCCCTATCACGTAGGTTCAGTGAGCACCACTCCGCCCCCTGCACTATGTACACAGTTTCCTCTGTGATGAAAAACCCCCCTCATGGCGCTGCGTGGCTTTCCACCCACAACTCCGCTTCCTTCTCATCTGCTGCCTCGGGCTGGTGCACACCCTGGCGTCCCCCGGGATGGGAAAATGGTGTTGTCGGTGCTTCATACACCGGGTGTTAACAATACTGTGAGCGTGGGCGTGTGTGGGCGGCCATGGGTGGCAGTGTCATCAGGCTTCTCGTCACCTCCGCGCCAGCTACGAGTGAGAGTCGCGAAGACAACCCCCAGTCTCACTTGAACCCAGCAGCAGTACCAAGACGGGTAATTAGGGCCAAAATAATCTTTCAGAATGTTAAATACAAAAATAAAAAATATAGTGAATCACTTAGGCCAGTAATATCTGCACAGAGGGGGGCGGCACTCGAAGATCGGGAAGCTGATGAGGACAGTTGGACTGTAAACTTAAACAAACCGGCATTAGGAGTGAAGTGTTCCCGAGCAAGAATGGCCTAACCGCCAACACCAACGAAAGGTTAACTGTTCGTTAAAGGCGGATTACATATATTTAATATCAGAGCCTTGTTGGACCTCTAGTCGAGCTTTTCACTTAGGGAAACGACTGTGTGCCAAAAAGCCTTTCGATAAAGCTGTTCACAACTGGCTCCTTTTAGTAGATAAAAAGCAACAACTTATTTACTCGCCTTTTTCAGTCACACATCTGTGGACCGTGACGTCAACGATGGTGATCGCGAGTGAATCACCACCTTATGGCCCGTTTTTTTGTTATATATCCATCACTTTCCACCAGGACGGCGGTATCTGCTTGCTTGAAGTCTTCTTGGGAATCAGCTCCAGAGAGTGAGGAGAGGTCTTTATGCTGACGGTGTTTGCGCCACGCTTGTTGTATTAGTCGAGCGCAATATTCTTCACGTTGACGCCATAGCGTTGAGGACACGGTTCGTAACCAGGCCCTGTCTGTAGGCGGTGCTACTTCACCTATATCCCCAGAGTCTTCAATTGGGTTTCCTTTACGAGCGAAGAAGTCCTTAGTCAATGCATCAAGGATATCAACGCAGAATGCAAGGTTTCCTTTGCAAATGGGGATATCCATGACACGATTTTGTACTTGTTTGGCTTGTGAATCTGAAGGGGAGGCTCTAGTAAAACAAAAATTGTAAAGAGAGTGGAGAATTCGATAAAACTGTGTGCCTTTGGGATAAAAACTGCTGCCAGATCTCATAGTACATATCTTTAGTCATCGTCGGTGAGACCTTCTTCCACGTCTTCTGTTGTTTTGGAGTAATTCTCGAGGATGACAGCGATGTACATGTTGATAATGATAAGGAAGGTCATTACCAGGTAGGCCATTAGGTAGCCATACCGATAGCTTGGTTACCGCAGTTAACCAGGATCGCCGGTTCTCTGGATTAGGCTGCCGGCAGTTCCTCTCATTGATAATGCCAGAAAGTACATAAATCCACCCAGCTGACGTCATCATTTGGAACAGCAAAATGAAAGACTGGAAGAACGTTCCCCCCCAAGTTGTAAACAGAGGTCCAAGCCCCCCCGTGTGTTTGACGTTCATGGGAAAAAATGACATGCCCAAGATTGCAAAAATAAATACAAACCAAGAAGAGTAGGGAGCAGATGTTGAAGAGCGCGGGGAAGGACATGGCTAAGGCGAAGAGGAGCGTTCGGATGCCTTGGCTCCCCTTCACTAGACGCAGGGCTCGGCCCACCTTCGCCACGCGGACCACTCGAAGCAACGTCGGGGACACGAAGTAGCGTTCTATGATGTCCTTCAGCACCAGGGCCTGGACGAAGAAAGCAATTAGTAATTTCCCAAAAGTATAAGTCGTAATGTCATATTCATTGAAAAGGGAAAGAATCAAAGGATTTCTAACCATAAGACAAGATATGGAATTTATAATCGAATGCATTATCATGCTAGAGTAATTAGCCTGCTATGTTAATGACTATTGTAAATAAAAAATAAAATCGATACCATATTGTCTACTCAGATAATGATCTCGATAGGGAATATGCATTGCAAATACTCAGAAGAAAATCTAACTCATGCTTTAAAATTACCAGGCTTACAAAAACTGATCGTCATCTTCAAAATAACAAATGTCTCTTCTTGGAAAAGCAAAATAAGGAGGCATTTCTTAAGCATATTAATCTCTCAATTGGCTCCAGTAAAAAAGAACAAAAAACACACTTAAATACTGCATGACCTGATGTTTTATGTGTAGGCCTACATCTCCCATCCCAAGAGAGATAGGGGGGGAAATGGATGGGTGGAGAGTCTTTTTCCTTTTCCCACACCCCCCGAGGTGGTTAATTTTAAGGGCAGACTTTGGCATTCTCTTTTAAATGTTTGTTTTTTTATTATTATTTTAAATGGACCCCTTGAATTTCGAGTTGCC
>NC_051413.1:33446601-33446668 GCF_015228065.2 Penaeus monodon
TGTCACTATACAGTGTTCTGTTTTATTTTTTATTGTCATTCCTGTTATCATTTTATAGTCTTATTTA
>NC_051413.1:33446821-33447274 GCF_015228065.2 Penaeus monodon
CAGAATTTAAAATATGATAGTGTATTAATCATTATCCGATACAATCAGGGAGTGGTGATGACTAACTTCTATCGCGACCATGAATTGAATTTATAGAATGTTCTCAATTTTGGTTTCTGTTGCTGTGAAGAGTATTACGTTATGGTAATTATTTTTACATAGCAGTTTGCTCTATCAAATGATGGTAATAATGGTGATATGGTAATAATAAAAATGATTATTACCATCATCTAAAGCAGACTCATTATTGCATTATCGTTACATCACTATTATCATTACTTACTTTAAAACATTATTTTATTAACAAATTTACCATAATATTTTTTCCCATCTATGACATATCTTGATTTAAATCATTTATTAAAATTTATAAAAAGAGTAAAAGAAATGATCAGGTAAATCGTTCGTTTTCAAATATGAAGAATGTATATTAATAAATGAGAAATTTTGCAT
>NC_051413.1:33447543-33448003 GCF_015228065.2 Penaeus monodon
AAATTTGAAATATCTGTACACACTCTCACACAAAAACGAAAGTACACCGCGATCTGGCTTTTCCAACAAGCAAATATACACTTCGAAGCGCAAAAAAAGGATCATCGTCGAAATAGAAAAAAGAAGATGCCCTCAAACAGGCCAAGCAATTAGTAAACCACGCCTTACCTATACATGTAAAAAAAAAAAATCTTATTTCTAAATATCGCGAAAATATCAATACCGCAAGAACATTTTAAAAAAAAACGCATGCACATAGCAATTACCTTTACTACCTTTAATGAACCATGCAATTTCGTACATCGTAAAGTCTTGTGCGAACAGATGTACATGAGAATTACTCAACTTTACAGTAACACATAAATGGTCTTTTAAAGAGGCCGTACTCACCGCCAACAACCATACACACACTGAAAGCCTGTTACGGTGTTTGGGAGAAACGACGGTCGCTGAATGCTGG
>NC_051413.1:33448290-33448857 GCF_015228065.2 Penaeus monodon
ATTATTTGTTTCCAAAACTATCCTTTGAGACCTTTTTAGATCTCGCAGACATTCAAATATGCTTGTACTGTATACTGAGCCAGCGAACTATAAATGTGTATTGCCTTTGTGTTGAAGTGCAGCACATTTTGTGTTAAAAAAGTGAATATTGCCGAATGCGGAGGATATAAAAATCTTCTTTTTCTTCGTGGTAAATTATCAAAATTTATTCGATGACGTATTACAGATATATGGTACAAACTGTGAAATTTAAAAACATTATACAAAGTGCAAGCAAAAGGCTGAATGTAGAATGAAAGTAATGCCATTTGTTTACTAGTGTTTTTTAGTAGTATACCACTTGGCTACCAAAAGGCAGGCAATGTGTTTTTCGGAGACCATAACAGAGTGGTTTGGGTTCTCCCGGTCAGTCTACAAGCGCGCCGCATGCACTGCTGCGGGAACATACATGGTCGATTTTTTATGCACGCTGGGGAAGGGGAGAGCTTAAATTCTATCAGTATCGTCTAGCGAAATGACCATCAAAGATAATCTTCAGAATTCTATGAATGTTTTTAAAATAAAATA
>NC_051413.1:33448876-33449539 GCF_015228065.2 Penaeus monodon
AAATAGGGGAGTTTTTTCTTTCTTTAGAAAAGATTGCCAAAAGTAACTCCAGGAGCAGCGCCTGTGATCCCGCGCACGAAAAATTGGCCACGAAAACACAATATTTTGCATACCTGTTGGATGATATATACGCTTTTTATTAGTAACTACCCCCCAGGAGTATTTTGCACTGTCGTACCGTTCCATTTGATAGAACACAAAGGGTCCAGCAACGGGAATTTAGGGAATCGATTTCACAAAATGTATGAAACCCCAGGACCTATATGCTTGCTCCCAACCGACTCTTAGTCCTGCGCAAAGGTTAGTAATTTGAAATGGGAAAACCTTTGGAAATTTAGATGTAAAACGAAGGGTTTTTTACTAATCGTTCGGGAAATTAGATCCGAGTTTCACAGCCATTGGTAAAAAAACTAAAATTTTCCCCTTTTTGGGAATTACTTTCGGATCTGAGGAAAAAGAAACAGTTTAAATGCGTGCAGTATGGAAAACTTTTCTCTAATATTTGGTATGTAAACCCAGCTAGATAAATAAGAAAACAAACATACTTTGTATTCAATAGAAAATCTCTGAAGTCAACGTTACTATGCAGTGTATACATAAATCTATGTAATCGTTGTATTAAGGGGAAAAATGTTGGTGAGTTGACATGGATAACGTAAGTAG
>NC_051413.1:33449723-33450786 GCF_015228065.2 Penaeus monodon
TATTATTTTTGAATTGCCAGACACGATGCATCTACGTGGAATGAATATCACAACGCCTGGGTATCAGCATATAAAAAACCCCAATACTTTAGTGGACGGGTACAAATAGCAGACATCGACATGTTTTAACATGACTATATCGCGATGATCCGATATGCTAAAATATTAAGAAAACTAATCAAATTGGTTCATTGATATTTCTATGGGTTGGGTACATAGGCAGGGGAAACTAGTATTTTCTTGAGTTTAAAAACTACCTTTTGTTTGCAAACGAATTTGGTCATAATTTGGTTTTTATTCGGTAATGTCTACATACTTTTTAAAATAATAGCGGAAAAGTTGATATTTTAATATTTTTAACGGGGGTTAGCCGAGTGCTACTTTCTTCATGTATTTTACGAAATTTTTTTTAAAATCTAATATCATTTATTTGTGTAAGTAATTCACTTAAAAACGTGCAAAAATTTTATACCTAGCATATCAGCTACAAAACAGTGTCCCGGGGTTAGTCAGTAACTACACAACGGGGAAAAGGGCACGTCAGATGATGAAAAACATCGAGAACCGGGCCCCACGAGGCTTAAACATAGCTCTCACCCCTGGTCCTTTTGGTACATTCTGAGTATATGAAAAAATTTTTTTTTTCTTTTTCCTAAAAAAACTACGAGAACTTTTTAAAAGTCTTTGGGTAAGAAAACCTTCAGAGCTTTAAACTTTTTTTTTATAATAAAGCGCTGGTGAGTTTGTGCAGGGTACTAGTACAAGCCTAGCAATCTCCCCTCCACGAGCGGGGCCTCCCCCTCCAAACGTCTTGGCGTGGTGTCTTGTAGACTAATTTGAATTCCTCTTGTGGATTTGAATTTCCCCGCTAAAACCCCGACTTAAACTAGCATTTACAAGCATACAATCGACTATTGATTGGAATGCGTAACCAGCGGGCAACAGTCCGCTGAACTGCGTGGGGACCAGCACGAGCCATCTGGCGACATGGCAAGGGCCGAACCAGCAGCGCTCCCGGGTTTTCCCCCTGGGTTTCCTCTCGCGCCCCAAAAGGTCAGGTCCA
>NC_051413.1:33450891-33450986 GCF_015228065.2 Penaeus monodon
GAATCACTGAAGTAGATTTTAATACTCTCTCGCTTTCCTCCAACGGTTTGGTGACTGTATGGAATTTTTAGAGATAACTGAAAAAACTTATCTTT
>NC_051413.1:33451135-33452167 GCF_015228065.2 Penaeus monodon
ATCAACGCCTGCCAGAGTTTTCACAAGTGCCTCCCAGAAAACAAGCCGTGAGTGAGAAGCGTGCACCTTGACGCGACGCTTTGACCGGCCCGTGGTAGGGACGGGGTGCGAGTCGGTCACACGGGCCTGGAGGGGGTTTTCCCCACTTAACGCTGCCACGAATGATTCGAGGAAATAAAAACGTTGCGTTGTCTTTTCTCTCTTTTGCATTCCTTTTTGGGGAATGCGGGTGGCAGGGCCTTCTACACGTGGGGAAAAGGTGTGCAGGGGCCCCCCACCTTGCGGGGTTCCCCCTTTCCCCGCGGGTTAACTTACGAAAGGGCGTGCTTTAAACTAAATCTCATTGTAAATTTTTAGATAGAAAACAAATTTGTTTTTTAAAAATAAACATTTGAATTTAAAATAAATTTGGACACAAGTGGATATTAAAACCAAAAAAAATGAAAACCGAGGCTTGGAGGGGGCCCCCTCGACAACGGCAGAATAATTTTGTGTAGAATATGGATGAGGTTGGAGGCCGTGAGCTCCGGTGGGCACTCCATATTTCAAACAAAAAGAGTACAAATTGAAGGAGTTTTTACAGCACTGTCTCTTAAAAGTTAGTGTCTGCATTACAAGCCCGTTGTTGTATGGGGCGGGGAGGGAGAGTGCCGTGTGATGGCCGAGCGGTGTAAACGGTGGACAAAACACGAGAGCGAGGCCCTCTGGGGCCTGCACTGACCCACCACACCCACTACAAACGAGGGGGGGCGTGCCGCCCTGGAGGGAAAAAAAAGTCGCTCGTTGTTTGGTGCCCTAGTGGCACCATGCCCCCTCGCGCCAGCCCCAGTCAAGCCTGGAGCCCCTATTTGGGGAAAATTCTTAAGAGCTAAATTTAAGTGTAATCCCCCAGGAGATAAATTTTAGCAATTTTTTGTTATACCTGTTAAAAAACTGTAACTTTTTAGAAGAAGACGAACAAAAATTCAGTCTGAAGACGAGAGGTAGAACAGAGTGGTTTGAAAAACAAAGCGCCCCGGAGATGCCAAACGC
>NC_051413.1:33452241-33452727 GCF_015228065.2 Penaeus monodon
AGCCCGATGGCGTCACCGCGGGGGAAAAGGCCCCCCGGCCCCCGGCTCGCCCGCCCCTCCTGGGGTTTTTTTTTTTCCCCCCCGCACACGCGTAACCCCGGCTTTCATTTCGTCTTTCCGTGCAGCTGAATTGAGTTTCTAATTTATGGCCAACATTAAATTCTTAAATACATACTTTAATATACATATATTTATTCGCCTATCATGCACAGAATGGTGTATCAATATCAGTTTATCTTACGTAGTCAATAAGCAATGCTTCTTTTTTCCTAACACAAGATATTGCATCTGAAACGTGGTCTACTAAAATCTTTATGACAACTAATGCATAACTGACGCAACAATGCAAAAATAACTCGCCAGCACAGCATCCTTAACTGTAGATTAGTTTCGGAATACAGGAATGGAAGAAGAGAAGGAACTAGGACAGGGCATACAGGAGTAAAAGGAAAAGAAAAAGAAACGGGGGGGGGGGTGTATATAGAC
>NC_051413.1:33452751-33453101 GCF_015228065.2 Penaeus monodon
CGCGATTAAGTTGAAAACCTTATTACCAACCTGCTGCACGTCTAAAGCTGGGGAACTGAACAAGTCCGTAAGTCCACTAATCTTTCAAGAACTAAGTCCCATGAGTCTGTTCATCCGTCAGTGTTACAAGGAGGATGGAAAGAGGGGCGGGCGAAGGAGAAAGCCTCCAGCCGGCGCCTCTGCTTGGGGAAGAGAGAGACGCCTGGCACCGGCATCACCCTCGCGGCTCCCTCGAGGCACTGGTGAAGGTGGCAGCGATAAGGTCAACGTACCAACGCAAAAGAGCAATTATACTGATGGAGAATTATGTGAGTCGGAATACAAGGAGTCTAAGTCTAGTCGTAGTCTAG
>NC_051413.1:33453278-33456281 GCF_015228065.2 Penaeus monodon
GATCATCCATTCTGCCTTATTTAACAAAGTTATTGAAGCAGGCTTTCCCTACAACTGAGTATTGCTCCTTTGCCCTATTCCGGAGCCTGTGATTGAGCCCGTGATCTGAGCCTAACCTAAGAGACTGGGTCACTGAAGGGTCCGACTGCACTGCGCCAGGGGAATTGGCTCAGTGCAGGCTGTTCATGCAGTGCCTTCCACGTACAAAGGAAAAGTCAAGCGAAGAAAAAAAAGGTAAATGAACGCTGAAACAAAGGAGTGGGCAATGACGCAAAGAATGGGCAAAGTTGCATGCTGATTTATAAAAGAAGTAACGGATGGAATGGAAGGCTGAATGTGATGAGATTAAAGGACAGACCAGGGCGCCAAGGTGAAGGAAGAGTTGAAGGAGAAAGAGTAGAGGATGAGGACTGGGGAGGACGGGTGGCTGGTTGTCCATGAAGACGCCTAACGAACAGATTCTACCATACTGTGCACCCGTTATTTACATTATGCACTCCTGTAAAGGCATTGTGTATCACACAGTTCATGAACTTGGTTAATTATGCAGATCGAAGATTCTCTAATACTTGTCAAGAACTGTCCTTTTGCCGGTGGAAAATGCGCATGTCCAGGGAATTTTCCATATCACGTAGGTTCAGTGAGCACCACTCCGCCCCCTGCACTATGTACACAGTTTCCTTTATGATGAAACCCCCTCATGGCGCTGCGTGGCTTTCCACCCACAACTCCGCTTCCTTCTCATCTGCTGCCTCGGTCTGGTGCACACCCTGGCCGTCCTCGGGGATGGGAAGTGGTGTTGTCGGTGCTTCATACACCGGGTGTTAACAATACTGTGAGCGTGGGCGTGTGTGGGCGGCCATGGGTGGCAGTGTCATCAGGCTTCTCGTCACCTCCGCGCCAGCTACGAGTGAGAGTCGCGAAGACAACCCCCAGTCTCACTTGAACCCAGCAGCAGTACCAAGACGGGTAATTAGGGCCTAATAATCATTCAGAATGTTAAATACAAAAATAAACATATAGTGAATCACTTAGGCCAGTAATATCTGCACAGAGGGCGCGGCACTCGAAGATCGGGAAGCTGATGAGGACAGTTGGACTGTAAACTTAAACAACACGGCATTAGGAGTGAAGTGTTCCCGAGCAAGAATGGCCTAACCGCCAACACCAACGAGGTTAACTTCGTTAACGGCGGATTTACATATATTTAATATCAGAGCCTTGTTGGACCTCTAGTCGAGCTTTTTTCACTTAGCAAACGACTGTGTGCCAATAGCCTTTCGATAAAGCTGTTCACAACTGGCTCCTTTTAGTAGATAAAAAGCAACAACTTATTTACTCGCCTTTTTCAGTCACACATCTGTGGACCGTGACGTCAACGATGGTGATCGCGAGTGAATCACCACCTTATGGCCGTTTTTTGTTATATATCCATCACTTTCCACCAGGACGGCGGTATCTGCTTGCTTGAAGTCTTCTTGGGAATCAGCTCCAGAGAGTGAGGAGAGGTCTTTATGCTGACGGTGTTTGCGCCACGCTTGTTGTATTAGTCGAGCGCAATATTCTTCACGTTGACGCCATAGCGTTGAGGACACTGGTTCGTAACCAGGCCTGTCTGTAGGCGGTGCTACTTCACCTATGTCCCCAGAGTCTTCAATTGGGTTTCCTTTACGAGCGAAGAAGTCCTTAGTCAATGCATCAAGGATATCAACGCAGAATACAAGGTTTCCTTTGCAAATGGGGATATCCATTGACACGATTTTGTACTTGTTTGGCTTGTGAATCTGAAGGGGAGGCTCTAGTACATCCAAAAATTGTGAGAGAGTGGAGAATTCGATAAACTGTGTGCCTTTGGGATCAAACTGCTGCCAGATCTCATAGTACATATCGTAGTCATCGTCGGTGAGACCTTCTTCCACGTCTTCTGTTGCTTGGGAGTAATTCTCGAGGATGACAGCGATGTACATGTTGATAATGATAAGGAAGGTCATTACCAGGTAGGCCATTAGGTAGCCTATACCGATAGCTTGGTTACCGCAGTTACCAGGATCGCCGGTCTCTGGATTAGGCTGCCGGCAGTTCCTCTCATTGATAATGCCAGAAAGTACATCACTCCACCCAGCTGACGTCATCATTTGGAACAGCAAAATGAAAGACTGGAAGAACGTCTCGAAGTTGTAAACAGAGTCCAAGCCCCCAGTGTGTTTGACGTTCATGAAGAATGACATGCCGAAGATTGCAAAGATAAATACAACCAAGAAGAGCAGCAGACAGATGTTGAAGAGCGCGGGCAAGGACATGGCTAAGGCGAAGAGGAGCGTTCGGATGCCCTTGGCTCCCTTCACTAGACGCAGGACTCGGCCCACCTTCGCCACGCGGACCACTCGAAGCAACGTCGGGGACACGAAGTAGCGTTCTATGATGTCCTTCAGCACCAGACCTGGACGAAGAAAGCAATTAGTAATCCAATAGTATAAGTCGTAATGTCATATTCATTGAAATGGGAAAGAATCAAATGGATTTCTAACCATAAGACAAGATATGGAATTTATAATCGAATGCATTATCATGCTAGAGTAATTAAGCCTGCTATGTTAATGACTATTGTAAATAAAAAATAAAATCGATACCATATTGTGCTACTCAGATAATGATCTCGATATGAATATGCATTGCAAATACTCAGAAGAAAATCTAACTCATGCTTTAAAATTACCAGGCTTACAAAACTGATCGTCATTCTTCAAAATAACAAATGTCTCATCTTGGATAAGCAAAATAAGGAGGCATTTCTTAAGCATATTAATCTCTCAATTGGCTCCAGTAAAAAGAACAAAAAACACACTATAAATACTGCATGACCTGATGTTTTATGTGTAGGCCTACATCTGCATCCAAGAGAGATAGGGGTGGATGGATGGGGTGGAGAGTCGTTTTCCTTTCCACATCCCCCGAGGTGGTTAATTTTAAGGGCAGACTTAGGCATTCTCTTTTAAATGTTTG
>NC_051413.1:33456694-33456854 GCF_015228065.2 Penaeus monodon
CGATACAATCAGGGGAGTGGTGATGACTAACTTCTATCGCGACCATGAATTGAATTTATAGAATGTCTCAATTTTGGTTTCTGTTGCTGTGAAGAGTATTACGTTATGGTAATTATTTTTACATAGCAGTTTGCTCTATCAAATGATGGTAATAATGGTG
>NC_051413.1:33456954-33457112 GCF_015228065.2 Penaeus monodon
TTTATTAACAAATTTACCATAATTATTTTTTCCCATCTATGACATATCTTGATTTAAATCATTTATTAAAATTTATAAAAAGAGTAAAAGAAATGATCAGGTAAATCGTCGTTTTCAAATATGAAGAAATGTATATTAATAAATGAGAAATTTTGCAT
>NC_051413.1:33457422-33457835 GCF_015228065.2 Penaeus monodon
CGCGATCTGGCTTCCAAACAAGCAAATATACACTTCGAAGCGCAAAAAAAGGATCATCGTCGAAATAGAAAAAAAAGAAGAATGCCCTCAAACAGGCCAAGCAATTAGTAAACCACGCCTTACCTATACATGTAAAAAAAAAAAATCTTATTTCTAAATATCGCGAAAATATCAATACCGCAAGACATTTTAAAATAAACGCATGCACATAGCAATTACCTTTACTACCTTTAATGAACCATGCAATACGTACATCGTAAAGTCTTGTGCGAACAGATGTACATGAGAATTACTCAACATTACAGTAACACATAAATGGTCTTTTAAAGAGGCCGTACTCACCGCCAACAACCACTACACACACTGAAAGCCTGTTACGTGTGTTTGGGAGAAATCGACGGTCGCTGAACTGC
>NC_051413.1:33458119-33458687 GCF_015228065.2 Penaeus monodon
TTTGCAATTATTTGTTTCCAAAACTATCCTTTGAGACCTTTTCAGATCTCGCAGACATTCAAAATATGCTTGTACTGTATACTGAGCCAGCGAACTATAAATGTGTATTGCCTTTGTGTTGAAGTGCAGCACATTTGTGTTAAAACGTGAATATTGCCGAATGCGGAGGATATAAAACTCTTCTTTTTCTTCGTGGTAAATTATCAAAAATTTATTCGATGACGTATTACAGATAATATGGTACAAACTGTGAAATTCAAAACATTATACAAAGTGCAAGCAAAAAGGCTGAATGTAGAATGAAAGTAATGCCATTTGTTTACTAGTGTTATTAGTAGTATACCACTTGGCTACCAACGGCAGGCATGTGTTTGCGGAGACCATAACAGAGTGGTCGGGTTCTCCTGGTCAGTCTAGCAAGCGCGCCGCATGCACTGCTGCGGGAACATACATGGTCGATTTCTTATGCACGCTGGGGAGAGAGAGCTTAAATTCTATCAGTATCGTCTAGCGAAATGACCATCAAAGATAATCTTCAGAATTCTATGAATGTTATAAAATAACATAA
>NC_051413.1:33458707-33459404 GCF_015228065.2 Penaeus monodon
AAATAGGGGAGTTTTTTCTTTCTTTAGACAGATTGCCAAAAGTAACTCCAGGAGCAGCGCCTGTGATCTGCGCACGACAAATTGGCCACGAAAACACAATATATTAGCATACCTGTTGTGATAGATACTATACAGCATTATACTTAGTAACTACACCCCAGGGAGTATGTTTGCACTGTCAGTAGCCGTTACCAGTTATGATAGAACACTAAGCAGGTCCAGACAAACTGGAATTACGGAATCGATTTCACATAATGTATGCACACCAGGACCTTATATGCTATGCATTACACACCGACTCTTAGTCCTGCGCAAAGGTTAGTAAGTTGAAATGGGAAAACCTTTGGAAGTTTAGATGTAAAACGAGAGGGACTTTTACTAATCGCTTCTGGAAATTCAGCATCGCGAGTTATCACATGCCATTGGTAAGAAAAACTATACAATTTCCCATTATGACATTACATTCGGTATCTGAGGAAAGCTAACAGTTTAATATGCGTGCATGTATGGCAACTCATTTCTCTAATAGCTTGGTATGATATAACACCAGCTAGATAAAATAAACAAACTATACTTTGTATTCAATAGAAAATCTCTGAAGTCAACGTTACATATGCAGTGTATACAGTAAATGCATATGTAATCGCTTGTATTAAGAGGAAATGTTGGTGAGTTGACATGGTATCAACGTAAGTAG
>NC_051413.1:33459596-33460949 GCF_015228065.2 Penaeus monodon
TATTATTTTGTGAATTGCTCAGACACGATAGCATCTGACGTGGGAACTGAATATCACAACGCACTAGGTATCAGCATATAATAACAGCATACTTTAGTGGACTGGTACAACATAGCAGTACATCTGACATGTTTTAACATGACTATATCTGCGATGTATCCGATATGCTAGAAATATTAAGAAAAACTAATCAAATCTGGTTCATTGATATTTCTATCGGTTCGGTACTATAGGCATGGGAAACTAGTATTTTCTTGAGTTTAAAAACTACCTTTATGTTTGCAACGAATTTTGTTTATAATTTAGGCTTTATTCGGTATATGTCTACATACTATTTAAAATAATAGCAGGAAAATGTTGATATGTTAATATTTTTTAACAGGGGTTAGCCGAGTGCTACTTTCTTCATAGTATTTTACTGAATACTTTTTAAAATCTAATATCATTTACTTGATGTAAGTAATTCACTATACAACAGTGCAACAATTTATACCTAGCATATCAGCTACATAACAGTGTCCCTGGTATGTCAGTAACTACACAACAGTGAAAATGGCACGTCAGATGATGCAAACACTCGAGATGCCAGGGCCACGAGGCATTAACACATAGCTCTCACACATGGTCATCGTTGGTACATTACTGAGTATATGAAGAACATTTTTTTCTTTTTTCCTAAACAAACTACGAGAACTTTTTAAAAGTCTTTGGGTAAGGAAAACCTTCAGAGCTTAATCTTTTTTTTTTCATAATAACGCGCTGAGTGAGTGTTGTGCAGGGTACTAGTACAAGCATCTAGCAATCTCCGCTCCACGAGTCGGTGCCTCCCACTACCAAAGCGTCCTTGGCGTGGTGTCTTGTAGACTAATTTTAATGTCCTCTTGTGGATTTGAATTTCCCTCGCTCAACCACGACTTAAACTAGCATTCACGAAGCATACAATCGACTAGTGATTGGCAATGCGTAACACAGCGACAACAGTCCAGCTGACACTGACAGTGGTGACCAGCACGAGCCATCTGGTCGACATGAGCAAGGAGCCGAACCAGCAGCGCTCCCGGTCCTCCTGGCTTTCCCTCTCGCGCCCAAGAGGTCAGGTCCAGGGAGGGAGGGGGGAGGGGGAGAGGGGCACTGCCTGGGGGTTCCTTTGAGTGTCTGGCTGGCAAGAACTTGGCTTTTTTATATCTATTTTCGGTCTTTCTTTTTTATTATTTGAATCACTGAAGTAGATGTTAATACTCTCTCTGCTTTCCCTCCAACTGGTTTGGTGACTGTATGGATATTTTCAGAGATAACTGAACACTTACTACTTTTATATATGTCTATTCCTTTATCTGTTTAATTTCTATTTCT
>NC_051413.1:33461100-33462134 GCF_015228065.2 Penaeus monodon
GTGCCTCCCAGAAGCAAGCCGTGAGTGACGAAGCGTGGCACCTGAGCGCGACGCTTTGACCGGCCTGTGCGTGAGGGACGGTGTGCGAGTCGGTCACACGGTGCCTGGAGTGTTCCTCACTTCAACGCTGCACGTAATGATTCGAGGAAGTAAAGACGTTGCGTTGATCTTTACTCTCTTTTGCATTCCTTTGTGGGAACTGCGGGTGGCAGACCTACTACACGTGGGAAGAGGTGTAGCAGGTGCCGCCACCTCTGCGAGTCTCCCTTGCTCTCCGCGGGTTAACTTACGAAAGGGCGTAGCTTTAAACTATTACATCTCATTGTAAATTTGAGAATAGAAAACAAATTTGTTTATCAAGAATATAACAGTTTGAATATTACATAATTGGTATCACAAGTGGATATTAACCAAAAGAATGAAAACCGAGTGCTTGCGAGTGCCCCATCGACAACGGCAGAATAATTTAGTGTAGAATATGGATGAGGTGTGGAGAGCCGTGAGCTCCGGTGGGGCACTCCATATTGCAAACAAAGAGATGTACAAATCTGAAGGAGTTTCACAGCACTGTCTCTTAAAAGTTAGTGTCTGCAGTTACAAGCCGTTGTTGTATGGTCGAGAGGGCAGAGTGCCGTGTGATGGCCGAGCGGTGTAGCGGTGGACAATACACTGAGAGCGAGGCCCTCTGGGGCCTGCACTGACCTACCATCACCTACTACAAACGAGGGGCGGCGTGCCGCCCTGGAGGGAAACAAAGTCGCTCGTTGATTGGCTGCCATAGTGGCACCATGCCCACTCGCGCCAGCACAGTCAAGCCTGGAGCACTATTATGAGAGAAAATTCTTAAGAGCTAAATTCTAAGTGTAACTCCTCAGGAGATAAGATTTCAGCAATTTTAGTTATACCTGATTATAAACTGTAACTTTTGAGAAGAATGACGAACAAATATTCAGTCATGAAGACGAGAGGTAGGAACAGAGTGGTAGAAGCACTAGCGATCAGCTGGAGATGTCCAAACGCCAGTGGCGGTGCTT
>NC_051413.1:33462180-33463054 GCF_015228065.2 Penaeus monodon
AGCGGGAGGGCGCGGGGAGCCAGATGGCGTCACCGCGGGGGAAGAGGACTCGCCCGGCCCTGGCTCGCCCGCACTCCTGGTGTATCTTTCCCCGCCGCAGCACGCTGTACACCTCTGTCTATTCATCTCACGTCTTTTCGTGCAGCTGAATTGAGTTTCTAATTTATGGCCAACATTAAATTCTTAAATACATACTTTAATATACATATATTTATTCGCCTATCATGCACAGAATGGTGTATCAATATCAATTTATCTTACGTAGTCAATAAGCAATGCTTCTTTTTTCCTAACACAAGATATTGCATCTGAAACGTGGTCTACTAAAATCTCTATGACAACTAATGAATAACTGACGCAACAATGCAAAAATAACTCGCCAGCACAGCATCCTTAACTGTAGATTAGTTTCGGAATACAGGAATGGAAGAAGAGAAGGAACTAGGACAGGGCATACAGGAGTAAAAGGAAAAGAAAAAGAAACGGGGGGGGGGGGTGTGTATAGACAAAGAAAGAAAGAATAAAAAAGCGCGATAAAGTTGAAAACCTTATTACCAACCTGCTGCAAGTCTAAAGCTGGGGGACTGAACAAGTCCGTAAGTCCACTAATCTTTCAAGAACTAAGTCCCATGAGTCTGTTCATCCGTCAGTGTTACAAGGAGGATGGAAAGAGGGGCGGGCGAAGGAGAAAGCCTCCAGCCGGCGCCTCTGCTTGGGGAAGAGAGAGTCGCCTGGCACCGGCATCACCCTCGCGGCTCCCTCGAGGCACTGGTGAAGGTGGCAGCGATCAACGTACAAACGCAAAAGAGCAATTATACTGATGGAGAATTATGTGAGTCGGAATACAAGGAGACTAAGTCTAGTCGTAGTCTAG
>NC_051413.1:33463211-33467121 GCF_015228065.2 Penaeus monodon
GTTACGTCCCCCAGAGGACAGATGATCATCCATTCTGCCTTATTTAACAATGTTATTGAAGCAGGCTTTCCCTACAACTGAGTATTGCTCCTTTGCCCAATTCCGGAGCCTGTGATTGAGCCCGTGATCTGAGCCTAACCTAAGAGACTGGGTCACTGAAGGGTCCGACTGCACTGCGCCAGGGGAATTGGCTCAGTGCAGGCTGTTCATGCAGTGCCTTCCACGTACAAAGGAAAAGTCAAGCGAAGAAAAAAAGGGTAAATGAACGCTGAAACAAAGGAGTGGGCAATGACGCAAAGAATGGGCAAAGTTGCATGCTGATTTATAAAAGAAGTAACGGATGGAATGGAAGGCTGAATGTGATGAGATTAAAGGACAGACCAGGGCGCCAAGGTGAAGGAAGAGTTGAAGGAGAAAGAGTAGAGGATGAGGACTGGGGAGGACGGGTGGCTGGTTGTCCATGAAGACGCCTAACGAACAGATTCTACCATACTGTGCACCCGTTATTTACATTATGCACTCCTGTAAAGGCATTGTGTATCACACAGTTCATGAACTTGGTTAATTATGCAGATCGAAGATTCTCTAATACTTGTCAAGAACTGTCTTTTTGCCGGTGGAAAATGCGCATGTCCAGGGAATTTTCCATATCACGTAGGTTCAGTGAGCACCACTCCGCCCCCTGCACTATGTACACAGTTTCCTTTATGATGAAACCCCCTCATGGCGCTGCGTGGCTTTCCACCCACAACTCCGCTTCCTTCTCATCTGCTGCCTCGGTCTGGTGCACACCCTGGCCGTCCTCGGGGATGGGATGTGGTGTTGTCGGTGCTTCATACACCGGGTGTTAACAATACTGTGAGCGTGGGCGTGTGTGGGCGGCCATGGGTGGCAGTGTCATCAGGCTTCTCGTCACCTCCGCGCCAGCTACGAGTGAGAGTTGCGAAGACTATCCCCCAGTCTCGCTTGAACCCAACAGCAGTACCAAGATGGGTAACTAAGGGCCTAATAATCATTCAGAATGTTAAATACAAAAATAAACATATAGTGAATCACTTAGGCCAGTAATATCTGCACAGAGGGCGCGGCACTCGAAGATCGGGAAGCTGATGAAGACAGTTGGACTGTAAACTTAAACAACAAGGCATGAGGAGTGAAGTGTTCCCGAGCAAGAATGGTCCAACCGCCAACACCAACGAGGTTAACTGTTCGTTAACGGCGGATTTACATATATTTAATATCAGAGCCTTGTGGGACCTCTAGTCGAGCTTTTTTCACTTAGCAAACGACTGTGTGCCAATAGCCTTTCGATAAAGCTGTTCACAACTGGCTCCTTTTAGTAGATAAAAAGCAACAACTTATTTACTCGCCTTTTTCAGTCACACATCTGTGGACCGTGACGTCAACGATGGTGATCGCGAGTGAATCACCACCTTATGGCCGTTTTTTGTTATATATCCATCACTTTCCACCAGGACGGCGGTATCTGCTTGCTTGAAGTCTTCTTGGGAATCAGCTCCAGAGAGTGAGGAGAGGTCTTTACGCTGTTGGTGTTTGCGCCACGCTTGTTGTATTAGTCGAGCGCAATATTCTTCACGTTGACGCCATAGCGTTGAGGACACTGGTTCGTAACCAGGCCTGTCTGTAGGTGGTGCTACTTCACCTATATCCCCAGAGTCTTCAATTGGGTTTCCTTTACGAGCGAAGAAGTCCTTAGTCAATGCATCAAGGATATCAACGCAGAATACAAGGTTTCCTTTGCAAATGGGGATATCCATTGACACGATTTTGTACTTGTTTGGCTTGTGAATCTGAAGGGGAGGCTCTAGTACATCCAAAAATTGTGAGAGAGCGGAGAATTCGATAAACTGTGTGCCTTTGGGATCAAACTGCTGCCAGATCTCATAGTACATATCGTAGTCATCGTCGGTGAGACCTTCTTCCACGTCTTCTGTTGCTTGGGAGTAATTCTCGAGGATGACAGCGATGTACATGTTGATAATGATAAGGAAGGTCATTACCAGGTAGGCCATTAGGTAGCCTATACCGATAGCTTGGTTACCGCAGTTACCAGGATCGCCGGTCTCTGGATTAGGCTGCCGGCAGTTCCTCTCATTGATAATGCCAGAAAGTACATCACTCCACCCAGCTGACGTCATCATTTGGAACAGCAAAATGAAAGACTGGAAGAACGTCTCGAAGTTGTAAACAGAGTCCAAGCCCCCAGTGTGTTTGACGTTCATGAAGAATGACATGCCGAAGATTGCAAAGATAAATACAACCAAGAAGAGTAGCAGACAGATGTTGAAGAGCGCGGGCAAGGACATGGCTAAGGCGAAGAGGAGCGTTCGGATGCCCTTGGCTCCCTTCACTAGACGCAGGACTCGGCCCACCTTCGCCACGCGGACCACTCGAAGCAACGTCGGGGACACGAAGTAGCGTTCTATGATGTCCTTCAGCACCAGACCTGGACGAAGAAAGCAATTAGTAATCCAATAGTATAAGTCGTAATGTCATATTCATTGAAATGGGAAAGAATCAAATGGATTTCTAACCATAAGACCAAATTTGGAATTTATAATCGAATGCATTATCATGCTAGAGTAACTAAGCCTGCTATGTTAATGACTATTGTAAATAAGAAATAAACTCGATACCATATTGTGCTACTCAGGTAATGGTCTCGATATGAATATGCATTGCAAATACTCAGAAGAAAATCTAACTCATGCTTTAAAATTACCAGGCTTACAAAACTGATCTTCATTCTTCAAAATAACAAATGTCTCATCTTGGATAAGCAAAATAGGGAGGCATTTCTTAAGAATATTAATCTCCCAATTGGCTCCAGTAGAAAGAACAAAAAATACGCTATAAACACTGCATGACCTGATGTTTTATGTGTAGGCCTACATCTGCATCCAAGAGAGATAGGGGTGGATGGATGGGGTGGAGAGTCGTTATCCTTTCCACATCCCCCGAGGTGGTTAATTTTAAGGGCAGACTTAGGCATTCTCTTTTAAATGCTTGTTTATTATCATTTTCGACGTGGTTATTGTTCCAGCACCGGATCTCATCACATTGTGGCTATTCGTCCGGCACGCATGCTTTGCGCACGAACACACTCTTTTTTGTCTTACTCGCCGTTGATGGTGGATAACAATGGATTGTTTTAAAGTTGGGAATGAATTTGCAAGTTTTGCTGTCGTGAAAAAGAGTTTGACCGAATTGCAGGAGAGCACTTTCACACAAGAACACACTCGTGCTTGCGCTCATGCGATAATTGTGTCTAACAATTACACGAGAGTTTCGTTGTATCTCGTGTCTGTTGGGATATTTTTCCGGCATTTTCTGTCGGACACCTATCCTGTAGAGCTATTTTCCCGGCAATATTGCAGGATGCAATTTTTGTTTGTCATTTAATTGAAAATCTCCAGCTTGCCATTATTCGGCAAATTTGTTTGTTTTCAGAGGTCCCCGTGAGGAAAATAAATAGCAGAGATAGATAGAGGGTGATAGCAGAGGGGAGACAGGGAACTCGAGGGCATGATCCCCCAGAAGAGTCTAAAATATGATCTTTCATTGGCTTAAATTGCGGCTACAGTCCTCGAATCTTTCACGTAAAACTGTGTGAAAGTATTCTCTTGCAACTCCGTCAAACTCTTTTCCACGACATCAAAACTTGTAAATTCGTTCCCAACTTTGAATGAATCCATTGTTATACCCCATCAACGGCGACTAAGACAAAATATGACGCCAATGTTTGTTTTGATGATTGCGCAAGCACGAAAGTGTGTTCGTGCGCAAAGCATGCATGCCGACGAATAGCGACAATGTGATGAAATCCGGTGCCGCAACAATAACCATGGCGTATTATTTTTTTAAATGGGCCGTTGAATTTCGAGTTGCC
>NC_051413.1:33470339-33470755 GCF_015228065.2 Penaeus monodon
AAAGTACACCGCGATCTGGCTTCCAAATAAGCAAATATACACTTCGAAGCGCAAAAAAAGGATCATCGTCGAAATAGAAAAAAAAGAAGAATGCCTTCAAACAGGCCCAGCAATTAGTAAACCACGCCTTACCTGTACATAAAAAAAATCTTATTTCTAAATGTCGCGAAAACATCAATACCGCAAGACATTTTAAAATAAACGCATGCACATAGCAATTACCTTTACTACCTTTAATGAACCATGCAATACGTACATCGTAAAGTCTTGTGCGAACAGATGTACATGAGAATTACTCAACATTACAGTAACACACAGATGGTCTTTTAAAGAGGCCGTACTCACCGCCAACTACTACTACACACACTGAAAGCCTGTTACGTGTGTTTGGGAGAAATCGACGGTCGCTGAACTGC
>NC_051413.1:33471038-33472338 GCF_015228065.2 Penaeus monodon
CTGCTTTGCAATTATTTGTTTCCAAAACTAAATATCCCTTGAGACCTTTTCAGATCTCGCAGACATTCAAAATATGCTTGTACTGTATACTGAGCCAGCGAACTGTAAATGTGCATTGCATTTGTGTTGAAGTGCAGCACATTTGTGTTAAAACGTGAATATGGAGGATATAAAACTCTTCTTTTTCTTCGTGGTAAATTATCAAAAATTTATTCGATGACGTATTATTTACAGATAATATGGTACAAACTGTGAAATTCAAAACATTATACAAAGTGCAAGCAAAAAGGCTGAATGTAGAATGAAAGTAATGCCATTTGTTTATTAGGGTTATTAGTAGTATACCACTTGGCTACCAACGGCAGGCATGTGTTTGCGGAGACCATAACAGAGTGGTCGGGTTCTCCTGGTCAGTCTAGCAAGCGCGCCGCATGCACTGCTGCGGGAACATACATGGTCGATTTCTTATGCACGCTGGGGAGAGAGAGCTTAAATTCTACCAGTATCGTCTAGCGAAATGACCATCAAAGATAATCTTCAGAATTCTATGAATGTTACAAAATAACATAATTTTTTTTTTCTTTTTAAATAGGGGAGTTTTTTTTTTCTTTAGACAGAATGCCAAAAGTAACTCCAGGAGCAGCGCCTGTGATCTGCGCACGACAAATTGGCCACGAAAACACAATATATTAGCATACCTGTTGTGATAGATTCTACACAGCATTATACTTAGTAACTACACCCCAGGGAGTATGTTTGCACTGTCAGTAGCCGTTAC
The DNA here is from genome assembly GCF_015228065.2 of Penaeus monodon. Classification (NCBI taxonomy): domain Eukaryota; kingdom Metazoa; phylum Arthropoda; class Malacostraca; order Decapoda; family Penaeidae; genus Penaeus; species Penaeus monodon. The sequence continues at coordinate 33,471,817 of NC_051413.1, forward strand.
CAGTTATGATAGAACACTAAGCAGGTCCAGACAAACTGGAATTACTGAATCGATTTCACATAATGTATGCACACCAGGACCTTATATGCTATGCATTACACACCGACTCTTAGTCCTGCGCAAAGGTTAGTAAGTTGAAATGGGAAAACCTTTGGAAGTTTAGATGTAAAACGAGAGGGACTTTACTAATCGCTTCTGGAAATTCAGCATCGCGAGTTATCACATGCCACTGGTAAGAAAAACTATACAATTTCCCATTATGACATTACATTCGGTATCTGAGGAAAGCTAACAGTTTAATATGCGTGCTTGTATGGCAACTCATTTCTCTGATAGCTTGGTATGATATAACACCAGCTAGATAAAATAAGAAACAAACTATGCTTTGTATTCAATAGAAAATCTCTGAAGTCAACGTTACATATGCAGTGTATACAGTAAATGCATATGTAATCGCTTGTATTAAGAGGAAATGTTGGTGAGTTGACATGGTATCAACGTAAGTAGCACGTTATCTCTTGC